>NC_090921.1:1295328511-1295631541 GCF_040938575.1 Ambystoma mexicanum | reverse complement strand
TTTCCTATAGCCCCACTATCGATGTATGCCTTTATTGCATGCAACCGCTTAGGCTGTTCCAGATCTACGAGAACCATTGGCACAATGAAATGCGGAGTCTGAGAGTTAGTTTTCAAGCTCGGCAAGCGGACCCCTACGCTTGTCGGGCGGAGTCGTTTCTCGAAACAGTGTCTTCATGGTTTTTATCAGCGGCTCCTACCAACTTCTTGGGCGGTTTTGCCGGGCAATCTCGTAGAAAGTGTCCAGAGTTCCCACAATAAAGACATAATTTTAACTGCCGCCTCCTTTCACGTTCCTTTTGGGTTAAAGGTCCTCTAACCCCTCCAATTTGCACAGGCTCAGAGACATCGGCACCCTTGGGAGTGACGTGGGTCCTGACCAACACCCGGGTTTCAAACTTGGACCGATCCGCTTTTCGGTTTTGGAGCCTGTGATCCAATTGGACCACTAAGTCTATATATTCTGTGCATTCTTGGGGCAGATTTACGACATGGGCCAAGACATCTTTAAGTTCTCCGCGTAGACCCCGATAGAATAATGTGATTCTTTTATCCTCTGGCCACCCAGTTTCCACCATTAGTCTGTTAAAGGTTGCTATGTAGGAGAGGAGGTCTTGGTTGCCCTGTCGCAGGGATAGAAGTTCATCATCCAGAGCTTGTCCCTGAGAATGTCGAGCAGATAATCTCTCCATGCTTGCTTGAAATCCTTGGAAATCCAGGAGGATTGGGTCATCTTGAGTAACCAGTGGTACTGACCAATCGGCAGCACAGCCGCTAAGGTATGACAACACAAAAGCTACCTTGCTCTGGTCATTGGGGAAGGCCCCAGGTCTGCATAGGAAATGCAAACGACATTGATTCATGAATACGGCGAACCGTTTGGGGTCCTCAGCAAAGCGTTCAGGTGGGGCTAGCGGCATATTTCCAGGTAGATTGATTTGCACAGGGTTACTTGAAGCCACAGGAACAGAATTCCCCCCGGAACCAGGTAGAGGGGTTTGCCCAGCTTGACCTTGCAATACCTGCCTAGCCAGGTCATCAGTTCGTTCCTTAGATATGATTAGTTCCCTCCTGAGGGCATTAGTCTCTTGACGAGCGGCATGTACTTCGGCCCGTAATTCCCCCAGTAATTGGGCCAACATATCAGTCTCAGAAATTTCCATAGCGCCTGGGTGGGAATTTGTAGGAAGGCTTCGCGTTCTGTAACGCTCACCTGGCTCCCACGGAGGCGCTGACCTGGTCTGGATTGCTGTGACCTCTTCAAGCGTGATGCGCAGGATTCGAAACACCGACTGAACTGGACCCCCAAATCTGGCTTGTCTGGCCCGTAGAAAAATCTTTCTGCAGGTGGAGAAAGGGGATTAACTGACTGCAGAGTATGTGATTGCTTCCCACCTCCCCTTTGCTCTTCTCTGACCACCTCCGAAATCCCCAATCAAGGCTCACCTTAATGTTTGAATGGATGAGCTCTCTATCCTGCTTCTGGTGCAGGGGCGCGTATTTGACCAGTTACTTCACTGGTTTCGGAAGGCGAAATGCCGTAAGTATGCAGTTTAAAAAGTTCCAGAGTAGAGTCTTCTCTTTGTTTGCTTTTCTTAACCTGCGATCTGTCCTTATTATCAGGTGCAGAGTGGAAGTAATGCTTCGAGGGATATTGCCGGAGATAAACTCAGGTGAGTTCTTGATAAAATGATCTCTTTCAATGTCTTTGAATCCCTCTAGTAATGTCTTTCTTTTTTCCCCTTAGGGGCCGGGGTGCGGTACCAGGCCAAGAAGTGGCGCCGACCCGAAATGAGGAGTGGTTCTGTCAAATATGGCCAGGTAAGTCTTGTGACGGAAAATCAGGCTTTCCTCATTTGTTCCTCCTGCTCACCTTTTGTCTCTTCTTCTCCCCTGCAGGTGCAGAGATGTGGCGGAATGCCCAGAAGGTCGCGGTGGATAGTGAAGAGCCCACGAGGCAGGTGAGTGATGCGCGGCGCTGCTACAAGTAGCGCAATGCTTTTAAAGAATGTCTATCTTCAGGATCCTGGCGTGATGATTCCAGAGACAGGTAAGAAATTAGATTAAGTTCTTGGTTTTCACCTTTTCTCTTCCCTTCCTTCCTTTCAGGTAACCCAAGATCGAGGCGGGCGTGGCTGGAGGCAGGATGCAGGAGCAGGCACGGTGAGCGTTCAGCTGCTAGATGCAGAGCAACGCGAAGCACGTGTGGCAGTCCGGGCGTGGTTAAAATAGCCTTGGAAGAAGTTCCAGGTAAGTATTCTTCCACGGTCCCCACCCAAGTAAAATAGTTCCTTTGAGAAAATAGTCTCTCCTAAGCCTCATTTGGCTTGAGGCTTCATGCAGCATGGTCTGCGTCAGGTAAGTGCACCAAACACCCTCTTTTATGAGCCTGGAGCCTACGCAAGTAACTTTGGGTCTCACCCTAAGTTACTAGGGGAATCCAGACGTGGACCCCTAGCTCACTATTCTTAGAGAGGCACAGCTCCTCCCTACTGATGAGGTCCAACCAGACCGAAACACGTGTCTGGGGATGCTGTTGGTACTCTTGTTCAGAGGAGAATTGCCTAGCATTTCGGTGCTGGACTGCCCCAGGGCAGGACAAAGACTGATATGTTTAGGATATTTCTTCTCTGTGAAAGATAGTGAGCTAAAGACTCTGGGTAAGTCTCTCCAACCAGGACTAATGCCTGGCAGAGGGACTCCCAGGACCCCCCTTGTTAATTTGCATATGCAAGTAACTTTGGGTCTCACCCTAAGTTACTAGGGGAATCCAGACAGTGGACCCCTTGCTCACTATTCTTAGAGAGGGACAGCTCCTCCCTACTGATGAGGTCCAACCAGACCGAAACACGTGTCTGGGGATGCTGTTGGTACTCTTGTTCAGAGGAGAATTGCCTAGCATTTCGGTGCTGGACTGCCCCAGGGCAGGACAAAGACTGATATGTTTAGGATTTTTCTTCTCTGTGAAAGATAGTGAGCTGAAGACTCTGGGTAAGTCTCTTGCAACCAGGACTAATGCCTGGCAGAGGGACTCCCAGGACCCCCCTTGTTAATTTGCCTATGGCGCCAGGACTGATGTCCAACATGAGCCTGGCGCCAAAGGCGCCAGGACAAAGTCCAAAGAGCCCCTATTAGGGGCCGCTGGGCTTTTTCCCGAGGGCATGATGCCTGCTCCCGGGAGTGCTGGGCCTGTCCTGGTGCTCCGGGGGTAGGCATCATGACAATAGCCCAGGTAAAGTAGTACCAGGGAAAGTAGTTCCAGGCCTGCCACACCCAAAACACTAGACCGCATGGCTTGGTTCTTAGAACTAGACTGTGTGGGTGCTTCCATGTTGGATTTAAAGGCCCATGTACATAAATGGGACCTAGTTTGAACAGCCCTTCCTTCCTACATATGAGCCTGGTGCCAAAGGCGCCAGGATGTGCTCCAGGAGCCCTTTTGCAGTAGTTTTAAGGCCCTCAGGGTTCTGGTGGGAGCCTGCTTGTGGCACAACTTGTGCCACCTCACAGTGGTCATGACAATATCCTTTTTTGTGTTAAGGATGGCCAGTTTGTAAGCGGCGGCAGCCGAGGTGAAGTTAGTCTTATTAACAAGGGTAGGAGATTTCCTCCACAGAGTTTCTGCATTTCTCTTGGCGTTGCGGAGGGTTTTGAGTTCTGCAGTGATCCATTTATTGAGATGAGCTACTGGTTTAACTTTTTGTAGTTTAATGGGTGCAACATCGTTTATAGCGGATTTTAGGGTGACATTGTAAAGGTCAACCAAATTGTCAGAGACTAGCTCCTTGTAGTTGGGCGGGTCAAGGATGGCGTGGATTAGCGTACGTAGGTTTTGTAAAGTAATGTTGCAGTTGTTTCTGGCTAGCATTGCAGGGGCGATAGTAGGGCTAGGGTTGGTGGGCACTGAATGTTGAATGGAGAAGGAGATACAGTGATGGTCTGACCAAGCAGTAGGTTCATTCTGGAGTATACTGGTTGAGCAATTAAGATCTGCCAGCCAGTCCAGCGTTCTGCCTTTGTTGTGAGTCGTCCCCTGAGATGTGGTATTTGAAGCCCATTTGGGTGATGGCTTTTTCGAGCGAGGTAGCATTGGAGTCATTAAGTCCTAAGTTGAAATCCCAAAGCAAGATGATTTGGGACCCTGGCTTAGTATTGTGTGTAAGCAGATCTGTGATATCTTCCTCGAAGGAGGAGATAGGGCCAGGAGGATGGTAGTTTAGGTGGAGTAGGAGCGTTTCGGATGCTGAGATGGGGACTTTAACTGACAAAGGTTCTGCTGATTGGAAGAGGATAGGGGACACTGCTCTGAGGCCAAGGTGGGTATGGCTATGAGGTCTAGACCTCCACTTTTGCCTGAATCTCTATCTGAACTGATGATGGTTAAACCCTCTGGGAGTGCCGGGATAGGGCTGGACCAGCTGCCTGATGACGCCAGGTTTTGGTGATGGCGAGGAAGTCAAGGCAATTGGTGGTGATTAAGTCTGAAATGTCGAAGGCATGTGCGACCAGTGATCATGCGTTGATGAGTGCTCCTTTGAGGGGAGGGGGCGGTGTGCTAGTGTTTTTATTAGGCTTAGTAATCTCAGCCATGATGAGCGCAGGTCGAGGTGGGATAGTCTTGATGAAGCAAGACTTTTTTGTGGACTTAGTGAGGATTATGCGGTAAGGGAAGCGCAATCCTAGTCTTTCATTTCTGCAGTTCAAAGGGCAAGGTATCAGCGGGGTAGGTGTGAGGCGTAGCAATTGATCCATTCCGCTGGGCTAAGGGGGTTGCTATGGTTATCAATGTTATGCAGAAGCTGATGACCTCACGACACAGACTATGACATAGATGCGTTAGACATGAAGCACAAATCACTTGCAGACATGAAGAACATGCTTATGACCAACTTAGATAGAGGACAGACACGCTTGCTATGCAGTAACTAAAGGTTGCACAAGAATACATATAAACTGCTTGCTGATGCTAAACGCAACCAACATGGGCTGCCATGAAAATCAAGATGGAAGCCACAGCCACATTGAAATGAATGGAAGGTACTAAAGGGACCACACTTTGTTGCACAACCCCAGCGCACTAACCTGAAATATTTGTACAAGAAAGCAGGGGCGAGGCGCGCACTCCAATTCCTGGCCAATATATTACCTGAACAAGTGTCCAAAAACAATCATAGGGTTAAATCCCAATCACAGGGTTGATTCCCTTTTTGCACTGTTGGGCTCCTCCAAGTGTCCAAAAAATTCACAGGGTTAAATCCCAATTTGCTGCCCAATACTTCACACGGTTGATTCCCTTCTCCAAGCGCTTTCGTATCTGCAATACTCATCAGGGAGGCTGAGTTGCCATTCAATTCAGGTGAAAACAATATGTGAATTGGACACTTTGAGATTTAACCCAGTTATTCTTTTTCTTTTTTCAGGTAGTATATTGGCCAGGATTTGGAGTGCGCGCCTCACCCCCCTTTTGTTTTTACATATAATCTGTGGAGATCTGGACTCCAGAGGCTGCAGCACCGGGGACATTTTGCCCCACAGTGGAGAACCATAGTTATGGTTTTCCCTCCTCCCCCTGCTAAGGGTAAAATGTGTGCTCCTGGAGGGGGGCCTTTTCATTTGTCACCTGAACTGAACAAATGATTTCACTACAGCTCCCATAATCCTTAGAGACTGCATTAGCAATTTAATTGGATTCACCTGAAAAGAAAGGCAACACAGCCTCCCTGAAGAGTGTTGGGACACGAAAGCGCTAGGAGGAGGAGAACAGCAGTACAAATGCAGCAGGAGGGATCCAGCCCTGTGAACATTTTTGCAACAATTGGGATCTAACCCAGTGAATTGGACACTTTGGGATTTAACCCAGTTATTCTTTTTCTTTTTTCAGGTATTATATTGGCCAGGATTTGGAGTGGGCGCCTCACCCCCCTTTTGTTTTTACCTGAAATATTTGTAGTTGCAACATTTTGGAGGTGGTCACAGGAAGAGCCTCCAGATGTGCTCTATCCAATCAATGTACTAATACCCTATATTTTATATATGTAGTCTACCGTACTAACCAATCCAATTCCACCTTAGGTTTTGTGGCATGTATCTTTATTTTGTGACGACACCATACCATAAAACACCTGGACAGGCCTGTGATTGAGGAGAGAGTTTTGGAGAAGGTTGCTTTGTCCATTGCTTAACTCCTGTATGAGAGCTCTCAAATAAACAGTCAATCTGTTGTTACATTGCTGGGCTCTTCCTTTTTTTGAGAGCAGGGGATTTCCTCATCCCAGTCCCTCTTGTGTGTAATCAGGGAGATTAACAAATCTCTCACCTAAATTCACCAGCTTCAGCTCCTTAACGAGAGAATATGAACAGGCCATACTACAAGCAAAAAGCGCCACCTATAATACAAGGATTTCAAACGCCAAATCGAGCATTCGCGAGCTCTTCACAATCCTGCGCAAATTGGAATCGGCCACTCCACCACCAACTAATTGCACCAAGGATAGTACCTGGTGATTTAACATCCAAAATGCCCTCTTGAAGAAAATTGACTCTCTTCAGTTTTTTAAAAAACGCCCTGCGCAATGTCACCTCAGCTCCACCTAACTCCTGTCCCTTGGCCCCCCTGAAAACACTACCCCTATTTTACATCAAAGCAGTCTCAGAAACAGAGCTCATCCAGATCATGAAAGGTCTCAAAGCTTCCCGATGCCAAGGGGATATCTGCCCGGCTTCTGTTATCAAGGACTGCGCTGAAGCCCTCTCACCTTTCATCTCTGCTCTCATAAAGGCTCCTTCTCTGCCTGCTCCATACCAACTAGACTAAAGTATGCTTGGGTTCTCCCTCTGCTACAAAAACCTCCGTAGACCCGGCCATCCACACTAACTACCGCCCAATCACAACTGTCCCCTTCCTGCTCAAAATCCTGGATCAGGCGGCTTCACTCCAAATCCAGTCATACCTCAAATCCAATAACATCCTAGGGCTGCAGCAATCCAGCTTAAGTCTTGGCCATGGCATGAAATCTGCATTGCTGGATTTCAAAAACCACCTAGGTGAGATCAAAGATGCTGGCAACTCAGCCCTCGTCCTTCTGCTTGACTTGTCCGCAGCCTTTGTCCTCGTTGACCACAAAACTTTGTGCCAGCACCTTGTGTCTGCAGCTAATTTCTCTGCTGAAGCTATTGCGTAGATCTCCTCATTTTTGGCAGACCTACCATGAAAATCTTCCTCAGCTCCTCTGGCCCCTTTCACCTGTGGCATGCCCCCAGTCTCATGCGACTCCCCGAGACTTTACAATACATTCACAAAACCTCTATTTGACCTCGATGACCTGGGCATCTCCGACACAAACAACGCTGATGACAAACAAATCCTCCTCCCACTAACAGGAAACTACGCCACTGATGCCAACCCGCTGCATCCTGTAAACCAAACTATCGAAACCTGGTTGGCCTCCCATCTCCTCTGCATCAATAACGAGAAGACCTGAATTCTTCTGGTCAGATCCCAAGCCCTACTCAGGAAGCCAGGCCACGATTACAATACCTTCACCATTGAGGGCATCACTATCCCAGTCTCTAGTCTTGTTAAGACCCTGGGTGTTCACTTGGATGCCTCCCTATCGCTTATGCGGCAGGTCAATGTTATTGCATCTTCTGCTGCACACACCAGTAAGTTAATCAATGGCAGTAGACCTTCCCTGTCTTTGGATGCTGCCTCACAATGGACCGAGTGCTTATCAGCTCCAGACTGGATTATTGTAATGTGCTTTTTGCTGTCACCTGCACTTGAAACATCAACAAACTCCAGGTCATTCAGAACAATGCACTCAAACATCCCTAGGAGGGAGCACATCTCGGCGGCAGGAAGAAACACTTACTGGCTACCTATACGTGAGCGCCATTATCTTCAAAACATTAGCCATTACCCACAAATGCTGTTCAAACTCCGCCCCTATCTACTTATTCAACAAACTCAAAAAAGTACAATCTTCAAGACCCACCAGTTCCACCCATGCCCACTGTCTGTCACAAGTTTCTCTCTTTCTCACCTGTTTTTCCTTGCTTGTGTCCTTCTTGGTGCGACTTCCTTTTTTCTCACTGTCTGAGACTTGTACAGGCCGGTGCGCGAGTCTTCGGGTTCCAGCGTGAGGTAGCCGGCTGTCCTTAGCTGGATGGCGTTCAGTACCCAGGAATGTAGTTGTGAATCCAGGAAGGAGGTAAGAGTCCCACGCTCGGGGAGTGTCCGGGACACCGCAGGACCCAGCACAAGATGAATCCGGAAGAGGATGCGGGCTAGCGGGTAAGGAAAGAATCGGACGGATTCCAGGAAATAAAAGAAATGAAGGAAAGGTAAGGAACTGGAGATAGCACGGGAAGCGGACTCAAAACACACATCTAGCAACACAAGCAGTTGCGTTGAGACGCGCAGAGCCGCAGCAGCGTGTCTGTTTTCTAGGATGTCGAGCATTGCGCGCAAAGGCTAGAGCGCAGCATTTCAGGCCTGTCTGCCATGTTGGAAGGATCACTGAATTCATGCCGTGGTGCATCATGGACCATGAAGTCAAAAAGGGGCGAATTTGGTGGTTCATGACACTGTCTCATCACTCCAAGATTCAGACTAAAGAGAACCGGAGGGCTAAGCCTATTGTCACCAAAAACTGGAACTGCCTACCTCCTGCACTGAGATCAGAACAATCTTTTTCTTCCGCTTTGCTCTTACCCTTGAAAAACAGAAGGCAGGAGCGTTCAGCCTGACTTGATCTAGCTATTAACTTTGTCATGCTTGTCATTTTCTTCCAGAAATTTAAGAATGGTAGTATTTGACTGCCTTAAACATAGAGGAATAGGTCATTTTAGCTAAAAAGCCACACGCGCACAGTGCCACCTAGTAGCCACAACATGCAGTTCACCTCCAGATCACAGCCACAAAGCAATGCATGTTGGGTGTGCAAATTAGCTGAAAGGATGTATTTCACTCCATGAGGAAATTGGCATTGCCTGCTTTATGTGTCTTTTTTTTAAGCTGAAATGGACTAGTCTACATCTGATTGAAGGTAGTTTTATTTTGCCTTTTTTTCAAAAACCCACCATAACATTGATGGGAATTCCAAAAAATGGCACCGGGTGTATTGAAGCACTGGATGCAGTGCATAGTTTTGAGTAGATTGAATGATGAGTCTGCCACTTCAAGGCCCTGGGCTCCCGGGACATGGACCAGCTTGCCTAATAAGGAAATGTCTCAGAAGCCTGACTGATGGGTTCGGATGAAGCCCACTCTGACCGCCAGATCTTCCCAAACCAAATGATGAAGGTGTTGGGAGATCAGGCTTTCAGCGAGGCTCAAGAAAAGGGGTCGTCCAAATGGCTGATTGGGGGGTAGGGTACAGCATGGCTGGTAGCACACGAGACTTGCTTCCATTGTGAGGACCCATATTTGGGCGGTAGTGACGGTGAGGGCTAATTTGAATGATGGCAGTGGTAGAAAGGTGGTCAGACGGGGCGCAGGCCGGAGGGTCCCGACATCTATTCATGCCAATGTGCCACTGTTCAGTGGCTTAGACGGTGACATCGAGGTGCCACTTCCATCCATAATGCTGCTTAGTGCTATTTTCTGTGAGGTACATTTTGGTTGAGCAGTTAAAAAAAACCAAAGTGGATTGAATGAAGACTAACGGGCTCTGCTGCTCTATTTTATTTTTTATTTTTACATTTTTAAAGCGCCCGCACAGCCCGCAGGTATCGAGGCGCTGTTACAGGAATTGTTTGTTTTTTAGTTGTGTAATTGTTTTTTTTTGTTGTATTCGTAGCGTATTTATAACGCGCTGAAATACCCAGAGGTTTCAAAACACGGACGTGGGATTCGAACCTGTGTTGATTCGCACGTTGCCACTGAGTTATCCTTCTGGGATTTTGTGTCCCGTGGCTTGTTGTTTCTGTGCTTTCATCCATGTACCATGCAGCATATGAGCTGCACAGCACATGGCCAGAGCTTAAATGTTTATTTTTTATGTTTGCCTTTTTAGGAGATGTGTGTTGCTTTTAGTATTGATCACTTTTGTGAGTGTTTTTGTCCCAGTCATCCAGGCCACAGTAATTTAGAAGCACATGAGGGCCCATCACACTATTCCATTTTGGCTGATTTGGGGAGTGCTGCTGTACACATCTCACCTCGTTTGCTTTTGTGCACAGGTATGGGCACGGTGACCATGGCTATATGATGTGGGTGGCATAATTTGCGCGTGCCCATTCGGAATGGACGCCATTCTATGAACTGCTGTTCACAAGGAACAGTGGCAGCCAATAGTGCTTTGTTATGTAATAAGCGGCAGAGCCACACAGCTCTGTGATTGGCTGGTTTAGCAGGGCTCCGAAGGCCGTGAAGCCTGCGAAGCTTTACGTTCATAAAAAAGAGCAGACCAAGGTTTCCTCTTAGTGAGTGTGAGAAAGGCATAAGAACATGATGTGAACGGCACGTGGCAAGGCAGACGCAAGTTCCTATCATGGGACCTCCCTTTTTGGCTTACTGCACAAAAACCCAGACTCATTTAAAAGTGGAAAAGGTCGCTTTAATGTGACAGGCCAAAGCTTACAATCAAAACGCTTAACTGGCTCCATGGCCTAACAAGCTAAATAGATATTTGAACAATCAATTAAATAACTTAAACATTTTTCATTTTCCCCCCAACAATTAAATAATTAAATAACCAATTTCCTCCCTAATGATCCCTTGGATCCTACCGTATCCTTGCCCCTTTTCCAGGCGTCCCGCTTCCTCCCCAGGGGCCATGCCCCTCCAGGCTCAATACCTGATCCCCCGGGGTGACCTGCTTGTGCAAACAGCGCCACCCCCTCCTTTCCCGTGTCATTCCCCCATTGTGCTTCCCTCCCCCCACATCAAAAGGGGCCATGCCCCCGGCACCAGAAAAACCCTCCCCCGAGGAGTTCTTTCTGCCCCAACCCCCACTTTTCTACCTCAAACTTTTCACCCAGTCTCCCAGCCAAGAACCCAAGTCCGCCAGGTAGTCACTATTCCCATACATGGACAAGTGTACCCCATCCTCTCTAAAGATAAGAAACCCCTCATATGTTATTTCCTTATGGTCCATGACCCTCACCGCCACTGACGCACAAAATTTCTCCATTTCCCTGTTTATCCCCTTCCTGGCCCGCTCTATTGCTCCCTCATTTCTTGCTCCCCTCCACACTCTTCTCGGCAACAACTTAGTCCACACCACCACCGCTTGAGGCCACATATCCCTAATCCACCCTAAGTCCCTCTTCATTTTCCTCAGCAGAGCCACCCCCGTGTCCCTAACCAGGTCATTCTCCCCAGCATGCAGCATCACCACCCGTGGAACTCCATAGCGTTCCCTCATTCCTGCCAATATGGGCAGCAGCTGATCCCATCGCAGGCCCCCCAAACCGTGCCACCTCACCACCACTTCCTTGTAACTGCACCCCAACTGCCTTCCAAACACCCTTTTCTCTGCCTCTTTACCAGCCCACTTCACAATTGAATGTCCAACAATCCAAACTTGCGCCAACTCCCCCTTCCTTTGCGCAGCATCTGAAACAGAAATTACAAAAATTACTGACAAGTCAACTTATTACAAACAACAACAACTTGCCCACAAAGTCCTCCACCATCTTTCTTCAACAATCCCCTTTCCCAAAATCCCTAACGTAACCCTTGTATTTTCCCGACCTCCAACGCCCCAAACTTTTCACTTTTTCCTCCGAAAAACCGAGTCTGCTACCCTCAGATGCTGCGCCCATCCTAAAAGAATGAGTCCCAAACTCCTCCGCCTTTTCTCCTACCGTGTCCAATGCCTTTCGCAATACCCCCAGCACCTGTGCTGCTGTAACCGGCGATCCATCCGAATGCTGGAAAACCAAACCTGAATTAACCCCACAGCGCTCCTTCCACACCTTACCCGCCTGAACTGGACATAAAGCCTCGCTCCCTCGACCCAGTAGGACCCAAGAGCCCCTTCCCTTCTGATCCGTCTTGGACCTTTTAATCTTGATGTCTAAACCTTCTTCTGTAATTTGCACATCTTCCCACTGCAGCCCCCCTACCCCCCTTTTCCCCCGACCAACTCAGAAACCCTGAAGGCCCCAAAAAATAACCATGTAAAACAAGCCGCAAACAGTTCCCCTTCCCATACCGACCAGCAAACTCCCCACAAAACCTCAATCAACCTCTGCAGCAATTCAGCCAATATCGGCCTCCTCTTATCCTTGTCCCCCTTACTGTCCCTTGCCCATCCTTCCAACATCCTACTCGCCATCTCCCCCCACTTGGTTGAAAACCCCAAAACCATTTTCCGTAAAAGGAAATCCCCGCTAGCTTTCCTGTTATCGTTGCCCTTGACCAGCCCCTGTCCATGCACCTCAGCCGGAAATTCATGACATCATCCCTCCTCCGCTCTTCCGCATCCCATCTACCCCTCCAACTACAAGCTCCTCCTCTAATAAAATCCTTCCAGGCCCTCCTGTATGACTTCTTAGATGCCGCGGCCAATGAACCCTCCACCAAAGCAAGTGCTCTCAGCTTCCTATCTTCCACAGCTCCTCCGGAATCTGCTGCCCCTCCTGATCTGCATCTGGAGCCAATCCATGGAATCTCTGCCATTGAAAACGAGATAATGCATCAGCGATGCCATTATCCTTCCCCGGCACATGTGTTGCCTTAAACACCACATTCCATTCCATGCAACGCAGGACAAATTCTCTCATCAACCTTGCCACCCTCTGATCCCTCGCTGACTGCCTGTTTACCACATGGACCACGCATTCGTTGTCTACATTGAAATTCACCTTCTTATTTTGCAACTCCTTCCCCCACAACTCCAATGCTACTAGTAATGGAAAAAATTCAAGAAATGCTATACTCCTCCCTTCCTTCAACCATCTCTCTGGCCACTCTTCGGCACACCATTTCCCCCCCCAAAACACTCCAAAACCACCGGCCCCCGCTGCATCCGAGAGAATCTGAACTTCCCATGTCACCGGGTCTCCCTGCAACCACATTGACGTTCCATTGAAACTCTCCAAGAAGCGCAGCCAAATCCTGCAATCCTCCCTCACTGCCCCCGATACTCTTATCCGGTGATGTGGGCACTTCGCTCCCGCCATGGCCCTTGCCATGTTCCTGCAAAATGTCTGCCCCGGGGCCACCACCTTACATGCAAAATTCAGATGCCCAACCAATCTCTGCATCTCCACCAGCATCATTTTCTTGGCCCCCACCGCTTTTTCCGACAGTACCACCAATTTGCTCACCTTGTCGTGCGGCAAGCGTGAGGTCATGGCCACTGAATCCAACTCAATTCCTAGAAATGTTAACACCACTGCCGGCCCTTTCGTTTTGTCTTCGGCTAATGGTACCCCCAGCTCCTCCATCAAGTCTTGAAACAACTTTAGCATTCCTCTGCAATCCTCCTCCCTTTTTGCCCCGTTAATGAACAGAAAATCATCCAAGTAGTGCAACACTCTCTCCCACCCCGAGCTGAATGAGAAGACCCACTGTAGAAAAGAGCTAAATCGTTCAAACAACGCACAGGAAATTGCGCACCCCATAGGCAATGCTTTGTCTATGTATATACGGTCCTCAAACTGCAAACCTAACAACCAAAAATCCTCTGGGTGCACCGGCAATAATCTAAACGCCGCCTTGATATCGCACTTGGCCATGAAGGCCCCTCGCCCTTCCTTCCTTATTAGTTCAACCGCCTGGTCTACACTCGCATACACAGCCCCACATTCTTCCGGAGCAATGAAATCATTAACTGACATACCCTCCGGCCATGACAAATGATGAATCAGTCTGAACTCCCCCGGAGCTTTCGTGGGCACCACCCCCAATGGGGATATCACTAAGTCACCCGGTACGTCATCAAATGGACCCACTATCCTTCCTGCCTCTATTTCCTTGCTCAATTTTTGCCTTACCACCTCCGCATTTTCTCTCGCCGACTTCAAATTTTCCGCCCACCGCCGTACCCTTGGACCCTGGTAACCTAATCTGAACCCCTGCCCAAACCCCTCACTCAAAATCTTAGCCCCTTCCCTATCCGGATAAAATTGCAACCAATTTTCCAACACCCCCACTTTAATTGGAGTAAAAGCTTTTCCCCCCAACCCCTTTTCCTGCACCTCTCCCCCTCCCCCTGTCTCCTTGTTGGAAACACTGCGTGAGAGGGTGTTTTCCCCCGCACTTGCTACACTCGTGCTTGAACCTGCACATGGTCCTTCCGCAGCTATCCTTATTGTACCCCCAGCACGCTGCTGAGGACTGGCCCCTGCCTCCTCCCCCCGCCCCCTCATGGGCAGGGCGACCAAGAAAGGGCCGGAAAGGCACTGGCAGCCCACTCGCTGTATGTAATGTCGGGGCAGGCCTCGTTGGGGCCATCCATTGCAGCCAAAGATCCATATCTATCTCCCCCCAGACCGCCTGACTGTCCTCTGCCATTCTCGCTCTAAATTCCTCATCATACCTTACCCAGGCAAAGCCCCCAAAGCTCGTAAAAGCCTTCCTTATTACATCCATATATTTAAGCAGGGCCACGCAACGCTCCGGGAATTTTTCGCAATACACACTGGCATAAATGATAAACGCCGACGTCCAATTCTCAATGGTCACCGGGACCCTCGGGCGTGAAGCCAATTCCCTCTCTTCCTTCTTAGACCACTCCTTCGCTCTCACCTCCCTATGTAGCAATTTGAAAACATCCACAAATTCCCCTGCCTGGATCTTCTCCCTGGTCGCCGCCATCAAGTGTGCCCCCAATGGTTTTGTTATCCCCATGTATGGCAATTTCTTCTCCTTTCCTTTTACTTCCACCTCTTTATCTTTACCAGCCTGCACCTCAAGCCCCAAAGGCTCCACCGCTTTGTCTGTTTGGCCCTCCACTGAGCAAATGTTCTTCTCAACCCCCTCGGCTCCAATGGCCTGCACACCAACCTCCTTCATCACACCTTGAAAACCAGCCCGTTCATCCCCTAACCACCTATTTGTAACCCCTCTCTGCCATGCAGATGACCATTCCCTTTCCCGCTCACCTCTTTCCACGCCTGCCACCTGCGGCCTGGCATCCACTGGTGCTCCTCCTCTCCATTCTTAGAGGGCTCCTGCTGCGGGGACAATACATGTCAGCACAATCACCCAGCCAATAATTCCCTTGACCCCTTTCACCCCGACCACCCTGCACTTCCCTTTCCCTATCCCACCTTGAACTTCTTCTCTCCTTAACCCTTTCCCTTTCCGCCCTGTAATCTTCAAATTCCCATTGCCCCCCGTATTCCTCCCAACCAACTTCATCACCCCTTAAATACCATTGAGGATGCGAGCTCATGCCCGAGATGATTTGCTGATCTTCTTGCCAGCCCGGGGCGTCCGCCCCGACACTCCCTTGACGTCTTCTCAGCGGGGTTGTGGGAACCTCTGCCTGGTCCTCTTCTCTTGGGCGAGGCGTTCCGACCTCCACCCTGAAATCCTCATTGCTAGGGGCTGTGCTGCGCCCTCTAGGCTCTCCTTGCGTTGACCGAGGAGGGGCCGTACCGAAACCCTCACCCTCCACCTGGACAGCGGGGGCTGCGCAGCGCCCTCCGCCCCCACTCCTCCTACTGGGGGGGCCGTTCCACGCCCCACCCTACCCTCCTCAATTGACGGGGACCTCTCCCTCCTTCTCCCACCTGCGCTCTTCTGCAGGTATTTACCCCCTTTTCCCCTCTTCCCTGACACCCCCGTCTGCGCCCCACCCCTGCCCCCACTGATGTTCCCTCGGGCCCCACCTTCTCGAGCATTCCCCTCTTCCCTAGCGCTATCATACCCTTCCCCCCTCCCTGGCTGCCCCCCCGACCTCCTTAAACCCCCATCCGCCCTCTTGTCTATCTCCCTCCTCATCTTCCTACCCCTGGATTCCCAAACCTCCCCTCTCCCTGCCGTAGGGGTGCAAGCCACCACCGCCGCCAGCGCACCGTCTGCCGCCGCTATACGCCGCGGCCTGCCCCCACTACTCTCCTCTTCTCCCGTAACTTCCCCTACCGCCCCTTCCAATTGGGCTTTAGTTGCCCTGCTAATGATTTCCAGGGCCTCCTTCAAGGCCCCAGCATCCACCAGCCCCTTCTTGCTTGCTCCCCGGCCTGTCATTGTGCACAATAGTCCGCGTGTGCCCAAAAATATGCCCCTTAAAATCAAACTATGTACTCTAAGCCCCCGAGCCAGGACCTACCCGTGGACTAGCACCCTTGGCCCTGAGTAACCCTGACAAGAAAATAAAAAGCCCCCAGAACCAAAACACAACTTGGGTGTTAACCCGTAAAATAACCTCACTAATATTGATAATTAATAAAAGAAAAGCTAAACCCAAAAATATCCCTACCTAATTACCTTTTATTACTGGTATTATTACTATTATTATTGCCTTATGCTATTTTGTAATCTATAAACATTTTTTTTTTTTTTTTTTAAACCCTATTAAACTATGTTATCCTTGACCACACCCCCTCCCTACTACCTAGTAAAAACCCTGAAAAGGGAGCCCCAAAAACACTAGAAAACAAGCACAAATTAGTGCTTACTAACGGCAGCGCACACTGCCACCTAGCGGTGCCCAAGCAGCACCGCACCTCTCCCTCACACGAGGGACACGGTCCCTTTAACGGCGCTGCCCTGCCCCCTTCCTAACGAGCGCTGCTAACGCGCCCACAAGCACCGAGACAAACGCTCGCAATCCGTGGGAAATCCCACTGAGGAGCCGCGGAAAAGCCGCTGCCGCTATGCTCCTTAACCTGCCCCTAAAACCCCCACGCACAGCCGTCCCGTGAACGGAGGAAGGATTCCTCCCCAAATCCCCGCCGCAACACCACGGAACCCTCACACCCCCCACTCACGGAGTACCCCCGGCGCGCACACGGAAGCACGGAGACCCACGGTAAGACGCGAGGGGTGTCTTATCTACGGCACCCCTCCTACAAAACTCCTAATCGTAATGTAAACGATACTTTTTTTTTTTTTTTTTAAAGTTAAACAAAACCTAACCGCCCTCCCCTGCTACAACTCCCCTACCTCACCTGCTCTAACTCGCACCTAGGCCCCAGGCACTACAGGGAAGGCTCGGGAGCAGGCAACAGGACTTGACAATCACCAAGTCCTAACCGTCGCCTGCCTCCCGAACCTTCCCTGAGCCCTTAAATACCCCTGGAGGGGCGCTCTGCACCCCACGGCCACTCGCTGGCCGTGTGCAGCGCCAAAAAACTCCCCCGGGGCCTCCCTCCCCCCGGCTGTGAGGGGAGGAGTTGGAGGGTTCTACATGGGGCTAGATACTGTGAGAACGGCGGGTATGAAAAGTGTGAGCCGATCATGATAGAGCAACAATTCCACGGACACAAATACTGAGAGAACTGCAGAATAAGCATTTCCTAATGAAACGCTCTCTAGAATGGGCCGGGCCTGTTTTCTTGGGCGGAGATACTCTGCCTGATTTTTCCTTGAACCGCAATGAAATGAAGCTGACTCTGAAACATTTGTTTCAAAAAAGGTAGAGGGCACCCCTCTCCAGAAAGAACATGGCATGATAACCTGTTCTGTGTTTTTTTTTCCCACTTTGAGAGTTTGCAGCCATCGCTTTTTTCTCACTGTACTTTTCACAGATGGGAAATAACCATTTGAATATCAGTCTTTGTCCCGCCCACATGGGCAGTCCAGTGGCGAAATGCTATGGCAATTCCCTTCTGAACAAGAGTACCGACTGCAACCCCATACACGTGTTTCAGCCTCTTTGGGCCTCATCAGTGAGGTGGAGCTGTGCCTCTCTGAGCACAGTGAGCAGGGAGTCCACGTCTGGTTGCCTCCAGGTAACTTAGGGTGACCAACCTCAAGTTCCTTCCAAAAATACGAAAAATGTATCAGGCGTCCCTCTCCAGAAAGAACACGGCATGATAACCTGTTCTGTGGGTTTTTTTTCCCCGCGTTGAGAGTTCGCAGACATCACTTTTTGTATGGGGTTGCTCTTGGTACTCTTGTTCAGAAGGGAATTGCCATAGAATTTCGTGCTGGACTGCCCATGTGGGCGGGACAAAGACTGATGTGCAAATGTTTACTTCCCATCTGTGAAAGGTACAGTGAGCAAAAAGCAGATGGCTGCGAAATCTCAAAGTGGTTACAAACCACTGAACAGGTTATCATGCTGTGTTCTTTCGAGAGTGGGGCGCCTTATCCCTTTTTCGTATTTTTGGAAGGAACTTGAGGTTGGTCACCCTAAGTTACCTGGGGGCAACCAGACATGGTCTCCCTGCTCACTGTGCTCAGAGAGGCACAGCTTCACCTCACTGATAAGGCCCAGCAAAGCTGAAACACGTGTATGGTGTTGCTGTTGGTACTCTTCTTCAGAAGGGAGTTGCAATAGCATTTCGGTGCTGGACTGCCCATGTGGGCGGGACAAAGACTGATATGCAAATAGATATCGCCCATCTGTGAAAGGTACAGTGAGCAAAAAGCGATGGCTAGGAACTCTCAAAGTGGGAAAAAAACCCACAGAACAGGTTATCATGCCATCCCACAGAACAGGTTATCATGCCATGTTCTTTCTGGAGAGGGGCGCCTGCTATTGAAAATTGTTTGCAAGGAACTTGGGGTTGGTCACCCTGAGTTACCCAGACGTGGACTCCCTTCTCAATGTGCTCAGAGAGGCACAACTTCACCTCACTGATGAGGCCCAACAAGGCTGAAACATGTGTATGGGGTTGTGAGAAGGACTGCCCGCAAAGTTAGTGTCTTTTCTTGAGTTTACACGATAACTGAAATACTTTGAGCAACCGGGACAGACACAGCATGGTGAAGTGTGGCAGAGTAGAAACAAGGTGATGGTCAGGGCAGGTCTGGTACTGTTTAGGTTCACACAACATTCTGTAGAAACAGAATATTCGGAAATATGGGGACCATAAAGGAACACTGAAGGTGGAGTAACCCATCTGGTTGGTAGAATGTGTGGGGAACTGAGCAAACGAATGTTGACGAATGGCTGTCTGAATCGCTGGCTGGCACAAAGACTGAGCTGCCATCGCTTGCGCCAATGCTCCAACGTGTGAATGAGTTTTGAGAATAGGGGGGTAAGACTGAACGCCATGCCGGGGGAATGGGGGAGAAGGGGATCAGTGTGATAGATTTCCTGTCTTGGACTGCAGTCCTGCAGAATCGCCCTAATGAATCCTTGACATCTCTGTCCTTCCTCGGGACGGGCAGAGCAGAGCTGTCTTCATTGAATGAGTGAAAACAGTAACAGCGCTGATGAGATAATGTATGGCCCGGGCAGAGACACAGGTCCTCCGGCACATATAGTCTGGACACGTGTACATACTTACAGAAGTGGAATTCCAAGACGGAGGCAGATAATATAAACAACTCCCTGTTGAATGGTACTTATTTATTAAACAGCATCCTTCATTTGAAAAGTGCTCTTTTAATTTTAAAGGTCTTGAAAGAAGGCGCCCATTTGGATTGATAACTGGAACTTTGCGTGAACTTTCTGAAGGAGATGCACCCGTGTGTTCCAGTCACCCACACATTAGCACTAGTTAGGGTCCTGCCAGAAACAATGGTTAGTTTAGGGAATCATCACGAGAAAAGTGGTGTCCACTTAAGTGCTCGACCAATGGGAAAGGGAGTCATTATGAGGCCCCAGTGGGGGAAAGGTTGAATGTGCCTGTGGTAAGGGCCAGGCGTAGCTATGGTGCTATCCTAATCATGTTCCACTGCATAGGTGGCCCAGGACTTGCGCTGACCCCGGGGCTTCCTCCCGGCACGGGGACGTCACTCTCCGAGTCTTCAGGTCCTTCCATCTCAGAAGCTGCCCCTTCTCCCCCCGTCTATTCTCCTTCTCCCACCCCGTGGTGAGTTTAGGAAGGCCCTCAAAACACGCTTAGTTCAACATGCACATTTTTGATTGTTTTTTTCTTTCTTTGGTATTGCTCTGTTTTACTTAAGTCTTTTGTTTGATCTCTAAATTACTGTTTTGTCATATTTTTCTTTTTTTCACAAAGTTGTATTTGTTGCTTGAAGGGGGTCCACTGTCTGTGGGCCAGGGCTGTGTTATGATTGACTTGCCCTGTCCCTGCTTCCTGAATGCATGAGGTGTGTATGGTATGCAAAGTATGATGTCATGAATGGAATGCTAGGAGAGTGACTGGAATGTTAAGTGTGAATGTGATTCCAACCAGGTCCTGGGTGGTGGGAGACAGTCCGAGAAATCCGCATGGGTTTGAAAAGCATTGCACACCGCATGCAGTCATTTAATTGCACACTGTTTTCTGTGCATCTCCAACCATCAGACGCCCTCCGTGCTCCTCAACGCCATCAGATGCCACGAGACAAGACATACTCAAAGATGGCCGCATCAAGGCCTTGATTCTACATTTGCTGCCCTCTTTCTTTTTCTTCGGCGTTGCTGCGATACAATTGGCTGCTCCTGGAAATAGCTCCCCCAATCCTCCACCGGGAGGCGAGAGCCGGCCCACTCCTGGAAGGCACTCGAGTGTAAGGCGCATGCCTGTTGAGAGCCTGTCCTGAGATCTGCCTGAGGCCAGGGCCGGACCGGACCCCTTGAGCCCCTACAGTCTACTGCTACCAATCACCTACGACGTTGTCACCTCCTCTGCAAAACGTAGCACGTGGTAAGCCGCGCACTCCTGACTACCTTTTGAGTGTTAACCTTAGCACCCTATTGTCCAAAGTGTACCCGCCCCTCAGTACCTGCCAACAAAACTATCAAATACGTTGCGAATGCAACTCAGTTAACGCTAACCCGCGAAGCGAGGAACAATACCTATGACTGCTATGTACATCTTATACTCATGCCCGCCAGATGTAACTTGTACCTCTGATCCACCTCTGCATTAATTTGTTGTCTTTACCAGCATCTTGCACTATCTTTACCGCAGTCCCCATCTATAAATGACTGCCGTCTAGCCATCAACTCACCCGCCTGTATTGCTTCACATTGCATCTGCCTGCTCATAGGCTTGTATGACCTTGGATTGTATGTGCCTACTGTATATGGCGACTGGATATGCGACATGCTGTTTAGCCCTTTACTCACACATCCCTACGGGCTCCCACTGTACTTACCTACCTACGCCTCACGTGCATGAATCACTTAGCTCCGTACTGTCCCACTGATTTGAACTTTGCCCACATCAGTTGAACTACCTAAATACTCACCTGCCGGCAGCAGATGGCATTGTATTAGCCTGCCAATTTGAAAAAGGCTATCGTCTGACTTTTGTATCCGTTTTGCTGCTCTGAAAATTGCCTATGCACGCTGGTTAGGTTAATATGGTCTGCTCATGCCTAACTAACACCCCTGCTGACTTCCAATAGCCCATACCTATCATCTAACTAAACACTGTATTTATATGCTTCTTGATTCACAACCTGCCTATGCTAACCGACCAGCCTTTTGACAAAATTAAATCTTATAGTTCATACTGTACCACAATACCCTTCATAAACCTGTACCTAGCCATTCTCACCGCCTGCGTCACAACTTCCTTGTCTCTGCATGCCCTCCTCCTGCCCAGCTCATAAATTACCACATCCTGCACACACATAAGCATGTCCACCTCCCATCCTCTGGATCTCGCCATTAAACCTAGAGTATTCCTCTCACCTCTTATTGCCTACCACGCCATCAAACCAACACTATTCCTACCCTCTTTAAAGCCGATATGCTCCCACAGCACCTCTAACCTGCCCTTACCACCCTATGTTCAAGCGGACCACACCAGGACAGGGGCTACGAACCTTAACTATTACACTACTGGACTGCATATGTCAAACTTCCCATGCCCAACATTATTGAGAAATCTGAGACTAGGCCCAAGATTAGGCAGGTCATACACCCTACCTACTAGCGCTACATGCTACATCAACCTCAAACTACAACCTACTAAGCAAGCAAAAAAACAAAAAAAACATGACACTGAATCGACACCTAAACCCGCACCACCTAAAACTTCGACTATTAACAATAGTACAAGCATCACTGGAGCATTGATTAATTCGAGATCATTAGTCGCCCATGCCACCAAAATAGCCGACCTGATCACCGAAAAGAACTTGGACTTCTTGGCAATAACCAAGACCTGGTTGTATGCGGCAGCAGGCTCATCTTTCCTCATTGCCATTCCAGAAAACTACATGATCCTCAGAGGTGATAGAGAGCCAAATAGAGGGGGAGGTATAGGCCTCCTCACCAAAACCTCACTCAACATTCAAACTATTCACCATGTCTCCACCTCATCGTGTGAATTACCAACTGCCAAATTGCCACCCTCCTCATCACAAACCCTTACTTTGCACCTCATCTACCGACCTCCAGGTCCATTAGGGTCATTTGAAGATGACGTCAATAACATCATCACAACCAATACTAAACCTTCTTCCCAAAGCATACTCCTTGGTGACTTTAATCTGGGTCTTAACGAGCCTGTTGATCACTCAGCCCTAGTCCTAGCCAACTCCATGTAAGAATTAGGCCTCACCCATTTTTCAACACACACATGACAAAGGACGAACTTTGGAGTGACTAGCAGACCTCAACTGCCCAACCAACATAACAGCGATCAAACCAGTATCATGGACAGACCATAGCCTAATCACCTTCACCCTCCTAAACGGCATCCTGCCAGCGATCATCAAATCCATAGCTCCATCTATTCTAACCAGAAACAAGAAAAACATCCATGTCGACAACCTAAGTCCCTTTCTCAAACCTCTACAAGCATCAGTACTACCATCTAACCCAGAGGAACTAGTAGAACTGTAAAATAATACCATCAATTCGGCCATAGATTCTATTGCACTCCCACAAAATGTGTAAAAGTAAACCAGCAGCCCATGTGAACACCTGGTTCAACCCTAAACTAAAAGACCTCAGAAAAGAGAAAAGGAAGCATGAATCTATATGGAAGAACAACCCGACTACTTCCAACAAAAAAACCTCTTAGAAATCACCGCCAACTACAAGGACGAAATCCTTGCGGCCAAACTTAACTCCTGCAATGAAAGAATTGATAAAGCCAGCTCCAGAACACGTGAACTCTTTATCATACTTAGAGAACTTGAATCACCCACATCCCAAAAAGACCTTTGCGTCAAGGATCAACCGTGGTGCACCAGAATTCAGGAAGCATTGGCCAAAAAAATCACCCATTACAAAAGGTGAAGATCCCCACCATCATCCAGCGCTTCAAGTTCACTCCAGTATCACCACCAGAGATGCTGAAAATCATAGCCTCTCCTCAAACCCTCAAACCCTCCAATTTCAAAGGAGACTCATGCCCTGCTGCTATTATCAAGGAATCAGTGAACGCCCCCTTCATCACGGCACTTATCAATGCCTCCTTCCACACTTGCACTGTGCCAACTAACCTGAAGAATTCCAGGGTGTTGCCTTTGCTAAAAAAAAAAAACACTCTCAACCATAATATACCCACCAACTTCAGACCCATCACCTCTGTTCCCATCCTGCTGAAGATTATAGACAAAGCTGCCTATAATCAAATACAAAATATCCATGAGTCAAATAAACCACTTGGGCTCCGACAATCAGGCTTCAGGCCACAACATGGCACTGAAACAGCCTTGATCCACTTGAAAACACAAATCGATGACCTAAACGCAGACACTCAGCCCTCCTACTCCTACAAGGCCTATCAGCTGCCTTCGACCTGGTCGACCATAAGATCCTATGCAACCACCTCTCTACCACATCTCACTTCTCTCTGGAATCCACAGCCTGGATCTAGTCTTTTCTAATTAACAGGTCAATGAGAGTGTTTTCGGCATCCGCGGCTGCGGATCCGATCACCATTACATGTGGAGTCCTACAAGGCTTATGTGTCTCCCCAACCATGTACAACGCCTTTACTAAACCACTGTTTGATGAACTGGACAACATGGGTGTTACCTACACAAATTATGCGGACGACACCCAGATCCTCATTCCTCTGACAGGCGACTATGCCAAGGACCTAGCCCTGATCAACAGAATCTACCTTATCATTCAAGCATGGATGGCCACACACGGTCTCTGCCTGAATGATGATAAAACGGAACTCCTCCTCCTAGCTCCCCACAATAACATCACCAAATTAGGCGAACAATATTGCTCATTTAACATCGATGGCAACACCATAAAAGTCGCCAGCGAAGTAAAAATGTTAGGTTTCTACCTAGATTTCTCCCTAAATCTGAGAAAACAAGTCAGTGTGACTGCCTCGGCAAGTACCTACTCCTGCAAGCTCATCCGAGCATGTAAACCCTTCATCTCCACTAAAAGCTGCTTCACTCTGTCCAGAGCCCTAATACTTTCAAAAATTGACTACCGCAATGGACTCTACCTTGGCGTTAACAAATATATCACAAAAAAACTGCAGATTCTGCAAAATAACGCTCTTAGGACAGCCTGCAGCATCCCGCGTAAACAACACATCTCCTCCATAAGAAGAGACCACAACTGGCTCTCTATTAAAGAAAGAATCCTACTTAAAACTGCTTCTCTTACCCATAAATGCCTCAATGACGCAGTTTCCCCAATATCTTGTTGACAAGTTCTCTCCAAAACAATACACCAGACTCCCCAGATCATCTAGTCTGGGACACTTACAAGTGCCCAGATACAAATTCCAAAAGGCTGGAGGCAATAGCTTCCCAGTATTGGCAGCCCAACTTTGGAATTCTCTCCCCGCCAACTTCAGATCCAGCCAATCCCTCTCTTGCTTTAGAAATAATATGAAGAATTGGCTCATCTCCAACAATGACCCTTAATAAGGCACCTGCCTTATCATGTATATCTGTAATATTCCCCCCCTCTCATGCTCCGCTTGTAATTATCTTTGCTCTTCCTTAATGCCGTGCCTCCCTACTGTGAATACTTCTTTTTTCTTCTTTCTGTTTCTTGCTATATACTGTACTGTATTGACTACTCTGGCTCTGTAACTAAATTATTTGCATTGTTTATAGTTATCTCTGCCTGGAAGAATTTGCATTTTCGTGCACTGGGCCCAGATACCTACCGGAGAGGTGTGCATTATAAATAAACTAACAAACAAACAAACATTGGGCTCCCCTCTGTACTTCCCTATCTCCACAATGTGCCTGATCTGACCTGATGATATATGTTACCTGATTAAAGTAGCTTCAAGAATGCCTGCGGCTTACCAGAGTATCCTTTATGAGTAACCCTGACATAAGAACAGAACAGGCTGCTCCTTAAATATTTTTTAGATAAATAATGAAATGCTTCCAGCCGTGGAAATATTGGCTTGCCCAGGTCTGGTAAAAATTCAACCTGCGAAATAAATATTTGACTGCATCCAATTACCTTCTGCGAAGTACACGCCATCCCATTTTACCAGCCCATTATTACCTTATCATTGCCGTTGCCAGGCTTTGACGGAAATAGTCAAAAAGAGGCACATAGCTTGTCTAAAGTGCTGACATGGTCTCTTGGATTACATGAACATGTTTACAGAGCCTCTGGGAAAGTTAAAGGTCCCCTCTGGGGCGCGTGAGTTGTACTGAGCCCTGCCTCCCCACAACTAAGGAAACACACCTCCCAAGACCATGGCACAGGCACACATCAACCAGCATTTCCCTCCCATTCCCACAACCATTTCCTTCTCGTTAGGCCCCGCCCTACCCTCCCACTACAAATCACATTACGTGCACCCCCCACTGATGAGCAACAAACAAAATGGAGACTGAGAGATGTCATTTCTCTTTATTTCAAGGGCGGGGCTTTCGACTGACTGGAAAAATAATACATTATTTGTAGTTCCTTTTTTAGGTTACTGTTCAGAATCTTCAAAAACAGAAATACAAAGAGGGAGGGGGCTGAGCCGAGAAATTCAGTTTCCCATAGTGTTTTGAGTTTCACAGACTGAATTATACTATGTTCATCTGGGTCCCTATATACACATGAACAAATTGATAATAAATAAATAAATATTAAAGGACTACTGACCAACAGCAGAGTCATTATTGGGGGTATAATGACCAATGTAGGTGCTCTGTGCCCACTGAAGTGAAAGGCACATTGTGAGAGAAAGAGAGGGAGAGAGAGAGGAGAGAGGGTGGGAGTGTGCAGGAGAGAAGGAGAGAGAGAGAGAGAGAAAGTGAGTTTGAAAGAGAGAGAGAGAGAGAGAGAGAGACAGAGGGATTGTTTCACTGACCATTTTACAAGATATCTTCACTTCGGCCATTTTGAGATCCGTGATCATACATTAGCTGGTATCCACTTGGTTAAGGAAACAGTCAACTTAGGCATTGTTGAGGTCGACTAGATTGTGATAGGCAGAACTGAGTGTGGGTAAGGTGGGTGCGGGGGACTCACGTGTAGAACAGAGAGTGCTGCCTCTCCTGGCACAGGCATTTGCTCCTCATTTGCCTCTCCCATGATAAAAGCGGGGAATTGCGGGAATCTGCCTAGGGCACCACCAGCAGAAGAGCAACAGGGCGGCATCATTTTGGCCCTAAAAAATCATTACTGGCCCCCCTGTAAGGGAAAGGCATGACAACATGGCATGTTGCCTGTACCGCAGAGGTACCCCGTCCACTGACAGAACTGGCAGGGCAGTTGGTCAGTGTACTCTTCTCAGACCCCTCACTTTATGAATAGGGTGCATGTGAGTGCATGTGTCATGCCCCAGACATGTTGTTGATTTTCAGCAAAAACGTGTCTGTGTACATGGGACACTGAAGTTATGCCGGCTACGGAGGTACACCTTCTAGGATGTAAGGCATGTAAGGCACACTGTATCTGTTCAGAGAAGTGGCATGTTACTGTACTCTTTGCAGATGACGATCTGTTCCTGAATACTCTTCTATGGGTGGCTGAGGCCGGTCACAGCATGAGTATGCAAAAAGCCCAGGTAATGTATAATTCAGATGGAGGAAAAAAAATAAAGAAGCATTCATCCGTCCAAAGGGGACATGCTTATATATATATATTTTTTATCACACTTAGAAGATTTATTCATATGCATAAGAAACACCCATTGCTCCATGTGGGAGATCCGTGCCGTATCTATCACGCCTGGAGGAAGGGACGCATCTATCTTTGGAAGCCATCGAGGTAATCTCCTGTAGACCTATACAAAGAAATATGTAGTGTACATTTACCACCTGGAGGCAGTGATCCACCCATCATTGTGACAGATATCCATCACTTACTCCAGGGGATCTACACAGTAAGAGTCGGAGATGCTGCATGTGGTTGTGGGAGTGAGGCATCACAGGCTTCTTTCTTTGGAGGCGCATCTGAAGCTTAAGCGCAAGTCTCCCATGCATCTCCAGGGATCATTCTTATACACAGACAAACGATCTTCAATTGCCTATGCTGGCGGGTGACACATTGGCTGAAGTTCCGAGTGGTACGGCAGTACGCGGGGTAGGTGCTGGTCTCCGATGTCGAGTTTTGTGGTAGAGGATCTCACGGGCACAGCCCAGTCTGGACCTGATGAGGAACTTGCTGCGAGTGTGAGAGAGTTGTAGCGGATCGGTTCAAGGATTTCCGGAACTTGCACTGTTGTTTCGTAGGCCGCAAAGCAAGTTCTTGGATAGGACAGCGATTCAGAGCAGTTCCGTAAGTTCTGAGTTGTATAAAACGTTGTTTGGAGAGAGGAGAAGGCGAACAGAAGAGGAAGCCCGGTGCTACTCATGCCGGTCACACACGGGGCTCACCTTCCGGCACCCAGAACGGCAATTATGAGGTTTCTCAGTTCCCACGCTGCTCGAAGATATGGGCAATAGATCTGTGGAGAAGAATGAGCATTTCAGTAATTTGAATACATTGTCCTGCTTCCGGTCAAAGACCACACTTCACATTATTTAATTAAAGGTCTCTTTTGTATGCATGGTGTCACTCTCAACTATACATTGTTCTACTTTCTCATGGATTCCATTTACATATAATTCAAAGGTAGAGTTCTAGTCTGTGCACGGTTTTCCCTGTGCATTTCCCTTTGCAGGATCCCTATGTCCTATGTGGAAGCGCTCATTGAAGATCTTGACCCCATCCATAGGGTTCCACATAACTCAGTGAAGTGTTTGGTCTTATGCACAGTTTCATGCATTATTTTACTGAACCTTATGCATGATGTCATGCAATATCTAATAGAAGAACATGATACAATACATGGTGTTACACATTATCGCACTGAAGAGCTTGATCCTCTGCATTGTGCCACATGTGGTCCTATTGAAGGGACTGGCTCTATGCATGATTTAACACATGAGCTTATTGAAGAGATTAACCCTATGCTTTGTGCGATAAATCGTCTTACTAGTGAGATTCGTCCTATGCATGGAGGCAGATATTACCTTATAGATGAGGTTGATCCTATGCGTGGTGTCACAATTTATCTTATTGAAAAAGGTGGCCCTATGCATGAAGTCACACATTATCTCATGGAAGAGGTTGATCGTCTGCCCTGTGCCACATGTGATCATATTGAATGTAGTAACCCTTTGCATGGTGTCACACATTATTCTATTGAAGATATTGACTATATGCATGATGTCACCCATGATCTTATGGAAAAGTGTATTTTTATGCACTGTCACACATAACCTAACTATGATCCTATTTTTATTGAAGAGATTGACACTATGCTTGATGTTACATGTGATCTTATTGAAAAGATTAACTTTATGCACTGTGTCACGCATTACCTTTTTGAAGAGATTAACCCTAGCCAAGCTGTTAGTCATGGTCCAAGTGATTGACGGTATGCATGATGTCACTTGTGATCTTATTTAAAAGATGAATCCTATGCTTTGTGCCACAAATGGTTTTACTGACGTGATTAATTCTGTGCATTGTGGCAGATATTACCTTATAGAAGTGGTTGATCCTTTGCATGGTGTCACAGTTTATATTATGGAAAAGGGTGGCGCTATGCATGGTGTCAGACATTATCCCATTGAAGCGGTGGATCCTATGCATTATGTGAAACGTGATTTTATTGAAAGATTAACTTCATGCCGTGTGTCACACATGACCTTATTGAGGAGATTAACCCTATTGAAGTCATGATCCTATTAAGAGATTGACCATAAGCACAATGTGATACGTGATATTATTGAAGTGTTCAACCCTATGCACTGGATCACACTTGATTTTATTAAACAGGTTAAATCTATAAAAGTAAAAGATGTTAGGCATTATTTTATTGAGGAGATTGACGCAATGCATGATGTCTCACGACCTTACTTGAAGAGAGTAACCCTTTGTGTGGGAATTATCTTCTTAAAGTGGTTGATCCTTTACATGACTCCATGATTCATTCGATTGAAGAAATTTACCTTTTGCACTGTATCGCACAGGGTCTTATTTATGAGATTAACCCTATGCATGGTGTCAGTCTGTCATATTACTTTATTTTCAGCATTATACCATCAGCACAAAGGTAAAAGAATAAAATACAAAACTTGCAATATGTATGGCAAAAGAGTAACACATCAAATGTTAAAAGTTAAAAGTTAGAAGGAAGAAAACCTAAACTGATCAAACAGTGTGCAGTTGCTTAATTAACGGTTCCTGCGTAAGCAGGCTCGATGGATGAGTTTTGCCACAAAGTATACATCATTAACCAATACAGTCGATTTACACAACACTACAGCATCCATAGCATGAGTAACACCAGCTTTTTTAGGAGTGGCAATAGGTACGCTCTCCTCAGATCTTTGTATGCTTCCCAAAAAAACAAGATGGGGGTCATGCTCTCACTTCCTGCACCACAACGCAGACATGATTCAGAGTTGCTGGATTTCCAACCACAGGTAAATGTTGCCGTCCTAGGGGTGCCTGTTCTGAACTCCATAAAAAGGGTGCACGCATCAGCTGGCAAAATCAAGTTCAAATACTCTTCTGCTCCTTGAACTACTTTCGTATGCAAAACCTCACAGGCCCATTTGTTAACCTTAGACAGTTACTCATAAGTGACTCATACCAAAACTGTTTGCCAGCAGATTTCACCTTCTTCTTGGTACCGGGCTATAAGATCTCAGGACTCTGCCACATGCTATCAAAACACTTCCTACTGCACCTTTACGTGTTGTACCCAGGGGAGTGAGCAGCCTCCAAGATCGTTCAATAAAATGAGGAAGGGCTTGCAAAATGTGGCATTACCGATAACCGGATCCAATAAAACACTGGTTTCCAAAGAGTCTGAGAAACTATTGGCTCAAGGCCACATTCCATCAACAAGGGGGCATTAGGGAAGCCTCCCAGGTGCCTCAGAAGCATTTTTAGAAACTTGGTCTCTGCGGTCCCCAGTTTCTGGCACTTAAGGTTCCCCCATAGTTCTGCACCATATAGAGCTGCAAATGCCGACTGCATTTTGATTAATATAAACAAAATAATCGGGATGGGGAGATCCAAAACAACGACACAGAAGTGCTAAGTGTGTGGGTTTATTATGTATTCACACAGGACGTGGTAGATAGCTTCACAATTTAATTTACATTACTTCCGATAAGCACGAAAGTTTAGTTTTCTTCATCTAAACTTTCTAAACTTTCGTGCTTATCGGAAGTAATGTAAATTAAATTGTGAAGCTATCTACCACGTCCTGTGTGAATACATAATAAACCCACACACTTAGCACTTCTGTGTCGTTGTTTTGGATCTCCCCATCCCGATTATTTTGTTTATATTGCGCATACCCACCTGGGTAAATCGGGACCTAGCCAGGTGCCCTTAGATTGAAAAAAAAAAAATGCATTTTGATTAATACTGATCGCAGGAGACACTGCCCTTTCACTGTAGACCAGTAAATACTTCCTTAACCCACCGCTGCTCTTCCCCAAGCTAACCTGTGCTTTTTGTAGCTGGGCAGACCATTTTCCGGTGTCAGTAAATCTGACACCGAGATGATCATAATGACAAACCTGTTTGGGCTATGACCCATCAACCTTCATGGAGATTGCACAATACCTGGATCTCCTTGGCCTAAAAACCAGACCCTTTGTCTTGCTCTTGTTGAGAGTCAGCCCCAGTACCGTGTAAAGGTTACCAAAAACGCTCCAGGCACAGCCTGATCCCCATGGGAAATGCACATCTCAATCCAGCTTCAGGGGATCCAACCTGTCCACTTGGCATCTCTTCTACAACTCGATAATGATCTCATTAATGCACAGGCTGAACAGGAGCACAGCAAGGACACAGCCCTGCCGCACACCCCTGTCCACCTTGAAATAGCTTGTGGTTTCACCCCCAGGACCCCAACTTACCACCGCAGGGTTACTCAAGCACAGTTCTTCCACCCATTATTCTTACCAGTTCTGCTGGGACCCCTCACTCAGATGTAACCCGTCACAATTGAGCTTTTAGTACAGAGTCAAAGGCGGACTGAAGATCAACAAAGACTGCATACACTCTCATCCCCTTCAACATAGTGTGTTTATATACAATCAGGGACAAACGAAAACATTGATCAATAGTACTGACCCCACCCTGAAACTCTGCCTGAAGATGAGAGATGAGATTCCCTGGGTGCACACTATCCTGCAGCTGCTTTAGGACAATTTTAGCAAAAATGTTCCCGGTAGCGTCAAGCAAGGCGATTGGCCTGTAATTACCAGGCTTCTCCCTGTCCCCTTTTTTTATATTCCAGAACTATTTTGGCAGTTCTCCATGAATCGGATCTTTATTAAGTTGGGCCACATATTGAAAAATGTTTAGTTAAAACAGATGAACATATGTCTAACTCATCTTTTAGCAAATCAGCTGGGATCCTGCCTGGGCCTGGTGCTTTCTGTCATTTAGAATTAAGAATTGCACTTCTAACTTCTAAAAGCGTGATAACCATTGGAGGACTGTCACATCCAAACGACACAGGACAGTTGGTAATCACACATTCTCCCCCCACTACATTTTCATATAACCCGTGGACATGGTCAAACCAATCCTCAGGGGGGAATAAAATAGTGGATCACGTTATCCGTGTTCCTCTTTCTGTCGGCAACCAAAGCCCATTATGTCTTAACGTCATTCCTAGAAGCCACCTCTAAGAGAGTGGTGCCAGTCATTATTTTATTGAAGATACTGTTATGTTATGTTACTTTGCATTTATATAGCACCTTATGTATCATTGGTATGATCTCAAAGCGCTGGTAGGTTGAACGCCCTCGCAAACCGTAGTTCAACTCAGTTGAGTGAGAGAGAGGGTCATAAGGGGCGTAGGTGCACTTGATATGTGTGCAGCCAGTGTGGTAGTTCCATGATAGCTGCTTCTTAGCGGTAGGTGTGGTGGTTGGGAGGTCAGGTATATGTGTCCATTCTGGAGGGTTGACACCCAGACTAATTTCTGGCTGCGTTAGGCCGGAGGAGACTCTTAAGCTAGCGGTGTGTGCTCAGCTAGCTATGTTTAATTAGGATGATGAGGAGTATGTTGCGGGTGTTAGTATGAGATCAGCTGTACCGAATGTGTCATTGTATCGCTGTGTTCTAGTTGAGTGGTGGTGTATAGGAGAGAGTAAACGTGGTAGTGTGATATGGTGGTTATCAGTAAGGCGCTTGAGATTGAGCATTCCATCTGTACCATCTATTCTATCCATTTTATTCACTCTGTCCGTTCATTCCACTTCGTCTGTTCATACATTTCATCTGGTTCATCATTTAATTTACTAGTCTTTCCATCCATTCCATCACTCAGTCCTTCATCCACATAAACTACTCCATCCATTCCATAGATCCATTTCATCCTTCTCATCTGTTTAGTGTGTTCCATCCGTTCCATCCTTCCTATTCATTCGATCCGCTCCGTGTGTCACACTCACTCCATCAGTTCCATCCGCTCAATCAGTTCCATCCACGCTATCCTTTCCATTCGCTCCATTCGTTCCACCCCCTCCATCTGTTCCGTCCACTCCACCTGTTCCATCCACTCTATTTGTTCCATCTGCTCTGTCCATTCCATCCACTCCATCTGTTCTATCAACTTCATCTTTTCCATCTACTCTGTCTGTTACATCCACTCCATTCGCTGTATTCCTTTCGTCTGCCCTATCCGTTCCATCCATTCCAACTTTCGATCCACTACATCTGTTCCATCCACTCAATCTGTTCCAACTATTCCATCTGTACTGTCTACTGTATCTGTTTCATCCACTGCATCAATTCCATTCACTTGATTTGTTCCATTTGTTCCATTTGTTAAAACTACTCATCTTTTAATCCGTTCAATCTGCTTGTTCGTCTCATCTGTTCAATCCATCATCCGTTCTATCCGTTCGATCCCTACCATCCACACTGTCAGTTCCATCCACTCCCTCCATTCCATCCACTCACTCTGTGCCATCCACTCCATCCGTTCCATCCACTCCATCCGTTCCATCTGCTCCATCCGTTCCATCTACTCCTTCCGTTCTATCCACTCCTTCCGTTCCATTCACTCCATCCTTTCCATCCACTCTTTCTGTTCCAACTAGTCTGTCTGTTCTATCCACCCCACCCATTCCATCCACTCTGTCTATTCCATCCACTCAGTCCGTTCCACCCACTCCATCCATTCCACCCACTCCATCCGTTCCATCTACTCCATCGGTTCCATCCGCTCTATGTGTTTCATCCATTCTATCCGTTTTATCTACTGCATCCGTTGTATCCACTGCATCTATTCCATCCATTTTATCCATACCATCCATTCCATCTGTTCTGTCACTTCATCCGTTCTATCCACTTCTTTCATTTTTTCCGTTCTCATCTGCTCCATTTGTTCTGAATTCCATTCGTCCCATCTATTCCTTTTGTTCCATCAATACCATCTGTTCCATTCATTCCAACCAGTGCGTCTACTCCGTTCCATTTGTTTCGTCTGTTGCATTGGCTCTGTCGGTTCCATCGGTTCTGGCCAGTTCATGAACTCCAGCTAGCACTCCGTTCCATCTACTCCAGCCCGTATGTTCACTCCGTTCCATCTGTTTCATCTGCTCCATCTGCTCCGTCTGCTCCATCCACTCCATCTGTTCGTTCTGACAAGCGGGCTCATTCCAACCAGCTCTCTGCTCCATCCGTTGCATTCACTCTATCCGTTTGATTCACTCAATCCGTTCCATCCGCGCTATCCATTCCATTCGTTCTATCCACTCCATCTGTTCCATCTACTCCCTCCGCTCAAATTCAGTCACCCTTTTCATCCATTTCATTCCTTTGTCCATTTTATCCGTCCACTCCATCCTTTCCACGCGTTCGATCTACTTTTCTGTTTTGTTTACTTTATCCGTTCTCTATATTTCATCCGTTTGTTATATTTGATCCATTCGTTACATTTCATCTGTTCAGGATACTTCTTTTATTCCCTCTTCTTCCGTTCCATACAATTCTTCTTCCATTCCATCCAATTCTTCCGTTCCATCCACTTCTCCTGTTTCAACCATTCATTCTGTTCTATTCTCGTCTTCTGGTTCATCCACGTCATTCCGGTTCCATCCACGTCATTCCGGTTCCATCCACTTCTCCCGTTCCATCCACTTCTCCCGTTCTATTCACTTCTCCCGCTCTATTCACTTCCTTCCGATTCATCCACTTCATTCCGGTTCATCCCTTTCATTTCGGGTCCAACCACTTCTTCCGGTTCCATCGACTTCTTCCGTTCCATCCATTTGTTCCGTTCCATCCACTTCTTCCGTTCCATCCACTTCTTCCATTCCATCCACTTTATCCGTTCCATCCACTTCATCCGTTCCATCCACTTCGTCCATTCCATCCACTTCGTCCGTTCTATCAACTTTGTCCGTTCCATCCACTTCGTCCGTTCCGTCCACTTCATCCATTCCGTCCACTTCATCTATTCCATCCACTTCATCCGTTCCATCCGTTCCATCCGTTTCATCCGCTTCATCCGTTCCATCCACTTTATCCGTTTCATCCACTGCATCTGTTTCATCCACTTCATCTGTTTCATCTCTTTCATCCACTTCATTCGTTCTACTCAGTTTATCCGTTTTATTTATCATCCATTCCATCCACTTCATCCGTTCCGTCCATTTGGTCCGTTCCGTCCACTTCATCCTTTCCATCCACTTCATCCGCTTCATCCATTCCATCCACTTCATCCATTCCATCCACTTCGTCTGTTCCATCCACTTCATCCGTTCCATCCGTTCCATCCGCTTCATCCGTTCCATCTGCGTTATCCGTTCCATCCGCTTTATCCGTTTCATCCACTGCATCCGTTTCATCCACTTCATCCGCTTCATCCCTTTCATCCACTTCATTCGTTCTACTCAGTTTATCCGTTGTATTTACACTGGCAGTTTTAGTTTTCGATTTTTCTCGATCGGGTCTCTATGCTGGATTGTTATTTTTGATTCAGCAAGCTTGGGTTTCTGTTTATTTTGGCTATTTATACTGTTTGTGCTAAGAGTCGATTTTTTTTTTTAAGGGAAGAGCCACGTTTTCAGTAATTTGCAGAAAGACATAAGGTCTTCGGTGAGTCGGATGTGGGGTGGAAGTGAGTTCCACAGAATGGGGACCAAGTCTGAGAATGTAGATCCACCTAACCTGACTGAGCTGGTTTTGCTATCACTAGGAGGCGGGCAGAGCTTGATCTTAGATTGCGCAGTGGATGGTAAGGTTTTAGTTTGTCCTGGAGGTATTGAGGTCTGCATTGCTTGGTGAGAGGTGCATAAGGTTTTGATGGTCACCCTTTGACCAACTGGTAGCCAGTGGAGAGTTTTGAGAGCTGGGGAGGTGTGATCTCTTGGGTCAAGTGCTAGTAGCAGTTTGGCTGCAGCATTTTGTGCTCTTTGTAGTTTAGTCAGGTGGTACGCTTGGACTCCGAGGTAGAGGGAGTTAGCATAGTCCAGTCTTGACATTACAATTGATTGGATCGCGGCGAGTCTGTTGGGACAGGCGAGGTATGGAAAAATGTGCCTACGAATTTTGAGGTGGTAGTTGCAAAACTTAGAGACATTGTTGACTTGGTGCGAGAGGGTTATGTCAGATTTGAGAGTGCATCCAAGGTTTGTTTTACTGAGGTTTAGGTTGTCGGGGAATTCCATGGATGAAGGCCAGGGTAGAGGGTGCGTGAGAAGTTCGGTGTTGCCACACACCATGATTTCAGTTTTAGTGGGGTTTAAGAGGAGGTAGTTTGTGGTCATCCAGTGATCAATGGCAAGGGGGCAGGCTGGTAGCTGGGTTTTGAGTTAAGGAGTTTTAGGATTAGTTGGGTGTCGTCTGCATAGTTGTAGCACAGGATATTGTGCGAGCGGATTATTTGTGGGAGGTTGGACATATAGAGGTTCAACAGGAGGGCCGATAGGCACGCTCCTTGTTGAACTCCGGTACTGAGTGGTCGGGTGGTGGAAGCAAAGGAGGAGAGTAGGGTTATTTGGTTCCTATTTTTTAGGAAGGATGCTATCCACTTGAGAGCATTTCCACGGATTCCTAGGGAATGGAGGTGGCCGAGGAGGATTGAGTGGTTGATTGTGTCAAAGGTGGTGGATATGTCAAGAAGGATTAGTGCAGTGCATCCCGCAGAGTCTGCAGTGTTTTTAAGGTCATCCCAGATTGAGGTCAGGGTGGTTTTGGTTCCGTGTCGGGGTCTGAAACCTGATTGAGCGGGGTCTAGGAGATTGTTGGCTTCGACAAAGGCATTTAGTTCGGAATAAATGGTTTGGTCAATGAGTTTAGCAAGGAACCTGGTGTTTGAGATGGGGCGGTAGTTTTTGGGGTCGAGAGGGTCGAGGGAGTTTTTTTTTAGAAGGGGGTTGATGTGAGCAGTTTTGAACGTGTCGGGAAAAATTCCCGAGGAGAGGGGGTCGTTTATGATGGTTTTCGTGTATTCTCCTGCCCAGGTAAATGCAAATATTTCTTTGAGGGTTGAGGCTGGGCAGGGGTCTAGCGGGGAGCCGGATGGTTTCCAGGTGGAGAGAAGTTTGAGATTTTGGTCTGTTGATATTGGTGTGAAAGAGTCGAAAGTCAGGTGGGTTGCAGTTGCAGGCGGTGGGTTGGCAGGTAGGGTGGGTGGATTGTGTGGTGGGTGCAAGAGGGCTAGTTTGTTGATTAGAGAGTTTCTTCTTTCGAGAGCAGTGGTGTAGAAGTGGAGAGAGACTGAGTCGCAGAGTGATTGAGAAGGCGCTGATTGGGTGGTGGTACATGATGGTTTGGTGAATTCAGAGGTGATTTTGTGGAGTTCCTTGCTGGGGTTTTCACAGTTCAGGATTCGAGAGTTGTAATGGGCTTTTTTTGCTTTCCGGATTTCGGCTTTGTAGTGGCAGTGGTGCCGGGCCAAGGTGGATCTGCTCAGGGTGGTTTTATCTTTCCTCCATTTGCTTTATATAGTTATTTTGCGGTCTTCAGTTCTCGTGTAAACCATCTTGGAAAAGGGCCATGGCGAGCGGATGATTGGCAAGTGAGGGTGAAGTGTTGAGCCATGATTCACGGGCGTTGGGGGTTAGGTGTTCATTGTGTGGGGAGGTAGGGGGAGGAGACTGAAGGAGCGTGGATCGGACCAGATGATAGGGGTGTGGGGGTTTAGATGTACCTGGTCGTGGGAGCTGAAGGTGGCATCAAGAGTGTGTCCTTTATAGTGAGTTGAGCCGTTTATGTAGGTATGGAGGTTAATCGCGTCTAGGCAGTTGATCAGAGGGTGGGTCATAGGGTTGGTGGGGATGTCAAGCCAGATATTGAAATCTCCTAGAAGAGTGAGGGTGCAATGGTTTAATTGGATGGTGGCTATCGAATCGCAGAGGTTGCTTGAGAATTGTCTGTCATAGCCAGGAGGTCTGTAGATGATTAGGAAGCTGTGGGATAACGTGAGGGGAGAGATAGTTTGACGAGAAGTGATTCGCAGGAAGGGATGGTTGGCTGGCTGTCGATGATTGAGGCGGAGAAGTGTGACTTGAAGGTGATTGCTACTACTCCTCCTCTAGAGGGTTGGTTGAGTGGGATGTGGGAGTAGTCTGGGGGAAGGCTTCATTGGCGATAGCGGCAAAGTCGTCAGAGAACCAGGTTCCCATGATAAAGACTAGGTCTGGTTTGTCTGAGGCGAGGAGGTCAAAGATGCTGTGTCTGTTTCTTGCTACAGATCGGGCATTAAAACGGATGCATCTTACTTCGGTGTAGGAGGATGATGTGGAGGTTGCCGAGGTGGAGGGTGGGAGGAGAGGGGGAGTGGGTCAGGTTGGGGTGAGAGAGTGGAAACTCGAGTGAGAGAGGGGGTGGTCAATGGGAAGAGTAGGTGGGCAGTCGACGTGGTGGGTGTGGGGGGTGTGGTTGGACAGGTGTGGGAGGTTGGTTGGATTTGGGTCAGGGGACTTGAAGGTGGGTGAAGGGGCTTAGGAGTTCCAGTTGTGGTTGGTGAGAATTTAAGGGAGAAGGGTTTCAGGTAGGGTGAGGGGGTGGTGATGATCGAGATTGGGAGATTGAGGTGGTGGGTGGAGACAGGAGTGGCGAGGAGTAAAGAGAGATTGAGGGAGGCCAGGTACGTTTTCTTTTCAGGGTTTTTGTTGCGGTTGGTGTGTGAGAGAGGGTAGGGTGGTCGGAGGGTGAAAGGGACGCGGCTACTGTTCTTGCCAGGCAAGACGTGTGCAGTTTTTAGGGTGGGGGAGTAGTGGGGATGGATGAGGATGTTTGGGGGAGTTGATGAGAGGAAGGGTGAGGGGGTGGTTGAAGGGGCTGGGTGTGCCTGGGAGGCTGGGCTGGTCGTTAGTTGGAGGGGCCGGGTGTGCGGGCATGATGATAGTGGGCGGGTGGGTGGAGGGGATGGGAGGAACAGGGGTCTTAGGATAGTCGGTTCACCATCGGACTCCTCTGGCTTGGTGTTTGGATAGGGGATGAGATGGGGCGAGGTGGAGGGTGGGCTCGATTGGGATGGGATGGTTCTTCTGGCTTGAGGGTTGGGCTGAGGATGGGCTGAGAATGTTGTGGCGGATGGGCTGGTTTGGGATGGGTTGGTTCTTCTGTCTTGCGGGTTGGATAGGGAGTGGGCTGAGGATGTGGCTGAGGATGTGGTGGATGGAGGGATGGTTTGGGGGAAGGGAAGTAGGGGAAGAGGGAAGGGAGGCGGGGCGAGCGGGTCTCTTTCTGCAGACCTCGGTGGATGGGGTGGACTCATGGCGTGGCTAAATTCGAACTATGTTATAGTTGGGATAGGATAATTTTGGTCACACTTTCCAAGTTCAACTATACCACAGGATGTTAATTATTCACACTTTCTAAGTGTACCTATACCACAGATATGGACAGTTTCTAAGTTCAACTGAGCCACAGGAAGATAGTATTCACACTTTCTAAGTTTACCTATACCACAGTTAGGCAGACTTTTTAATTCAGCTGTAGCACAGGTTGATATTATTCACACTTTCTAAGTTCAATTGTACCACAGGAAGACAATATTCATACTTTAAAGGTCAACTATACCACACAATGATGATATTCACACTTTTTAAGTTTACCTAAACCACGGTTAGGCACAGTTTCTAAGTTCAACTGAACCGCAGGAAGATATTATTGACACTTTATGAGTTTACCTATACCATGGTTAGGCACACTTTCTAATTCGGCTGCAGCATAGGTTGATATTATTCACACTTTCTAAGTTCAATTGTACCAGAGGAAGATATTATTCACACTTTAAAGGTCAACTATACCACAGGATGATATTATTCACAGATTCCAGGTTCAACTAAATCGCAGGATAATATTATTCACACTTTCTAAGTTCAATTATACCACAGGAAGATAATATTCACAACTTTTAAGTTCAACTATACCATAGGGTGAGATTATTTACAGTTTACAAGATCAGTTATACCACAGTTAGGGACACTTTCTAATTCAGCTGTATCACAGGATGATATTCTTCACACTTTCTAAGCTCAATTATACCACAGTAATATATTATTCACACTGTCAAAGTTCAGCTATACCACAGGATGATATTACTCACACTTTCTAAGTTCAGCTATACTACACGATGATATTATTCGCACCACCTAACTATACCACAGGGTGAGGTTATTCAAACCTTCCATATTCAACTGGACCACAGGATGAGATTATTCACTTTTTCTAAATTGGACTATGCCACAGGATGATATTATTCACACCTTCTGAGTTTATCAATACCACAGTTAGGAGATGCTTTCTAATTCAGCTGTAGCACAGGATGATATTATTTGCCTTCTAAGTTCGACTATACCACAGGAATATTATTATATATGTATTGTAATATTATTCACACTTTCCACAGTTACCTATACCACAGTTAGGCACACTTTCTAATTCGGCTGTAGCACAGGTTGATGTTATTCACACTTTCTAAGTTCAATTGTACCACAGGAAGATATTATTCACACTTTAAAGGTCAACTATACCACAGGATGATATTATTCACACTTTCCACAGTTACGCTATTAGGCACACTTTCTAGATTCAACTTAGGCACAGTTAGGCTATTAGGCAACTTTCTAAGTTCAATTTTGGCACAATGTGGTTATTAGGCACACTTTCTAATTGAACTAGACCACAGTTACACTATTAGGCACACTTTCTAAGTTCGACTTTGGCACAATGTGGTCATTAGGCACACTTTTTAAATTGAACTAGACCACAGTTACACTATTAGGCACACTTTCTAAGTTCAACTTTGGCACAATGAGGTTATTAGGCACACTTTCTAAATTGAACTAGACCACAGTTACGCTGTTAGATACATTTTCTAATTGAACTAGACCACAGTTACGCTATTAGGCACACGTTCTAAATTGAACTAGACCACAGTTATGCTGTTAGGTACACTTTCTAAATTGAACTAGACCACAGTTACGCTATTAGGCACACTTTCTAAAGTGAACTAGACCACAGTTACGCTATTAGGCACACTTTCTAAGTTCAACTTTGGCACAATGAGGTTAGTAGGCACACTTTCTAAATTGAACTAGACCACAGTTACGCTGTTAGGTACATTTTCTAATTGAACTAGACCACAGTTACGCTATTAGGCACACGTTCTAAATTGAACTAGACCACAGTTATGCTGTTAGGCACACTTTCTTAACTGAACTAGACCACAGTTACGCTATTAGGCACACTTTCTAAGTTCAACTTTGGCACAATGAGGTTATTAGGCACACTTTCTAAATTGAACTAGACCACAGTTACGCTGTTAGGTACACTTTCTAAATTGAACTAGACCACAGTTACGCTATTAGGCACACTTTCTAAATTGAACTATACCACAGTTACGCTATTAAGCACACTTTCCAAATTGAACTACACCACAGTTATGCTATTAGGCACACTCAATGTGGTTGGGCACTCTTTCTAAATTCAAACTTTAACATAGTTAAACTATTACAGGCCGCTCAGTGTTGTTTGGCCACGCTATCTAGATGCTAAATTTAACACAGTCAAATTCTTGGGCACACTCAATATTCTTTGGTTCACTATCTAGATGCAAGAACAACACTGTAAAACCTTTAATAAGAGTGGCAGGGCTTTCTGGAGTAAAGTGATTGCTTCAGTCCCCACCCATGCCACACTTACTTTTAGTGGTTGGTGTCGGTTGGCGGCAGAGTACAGGCTCATTGCTTCCCCTGCGGACACCTGCAGACACTTTCTGGGGCTGCCTCTGTTGGAGCCACCCTTGGATTTAGGGCTCTTAGCTGAAGGGCTGCACTGGCAGAGGGCTGCCCTGGGAAGGTAACTTATGGCTCAGGTGGCACGGGCTATTCAAACCAATCAGAGCAGGGTGGGGGGGTGGGTTGGGAGGCGGGAGGAAGGGAAACATGGAAGAGGGTGTGGGTGGGAAACGGACTGCAGCAGGGGCTTCAAGGGCATGGGGCCCACAAAAAAATCACAAAAGGCTGGCAAAATGAGGCACACTCACCGTGCTTCCACGCTGGAGAGTGGAGCTGGCTGAGCACACGGGTCGCTAGACACTAAAGGCACCGCAAATCAGACCAATCAGGCAAGGGGGGGTGGGTCAGGAGGTGGGAGGAAGGGAAACATGGAAGAGGGTGTGGGTGGGAAACGGACTGCAGCAGGGGCTTCAAGGGCCTGGGGCCTAGAAAAAGAATTACAAAAGGCTGGCAAAATGAGGCGCACTCACCGTGCTTCCACGCTGGTGAGTGGAGCCAGCTGAGCACACGGGTCGCTAGACACTAAAGGCACCACGAATCAGGGCAGGGAGGGGGCGGGTTGGTCGGTGGGAGGAAGGGAAACACGGAAGAGGGTGCGGGCGGGAAACGGACTGCAGCAGGGGCTTCAAGGGCCTGGGGCCTACAAAAAGAATTACAAAAGGCTGTCAAAATGAGGCGCACTCACCGTGCTTCCACGCTGGTGAGTGGAGCCAGCTGAGCACACAGGTCGCTAGACACTAAAGGCACTGCGAATCAGACCAATCAGGGCAGGGGGGGGGGCGGGTCGGTCGGTGGCAGGAAGGAAAACACGGAAGAGGGTGCGGGTGGGAAACGGACTGCAGCAGGGGCTTCAAGGGCCTGGGGGCCTACAAAAAAAATCACAAAAGGCTGGCAATATGCATGAGGCCACGTGCAATCTTATTGAAGAGATTAACTTCATGCATTGTGTCACACATGACCTTATTGAAGAGTTTAACACTATTCAAGGTGTTAGTCATGATCTTATTTTATTGAAGAGATTGACCCTATGCACTAGTTCACACATGAGTTTATTGAACAGATGAACTCTATGGAAGGTGTTAGGCATCACCTTATTGAGGAGAGTGACGCTATGCGAGATGTTACACAATCTTATTGAAACGATTACCCTATGGATGGTGCTGTGCACAATCTTATTGAAGAGGTTGATCCTTTGAATGATGTCACACATGATCTTATTGAATGGATTTACTTTATGCACTGTGCCACACATGCCCTTATGGCAGACATTAACTCTGTTCAAATTATTTGTGATCCTATTGAAGAGATTGACCTTATGCACAATGTCACACATGATGTTATTAAAGAGATATTGAACCTATGAACTAGTTCACATATGATTTTGTTGCAGATTGACTTAATGCAAGGTGTTAGGCATGATCTAATCAGGTAGATTGATGCTATGCACGATATTACACAGTCTGATTGAAGAGATCAACCCTATGGGTGGTGTCAGGCATTAGCTTGTTGAAGAGGTTGATTTTATGCATAGTGTCAAAGGTTATCATATTGAAGGTACTGGCCTATGCATGATGTCACAGGTGGGCATATTGAAAAGATTGACACTATTCATTGGGTACACATTAAATCATTGAAGAGGTTCATCCTATGCATGGTGTCACACAAGATCTTATTGAAGAGATTGGTGCTAAGCATAATAACACACATGATCCTATTGAAGAGAGTAAACTTATGCCCTGTGTCATATATGAATTTATTGAAGATATTAACTATGTGTAAGGTGTTGGGCATAAGCTTATTGCCGAGATTGACACTATGCATGACGTTACACAATATTATTGAAGGGATTAACCCAATGCATGGTGTCAGGCACTATCTCATTGAAGAGGTTGATCCTTTGAACTAAGGCACACATTATCGTATTAAAGAGGTTCACCCTATGCATGGTGTCACACAAGATCTTATTGAAAATATTTACCCTATGCACTGTTCAACCCATGATCTCATTACAGGGATTAATGCTATGCAAAGTGTTAGGCATTATCTTATTGAGGAGATTGACGCTATGCATGAAGTGACATATGATTTTATTGAGGAGATTAACCTCATGCCCTGCGCTACCGTGAGCTTATTGAGGAGATTCAGCCTAGATACGATATCATACAGGATCTTATTGAAGGGTTTAACCTTATGCACTGTTCCACACATGACCTAATTGTGGAGAGTGCAAGGTGTTGGGTGTTAGCTTATTCGGGAGAGTGATCCTATGCATGATGAAAAACTATCTTATTGAAGAGGCGAACTCTATTCATGGTGTCAGGCATTTTCACACTGAATAGTTTGATCCTTTACATGATGTCACACCTGAACTTACTGAAGAAATTGACCCTATGCACAATGTAATACAGGATCTTATTGAAGAGATGAACCTTATGAACTGGGTCAGACATGTTCTGATTGAATGAATCAATTAACCCTATGCATGGTGTCAGGCGTTGTACTATTGTAGATGTTGATTCTACGCATAATGTCTCTGTTTTTTTTTATTGAAGAGATTTTCCCTATGCATGGTGTCACACATTATCCTTCTGGAAAACTTGACTCTAGACATGGTGTCAGTGTCACCTTTTGCTAGATTTTCAGAAATTCTGCCTGTGCTGAAGAGAACTACTAAGATGAATATTTTCATTTCTGACAAAAAGCACACCCTGTGTCCTCAGGATGCGCTGTGCGCGCAGCCACATATGATACCGACACTGAGAGGGCGTCAATGTTTGGACGAGCAGATGGACTGGCCACCCTGAGCTCTTTGGGCGAGTTGACGTGTTTACAAATATTCAAATAAATAAATAAATCCAATGGAAAAGTTCTCTCCAGTTAAGATTTGAAGCCACTTTTCGTTCACGCTGTAACATGCAATTGTTGCTGTGCGCCACTGTGTGCACTTTTTTCACTGGGAGTAAATTATGTGTGAGAGTGAGTTATGCGTTCTTCTATGCAGCATGCTGTGAGCACTGCATATTATCACAGGACTGAGGACCAGATGCGCTGAGGAAGTGATAGATTTGTGAGGGTGCCACCTGAACCTACCAAAGCCGAGAGGACATCACATGGGCATTGATCTGCCTGGGTCATTCAGGAAGATGCTAGCGTGGGGCCTGTGGTGTGTTGCGTGAGAGACACTATGCTGACGCGGTGACCTCTGACTTGACGAGGAGGCCGCAAGGGGGGCTGCGTTGTGTTTCAATGAGAGTGTGTTTGAATCTGTTTACAGAAGCCAATAGGTAGTAGCACCCTTTGGAAAGGGTGCATGGGAGGGCGAAGGGGCGCTCCCCGCACCCCACCACCTGGCCTGGGATTGGCACACCCGATCCTGCAGATTTAGCTGAACAGAAGATGGAAGGGGCGGCTGGCAGAAATGCGTGTGTGGTGTGGTGTGTGTGTCTCAACAGTGATAGAAAGTCACAACCTCTTCAGTTTGCTGACCAGCAACATATACATGCATGGAAGTCATAAAGCACCCACCTAGCTGGGAGGGAACCAAAGGAGCAGTCTAAATAAAGAAGGCACCCAGGGGGTTAAAAGTAAGATGCAGTGGGTGGGATGAGTAGTGGGAACAGGACTGGGGGATCTCAGAAGAGGGAGAAGTAGAGTTCCGTGGAACAAGCAGAGATTGCCAAGATGTTCTGTGAAGGGAGAGGTCTCCCGTTGCTTCTGGCAGTGGTGGATGGAAGACAGGTGGTCTTTTCTGCCATGATAGCTTGTTCCAGAAACAGGAGGTGTAGCAGGAAAAGACATGTTCCCCGTTTTATCTTTAGCGCTATTAGCCCGTGAGGGACGCACTGGGTGGGCACCCGTGCTGCTGTGCTAGGTAACTTTATTCCCCAACTGGAAGGTCACCTGCTCACTCACAAACAATAGCCGCCCCGGAAGTGTCTTCCCCGCGCTGGGATTGCAGGACAACCATCGCACAGTATTAGGCCTCCACCATCCCATGACGCAGTTGCTCGCCTCAGCTAACCCTCACCACTGAGGTAGCAGGTAACCGGGGCTGTAGTTGAGCAGTGAGGTCGTCGTACCCACGCATGAGCAGTGAGGTCGTCGTACCCAGGCACGGAGCAGGACGAATTGGCGCGTCCGATTCGGGTTTTTGACAATGTAATCGCTCTGCCTGAAGTGGCTCTGATCGCCAGATGCTACTGCTTCTGAGAGGGAACTGGTGACTTCTATGCACGCACCTAATAGTGCTCCTGGAACAGTCTTCTCGGTTAGATAAAAATACCATAGATGTGCCTCAAGTCTTGTTATCTGTAAAGACTACTGTAATGGTCATGATACATGGGTCAGCCCATGACGTCCAATAGTTTTCCTGAACTTGTTAATGAGTTGGATATTTGTTCTGAGGTCCCAGAGGTAGAATATATGGCGGATATAATGAATATTTCATCCGCAACTTGTTGTATGAGTATTGCGGTACACACCGTTTCGGCGCCGCCGGTTCGGCACTGGCGCGCCAAAACATCCCCGCGCCAAAACATCCCAGGGCCGAACTGGCCGCGCCGAACTGGCTGCGGCGAATCGGCCCGCGCCGAACCGGCGGCGCCGAAACGGGGTGTACCGCCCACGCAGGCGAGCCTCTCCTTCAGCAGGCCCAATGCCTCTGTGTATTTGGTATGTTTGGGAGTTCCAAGCGACGTTTGATTGCGTAGAGGTCTTGGAACGCTGCGTGCACTGTTTATTACAGGAAAGTGCAAAGCAATGTTTCACTCTTCTTTGTGTCACGTAGTGACTGTGTTAGACGTAGGGGCCCACGTGTTTGTTGAGTCTTGGGTGCTCATGGTTTGCAGCCAGACTGTGTTTATTTCGGAGGTTTTACTCATTTTGTTAAATTGAACACAAGGTGTAGGTACACATTAAAGGTTTTCCCCAGGGCTATATTGATGGCCGATCTGGTGCAGTGTTGTGTTTAATGTGTCCTCGTCTGTCCACAGCTCGCAGGTAGGCGACCTCCCTTTGTTGGAGAAGAGAACTTGGGATAAAGATGGCTGCCGGGGAGGGCAGGGCTGAGGGCAGAGAGTGGAGTCCAGTGGGATATAGGATATAGGGTAGTCTGGATGACGCTAGTGGCGCCTTGGAATAAGAACCCAGCAACCAGGCCACATTTCAGCACACAAGTCACAAAAGAAGGCTTTCAAGAAGAGGCGTGTTTTTAACTGGTGTGAAAAAAATCAAGTGAGACATGATATGGACGGTCCTCGTGCCATTTTGCCGGCACTAAACGCTGCGGGTGAAAAATTTGTCCTGCAGCATACCCGTCTTCTTAAATGTGTGCTTTTACAGAGTACACCCCCTTTGCCATGCTACATACATGACCAATCTCTACCTCTACTCTTGACCCATCTGTGAAACAAAAAAGTGTGAATGCTGGCTGCAGAGTATTTTACTGGCGACATTCCATTGGTATCAATACATATTATCCCCACCAAAAATACCGCAGTAGATATGGTCCTCTGGAACGGCCATAGGTGATATATCTGGGGGGGATCATTTTTGGGGGTTTTGGGAGCGGGGGTTGCAGGGGTGTCTCACGCTCCTTTAAAAATAATGTGGGGGTTGCGGGGGTGTCCTCCGGAGGTTCCATGCCTTAATATTGCCACAAAAATATGGTGATATGTTTGTATGGCGATATTTTTGCGGGGATATTAACACTATTGTAGGCGAAATTACCCAATACGAGTACAGAATCCCAGCACCTGGCAATCGGAACAAGACCTTTGGGTCGCCAGCACCACTGTGATGCTAACACATAATGTTTCGCTTCCTTGGCTTTGCATCTGTGACTTTTCATCTTTAGGCCTACTTTTCTATACCCCCTTTTCCTATTTACACCTGTTTTGCTTGTTTCCCAAAAGAATGACAACACTTATGACACTGGGCATGTAACTGATGCAAATATGTGAAGAAGCAAAGGCATGGATGAAAAGACATGTCACCAATGAGTCTTATTTTCCTTCTCACTCTCGTATATCGTTCTGCTTCTCACACTCCTCCCACTCCCTCTCAATACTCTTCTTCTCATCCTGCTCTTTCTCGCTCTTCAACCTCGCTGCAATATTTCTCTCATCCTCTATCGTGGCTCTCCAGATCTCCTCTCTTTCTTTTCCTCTCTTCTCCGCCTCACTTCCGTCTCTTGCTTTCTCTCTCTCCCCCTTTCCCTCTTTCCACTCTCTATCGCTGCCTCCTTCTTTCTTTTTCTATCTCCTCCCACCCACTCTCCTCTCATTCTCTTTCTCCCTCATATCTCTCACCCTCTTCCTTACTCTCTTTCTCTCCATTTCTCTCTCTCCATTTCTCTCTCTCTCTCTCTCTCCCTCTCTCTCCCTCTCTCTCTCTCTCCCCTTTTCCTCTCGAATATCTCCCTCCCACCAGTGAGTTTTAGACAAGGTGTGATCTCCAAGAGCACTTTCGATTTGAGAAAGTACCAAACAGAAAAGGCAATGCCTTGATGAACGTATGCATAGCTGCCCATTTCACACGTGACGCCTCCAGACAGCACTGGTTTCTAAGTCAGCAGCACATCTCAAGCCTCCACTTTTATGCACATAGTTAGGATAGTAAAAAAAAAAAAGAAAATACAAGTCCCACAATGCAAAGTGTTGTTGGTCGAAAGGTCACGACAGGCTGAAGGTGTCACGCTCAAGCATGACTTTGTGTCATGTGACATCCTTGTACAGTAGAGAATGCTGGGAGTCTGAGCTCCCTGCCGGAGTACATTTACTGGGACTTGTGTCAAGAGGCTGCCAAAATGGCTGAAGAGTGCCATACAAGACGATTTTATTTTACACTGCACCACTTCTGCCCACCTGCCCCCCACCTCACCCCCCACAGCATATCCCAAAGTGCAAACACTGCACCCTCTGATATCCCTGGCCTACTCTTGAGCTTTAAATATCCAGGCGCCAAGCAGCGACCTATCTCTGGACGCCTTGAGGGAAACTGTATCCTGGGCTCAAGCTGTTGCTGCACCAGCAGGTGTTGCCACCAGAGACGCCGCAGCACTGGACTCTATATGCAGCAGTGCCCTACAGCTTGCCCGTGTAAGGGCGCTGCTTAAATACCCTGTAACATTGCGTCACACCCCCACACCCCCCGTGAGCGGAGCATGTCCTATTTTCATTCTCATGGGGAGCTCATCACACAGTTTTCTCACTTCACAGAGGAGCGGCTGGGGGTCACTCTTTTCAGTCTCCCCGGGAAAATATCCCCACCCTTTAGGGTCCCTGTCTGTTGTGTGGCTCCAAAGAGTCGGTGGCCCCCAATCGTGGGTTGATGGGATTTATTTAGAAGCCATGGCGGGCACTGTGAGTGTTATTATGATTTTGTGCGGGCTTACTTGCAAACCCAAACTGGGGGATTACTGTGCCACCTTGTGCCCGTGATGTCCATTGGGGCCAGGAAAGAACCAGTCACATGTCAGCAACTGGCATGTGACTGACTCTGCCCCTGCCTCACCCCCAATGACACGCCCACGAATCATCGCAGCCCAGCTGGGCCTTTGGCTGTTATTCAGTAGGAGCTGGCATGGTTATGCTTGTATTTAATTATTCTAAAACAAATACAAACGTTTCCCTTTGCTTTGCCTGCTAACTATATGTGAACCAACAGATATGACAGCATCATGCATCTTTATCAATGACACCAGCTATATCAGTGTTGAATTTCTGGCTGGGTGGTGCAGCCAAACCTCTCGGTCTGCACGGGCCTTCAGGCTCCAGCAGATCTGCTCATTAGCAGATGGCTGGCTGCCCACCCCATGCCCACAAGACGCAATAAGGACTAACCTGACAGCTCAACCGGAAGCGCACACCAGGCAGTCTGAACCCCATGATGTCATAATGGGGTGACAGTGCTATGATGATATGTTCTGCTCTTATTCCACGCCAGCCTGTGTGAATAGAAAGACCCGTTCCTTAGCATGGACTCTCATTTCTCCTGTTTTCTGTACAGATGCTTGGACTTCTAATTTAAGCAGGGATCTGCTCAGGGCCCTGCAACTCTTTCCTCCTTTGCAATGTCTTATGGGTAAAATCAGCAAGAAGCCACTTCTGTGCTCTTCAAACCTAATCTCATTCCCCAAAGCTGTAGTTCTCACTATTCTGTCTGTTGCCTAATGTGTGGAAGCGTACCACTAGCAACCTACGACCTCTGAACTCTGATCTTCTGTTATTTCCTCGAGGCGGGATTGAGCTGTTACTCACAATAGTACCCCTTTCTCTGAACAAGTTTGCATTAAGTGGCAATTATTTCCCCATGCACTATTTTAGGTCCCTACCTTCCTCTATGTCTGGTATCCCCACGATCCTTGCATGTGTTACTCTATCCAGATTCTCAAAGTCCTCCTATGTTGCTTTGCAATTGGAGAAGACAGTTGCCACACCTTGTTGGAACTGCCTATTTCTCCAGACAGCCCTCAAGCATCCATCATTTCATCTGATAATGCAGTTCTTTTTTCTGTCAATAAAGGTTTCTCCCAATGTGTTACAGCTGATTTTTAAAAAAAAGTACTTTTTTTGGGCGGGGTTATTTTTGTGGACATAAAGCGAGCTATTGGGTGTAAAAAAGGAGCGATCCTGAGCATGTGCTGGTTCTGTTGAGGTGGGCTGCTGGTTCCCACTTTGGCAGACTGCCATCTTCCTCAATACGGCCATACGAAGGCCAGGCGTATGATGGTTCCTTTCAAGTGCCCCTTCTACATTTGACCATAAGTGTACACAATTAATCAGATAAAGGTAAATACAGCTGAAAACTGTAAATCTGTTTCTCATGTTATGTCATCTTATATTAAGTTATTGGGTTTTAATAAAGCTCAACTTCTGCCATTTTCCTGTTCTTTTGGCACTTCAGGACTTGCAGGAGAAAAATGGTGGAGCTACAGGTTAGATGAAGCAGAGGGAGCAGGTCAGGATTTTTCTGCTGCACTGTTGATGACTAGAGAGTAGAGGGAACTGGGCTCTGTGCACTGAGCACATTCCTGGATGTTTTGCTAGCTGCCTGGGGGCTGTGGTTAATGTATGAGTTGGTAAGGCAAGTGGTTATTTTGGTTGTCTGTGGCATCTGGGATAGATTAGTGTCAAGGAGAGTGTGCAGTGATAGGTTGGTGTATTTCTTGTGGGTTTGTGTGGTGTTTCAGGAGATCAACGTATGGAGGCGTGAGTTGAGGTGGTGTTGACCTAGGTTGGCTGAGCGTATGGTTTGCGGGGAGGGGAGACTGGCAAATTAGTGGCAGCAAGTAGTAGTTTAGGGCGAGTGATATCAAATGATGTCCTCAGGGGTTTGGATCTCTTGAAAGGATGATGGGTTTGCTAGTGTTCCCGATGGGTAGATTTTGGTGAGGTGTAGTCTTTGTTGGGCAGCTATAAAGCTGGTCAGTAGGCAATTTCCATGCTTGGTTCTTTATGATCTGTTCAGTATTTCTTCAGCTTTGAGGTAATTCTGAATGGGTTGTCTTGTTTCAATTGTTTTATGGTTCTGGATAGGTGTTTCAGTGTCAAGATAAATAGGTTGACTATATAGTCTTAAAGGTTTTGCTGCGTGTCTTCTACATGCCAAACTGTCCATCAGATGTACTCCTCACCTGAGCGTCCAAACAATACAAAAGCACCCTGAGCTTAGTGTAACAGTCCTGCTCTAAACCTCTGCATCGTCATGCCAGACAGTGGTACTGTGTGTATTTCAACCAACTGATCCGTTCCTGCTAAGTGCCCTAATGGTGAGGGTAACACAGAGGTGGCACGCGAGCAGCGGAGCGAGGCCCACTTACTGATATACAGCTCCTGTGAGTTCATCTACGTAGCTCCCTGTAACAGAAAAAAAGAAACAGTTAGCCTAATAGCCTGCCTCACAGAGACTCACAGCATTGCAATGTCTGGAAAACAAAACAAATATTTAATGTGATGTTGGCATAGGCTCAGACGTTGCAGGCATCACACAGACAGGGAGAGGCAGATGTTATTACAAGCTCTTGGCGTAACAACAGTGCTACACAAACAGAAAGAAAAGGCAGAAAGCACACTACTATACCACAAGAGGGGCTGACTAATACACAGTCAGGGTCTGGCTGCTTTAAGGGCATGGGAGGGGCGGGCCTTGCTACGCAACCAGAGACGGGTCGGCGGGATATGGTAGAGTAATAGACAATGCAGATAGGGGAGGGACAAAGAGAGACAGAGAGGTGTCACACTTCTACAAAATCCGTATGGTGGCAGACTCTAAAGAGAATGAGGGGTCTGGCTGCGTTACAAGCACAGGGTTCGACAAGACTGTGCATGGAAGTCTGGGGAGTGAGATTAGATATGAGGACAGAGGAATGACAGGTGAAACTACTCAGACTACCACATGGACAGTTAGGCTGAGTCCATCCTCCCCTTATCAGTGTGCTTATTCATCTCATTGGTGTGCATATTCAGCTCATCAGCATGCTTATTCAGCTCATCAGTGTGCCTATTCAGCTCACCAGTGTGCTTAAATCCATCTTGTTTTATGCTTAGTCTTCTAATCATGTGCTTATTCAGCTCATCAGTAGACTATTCTGCTCACCAGTGTGCATGCATTCATTTGATCAGTCTGCTCATTCCAGAAGCACACTTACAGGCCTTTCGCCATAAATACTACACACCCTTGAGGTGTTCGGCAAGCAGGGATGTAATTTTAGGGTCACACCGAACCCCTCCTGTCCCTTCAGGGGGCGAGTCACTGATTTTGTCTGTTCTTAAACACCTAAAATTTACAATGCAGACAAAAACGTCTGAAAAGCATTTAGAGTAGAATAAGCATCCATTTCGCACCATGTATTTTGCTTTTCGCAAGTTGCAACTATAGCATGTTTTTTTCTGCTGTCTTCTCTGTTACGATCATCACAAGACATTCCATCTCAGTGTCCTCGGTCACTTGGTAAAATCCTTGTGCCTAAAAGCTTGTGTACAGTGAAGAAATATTTTACCATAGCACATAAAGTGGCCCTTGATTTAACTGTGTGACAATGAATGCTTTGTTGTAATGTGTCTATCTTTCCTATCTCCATGGCATGCTGTTCAGGATGTTTGTTTGCCTGTAGAAGGTAACAAGTGTCCAGAGTACGATATGCCATGTGAGAGCACTGCGTTCTTTTAATTCGTTTATTGAGCATTTGTTAGGCACCTAAGCAACAGAATGGCGTTTCGAGGCGCCATAAGTCCAATGGGGAGGGAACCAGGGGAATTAATAACAATGGCAAAACAGCAAATATACATTTGTGGTCCTAGTAGGCCTTGTGGTATTCGGACGTGCAAGTGCAGTGAAAAGAAGTGCAAGAGATAGGGATGGGTGGGGGGGAATGGAGACGTGCTGGTGGGTGCCCGGCAGGGAAGTGCCACGGGAGTCAAGGAGGAGGCCTCGGGCTAAGTGCTGGGGTGGACAAATCCCAAGGGTAGGATGCATAGCCACCAACAGGGGCCTGCTAGGGGGCAGTGCAGTGGGGGTCAGAATGGTCCTGGTATCGACTGCATAGATTGTCTGGTATCCAGTGGGATGCATGATGACCAGGCCGCCAGTCTCAGGGGTAGTGGGGTAGTTAGCAAGGGAAAGGGGGAAAGAGATAGAGCTTTGAGATGTTTCCGGAACATAAGGAGGTCTGGCTCAAGTCTGAGAGGGGCAGGGAGGCTGTTCCAAATGTAGGCACCAGCCGTAGAAAGAGACCTATCCCCCCACCCCTCTGCTCTCTGCTTGGAGAAGTGTTTGACAAAGAGTTGGAATTAGAGGAGCAGATGGCTCTAGCAGGGGAGTAGTTAGAGAGGGAAAGTTGTAGAAAGCGTGGTTCCATAAAGCCTTGTGGATGATGCAGAGGTCTTGAATTTGATACTCACAGCCACAGAGAGCCAGTGGAGAGATTTTAGGGCTTGAGATATATGTTCCCTGGACTTGAGGCCAAGGATAAGTCTTGCAGCCATATTCTGGATTAGCTGGAGTGGTCGTAGGGAGGAGAGGGGGAGAATGAGGAAGAGGCTGTTGCAGTAGACCAGCCTAGAAAGGACCAGAGCTCTGGATACATTGAGCTTCTGGGGGAAGGTAAGGAAAGGGAGAATGCCCCTGAAGAGGTGCAGCTGAAAGTGGGCCTTCTTGGCAAGGTCCAAGATGTGAGCAGAGTCGAAGATGACCCCCAAGATTTTTGACCTCACTGGATGGTAAGGGTTGAGGGCCTAAGGAGTGCGGACAGAGGGTAGGAGGAAAACAGGACACAGGGGCCCCAATAAGAAGGATCTCTGTCTTACTGGCATTTAGACAGAGATCTTTGGCTGCACACCATGCCTGGATGGCGGTCAGTCAGTTTAGGATGAGAAAGGAGGAGGGAAGTTTAAACGAAAGCTGTGGGTCCTCAGCATAGAACTGGAAGTGAGGAGAGAAAGAGGAGATCAAGTAGACAAGACGGGTGGGATAGATTTTGAAGAGCCACAGCAAAAGGCTGGAGCACTGGGAGACGCTGCAGGTCAAGAGTGTGGTGGTGGAGGAAAAAGTGCACAATTGCAGCTAGGAAGGGCGATTGGTGAGGAAGGAGGTCAGCCATTCCAATGCCCAGTCTGTGATATCGAGCGTATCGCAGAGTCGTTTTATGAAGATAGAATGGTTGACTGTGTCAAAGTCAGTGGAGAGATGAAGGAGAATGAGAAGAGCAGGAAAGGTAGAGTCAAGATTTGCGAGCATGTCTTCACGCGTGTTCAGGAGAGCAGGTCCGAGCCTCTACATGCCCGGAATCCAGATTGATGGTCATGGATGCAACCAACAAGTTCAGCATGGAGGGTCAGTTGTGGGAGGGCCAGCTTCTCCAATAGTTTATCCAGGAAGGGGGGAGTGGAGATAGGATGATAATTAGTCGGGTAGGAGGGGTCAGCGTGAAGGAGTGGTTACAGAAGTTGACAAGAGCCCGGGGGAGATAGCTTTTTTTGTGGAATTTACTTTTAAAACAACCTCTTCTAGGAGATCTGAATTTGAGCAGCTAATGGAAATATGATAAAGTAATATGCGCATGGTCACACAATTTGGTGAAGTGTTGCAAGAGTTAGCAGTTTGGCAGTAGTTCACATCTCCTCCCGCACTTTTCTTGCTTTACACAAAAGTACAATGTGTTCTGCATATTTGCCTTAAAAGAGCTTAACAAGTACTTTGTTCGATAAAGCTGTCTTGGAAATCACCAAACCACATCGTAAATGAAGCAGGCAAAATATGCATTGTTATTGAAACATAACAGGCAGAGCAAGTATGAGTCACCCTGAAAAGATAAGCGAGCAACCAGAGAATGCATAGCTGCAAAAGTCAGTGCAGCTAACCGCGTGGAAAAACAATGCCTATCTTAAATGTTAAAGATATTTGTACTGCGCACCGTCACCAACAGAGTTGGTCCCCAGGCGCTTTGGCGGATCTGCAAACGAGAAGGTGGAATGGGTTAGTAGGGTGAAGAGGGGGTAGGATAGTGAGAGGAGTGGTGTTCTGTTGTTCTGTTGGCAGCTTCAACTCGGTATAGACCGTGTGCTGAGCTTTTGGTGCGAGTATCGGAGCGATGTCAGTCCTCGTGTGCTGTTGGTGCGGTTTATGTGTTGTAGTGGTGTGGTGAAGTGCATGCGGCTTGTGGTCCGAGAGGTGGTTGTGTTCGTTTTTCAGCGAGAAAAGTATGAATTAAGTTTTGAGCTTTTTTTGGTTAGTGAGTTATAAGCAGCATGCCTGAATGGCTGGATTTCAGGAATCCTGCCTGGTGCGAAAGTGGCTAGACTTGAGAGTCCTAGACAATGGGGGAGAGGCCAACGCCCAGCAGTGCAGTTGAGAATAGTATCTCACTTAGCTGGATTTGAGACACCAGTGAATAAGTCATTACAGTCCTAAACACAGCTAGAATCTAGAGTCTCCCAAAGGGAGAGAGAGGCCCATGCCTGGCAGGAATTTCGATTTTGGTGCAACGCATTCCTTGTATTCTAATGAACTATGTGTAGTGAGGTTGACGTGTCTATTCTCCTCCTTGGATGTCGGAGCAGGAGCAGTGTTCTCTGGCGTAAAATGGCAAATTCAATGAAGGGATAGCACCGTGGATAGCTATTTGAGAAGAAAGCAACATGAATAAACTATACTTTAATAATTGATTGAGGTAACGCATGATTACATTATGAGATCTCGTTATTAAAAGCCTGATGAAAGGTTTCATGACAGCAGACTAAATCACTTTGATATGTTCTAGCTGTCTGCGCATGCATGTCTGAGGCTACACTGGCAGGCGAACGCGCCAGGGAAGCTGGCATGGCGGGCGCCGCCCCTTAGTGGGGGCGGTCCAGCCGCCCTCCCCCCCTCAAGGGACTATTGGTCAGGGGGGCGGGAGGAAGAGAGGCACACGGAGCCCGCCCCCCTGAAGCACGCAAAACCGGAGGGGCGGGGTGGGAAACCGAGGAGAAGCCAGCCCATAAAGGCACGGGCTTGTGAGAACAATCGCACATTCTCCCTCGGTTTCCCGCCTCACTGGAGCATCGTTTCGTTTCCCACCCGCCGTCCCAAAATAAAAAATGTTTGGTAATAAATTGTCTTTTTGTTTTACAGGTTGCCCAGCGGAGTTACATTGCGATCCCTTTAACAAAGCACTGACAGACCTATAGGGGAATGATCAGCCAATAGATTAGATGTACGGCGCCCCAAGAGCAATAGGCTTGGGGGAGGCCCTGGGAAAAAGGGGAGGGATGTAGGGGACTTGGGAGCCAATTCCAAGACCAAAATTGCGGGGGGGAGGGAACGAACAACAAACTCAAACAAGGGCAGCAAGAGAAGCCGGTTGGGGGGGGAACAAGAGGAGAATACGGGGGGTTAGGTAACGGTGACAAAATAACAGCAAGGGGAAGTCTTCACGAAGGGGGGGGGTTGTGGGGGGATTCAAGAAAGGGAAGATATCTGGGGGGAAAGGGAGCCAGGACAGGGAGGGCCAGAAAGGAGAGGAAAAAGGGGGCTTGGCGGGGCGCAGCAAAGGGTGGACCGGGGGAATGGAGGAGCCAGTTGGGAAAGGAAGGAAGAAGGAGGGATAGGGTATCCGGAAGAGACATGACGCTGGCAGGGGGGGCACTGGGTAAGACTTTACCGGGGGGGCCTTGGGAGAGAGGGAACAGGGAAGTTCTTGGGGGCTCGGGAAGACGGACGGGAGACCTGGGGGTTGCATAGCATAGATAGGACTGGGATTCCAGTACCAGCAGCAACTGGGGGACGTAGGGGAGACAGAGTAGAGTTAGAAAGGAAAAGGTTAGATGGACGTCGCAAAGCGATGACCAACTAGGCAGGCAGAAAGTGGGGGCCGGCATCGGAGGGCGGTGTCAGCCCTAACTACGGATATGGAATATGTGTAATGTTGGGGCACTTGTGGTGGTGCCGGTATAGGAACCTGAACATTAGCGAGGCACCGCGTGGCTGCCGGTTTTAGCTAGACCCAGACCAGGTCACAGGGGAAGTGTCAGGGGAGGAGCGGGGGGGTCGGGTATTCCCAACTAAGACCTAGAGAAAAAAGGGGGCCTAGGGAAAACACGGGGTGGGAAAAATCAAATCACAAACGGCCGGGGTAGAGAGAGGTTACTAGCAAGGGCCGGGCTCAATCTGAGGCGTCCACCGGACGATGACGCTAAGGGGGGGGGGCAAGGAATACCTAGGTAGCCGCACATTGAGTAGTATACCAGTGGCGGTGAATTACGGATCGCCTGTAAGATAACTCCAAGACTTTATGCAAAATAAAGCTGCTGAGGCATTCTAATCTCCCAATCTTAAACAAAGTGTCGGTGTCATTCTTTGGTTCAACATGTAATGTATGACTTATGCCGGGAGGAAGGGGGGGTGAAGAGGGAGGGGGGAGCGAGGGGTCTGGATAAAGAGGGGGGAGGACAAGGCACTGGGATGCCCACGCTAAGGTGAGAGAGGGAATCAACAGGAGGGTCTACCATGGTGGGCTGTTAAAAAAAAAATCACCTAATGGATGGGCGGAAGGAAGCTGCCAGAGAAGATCCAGCAGCATAGAAAAGTGAAAGGGGGTCCCCAAACTATCATCTTGGCCACAATTAGGAATGCTTTAATGACCTGAGTTGGGAGTTCTTTTACTGTTTTGCCAGATCTGGGACCCAGAGAGACCCGGACCAGTTAAAGCAGTAGAGTTATCACACTTTAGGTGAACTCACGGAGCAAGTGTTTGATGGTGGCCCTGGCATCTTTGTCAGTGTGGGTAGACTCTTTTTAAGGTGAGGGTCAGAGGAAGTTAATGACAAAAGTCCTGTGTGCTGACTGTTAGTAATGCCACAGTGCTAATTTGCTCAGAGGGACAAAAGAAGGCAGGCCAAAGACAACAGGAGCCTTGAAGCCAGAAGAATGACGTAGAAAGCTCATGGAAATGAAAGAAATGCAAAATACATTTGCAAATATGTTCTTGTTGGCCCAGTTTCTCTGTGTTCTGCTGAAAGCCTGGAGGTGCGGAATGTAAACAGAAGGCCACGTGCACACGGCCCGTTAGGTCCTGTGCTCTTTTGTGTGTGCTGGGCGAGTGGGCGTCTCTGGTGTCACGTTGCAAGTTCAGACATGTCTGAGTGAGGGGCAGATGCGCGCTTTGTATCAGGGAACCCGACCAGGGCCTCGCCTTGGCTTTCCTTCCGCTTCCTCTTCTGCTTGCCCGCGCTTTGCCTTACCCTTTCTTCTTGGTTGCCGCCTCTTTTGTGCGGTTTGTGATGTGAACTTTTTAAACGGACAACATTACACCTCGTTGTGTTTTCAGATTCGGCAACGGACATGTTCTTAAACTTTGTATTTATTTCTTAGTTTGGCAGACACGTCTCCAAACAGGAACTGGCAAAACCGATATTTTAGGCTAATGTGCGGGCATAGGGTAGGCATTTGTCGGCAGTGCCATACTGGTACTCCCTGGCTACAAGACGACAAGAGCTCATGGTGTGAGTGAATGTTCGTCTGGTAAATGCCTACCTAATACTACACACTGTTGGCTTTGCCAATGCTTGTTAGAAACAGCACCGCCGTGCAAGGAACAGACGCGAGCATAGTGCTGATAACACAAGTGGCTGAAGGCACACTTGGTTCAGACAATCTTATTACACAAGGCGCGTATTTACAGCTGCAAGTAAACCATTAACTCTCTAAAGACTGCTTAGAAATAACACTGCCATGCCCCCCCCCATTGAACATGTTTGATGTTACTGCATGCTAGAGGTAGCCAAACGTGATCCCAGGAGGACTGGATGCGATTTTGGCAGGGAAGGATGTAGTGAGTGGCATGGCCTCAGGAAGTGGCATGGCCATGGGCAATCGATGGGTGGATAAACAGCTGAACAGTCCTACCTTGCACCCCCGACCTCTTGGTACTTCAATGCAATCTCTTGAGCTTAATGGGGGCTCTTATAGGTGAGCGCGAACCAGGTGGTGAAGGGCTAATGTAATGATACAGAGCAAGGGGACCCTCGGCAACAAGCCAATATACCCAAGGATGCTATAGATATGGCATAGAGTCAGTATTGGCATGGGTGCCGGATACATAAGCACATTTGTTTTGCATCTGGGTCGGGCATGAATATGAAGTGTTGCAATTTTCTTTAAGATACCTTTGGTGTGTGCTCTATTTTAATTACCTGATAAAATAAAAGGGCTAACTTCAGAGTGGAAAATACTGACTTTTGATGATTTTTGCATTTTGTTTACAGGTACATGCGCCCCCCCCCTTCTTAAGAAGCCACCTTTGCGTGTTCTGGATCTTAAACATTTTCGTCCTATTTCTAAAACTCCTCTTTTGGGCAAACCACTGTCACTCTCTTCTCTGTTCTGCCCCAGCTCCAACCACATGTACCGATAGGCTCATCTGCTCGGTTCCTCGTAGGCAGGCCTTTAGCCCCCATCATAGTAGAGCTATAGGGACTACAACCGGGCTTCATTATCCTGAGGGGGCATAGTAGGGGGGGGCACTGGAGCGCTGGTCCTGCTTGATTCTTGGGACATGTTTGATTCAGTACATCACAGGCAGGGCTCCCAGTTTTTCCTTTTTTTCTTAAAGCCCTGCATGGTTAAAAAGCACTGGCTCCTTGAATGAAAGGGCTGCCTGCTGCGTGATGACTCTCTACTCCGAAACAGTAGTAGGGCTGGAGGGCCCAGTCTCTTCTTTTGTCTCCGAGTAAAGAGTCATCACGCATCGTGAAGCCTCGTTTTAAAGGCTTCATGCAGCATGAAAACGCTTTACTCAGAAACAAAAGGAGAGACTAGACCCTTCAGCCCTACTCCTGTTTTGGAGTTCAGAGTCATCTGGCAGCCGTGTAGCCGAAGCCACGGTTACACTGGCTGCCTGCAGTTGTCAGTACTTCCGAAGTGCTGACACCTGCAGGCAACCCGTGTAACTGCAGCACTTCGGCTACACTGCTGCCTGGGGTGTCGGCATGGCTGCGGCAAGTCGGAATGGGCCCCTGCTAGCCCGGATCCACTTAAAACCCTGATGGAGTTATTTCTCACCTACTGTTCACAGGTAAACTGGAAAATGTCACTTCGCTAAAGAAGCCATTATGGGTGACTTCCTCGGGGGTCGGCTCATTGCCCCCTACCTTTTAATCTTTACTTAGAGGCTCTAACCAACACCACTCGTAGACATGGTCTTTTTCCCCCTGAACCATGCTGCTGATGCTGTTGTGTGTAAATAGATCAGACACAGCCAACAAGACTAAACACGCTTGCTTGCTATTAAGAACTGGATGGATTACCTGGCAATTACCTGTGGCTCAACCCTACTAAGATGGAGGTAATGACAGCCGATGAAGGCCAACGCAGCTCTTCCCCCGGGTATACAATTTCTTACCAGAATCTTTTGGAAAATGCTCTACTCCTTCAGCACAGGTGAATCATTTCAGTATGATTTTCCGCTCTGACCCATCCATTTTCCACAGGCCCCTATAACTAGATCCAGGTTCTCTCAATTTAGGCACCTTTAGAGAGTCTTATGCTTCTTCTGATTAGACCAGAAAATCACTACCATGAACGCTTTGGTCTCTTCAAGATTACACTTTGGCAACAGTGCCGTTTTCATTGGACTTAGCTCTGGATCGGTTGCTAGACTGCAGCGTGTGCAAAACGTTGCGGCCAACGTCCCGCTCCGAGCAAAGAAATTCAACCGCATCTTCCCTGGCCTGCATTCCTTGCATTGGTTCTCAGTCAAACAAGGATCATTGTTCAGTTACTCGCGTGCCTTATTCATTAAATGCTGCGTGGCCAACATAAGAACCCTTTAGGAGACAGGCAACAGATGTACCTCCAGCTAGACCGCTAAGATCGCACAACCGCCACCTATTGACTATCCCAAGATGTCGCAGAGTGAAGAGGGGTAGCGGCACCTTCAGTTTTAGGGTGCCCCAATCCTGCACCCGTCTGCCTTCGCCTATCAGAAGCTGTAAAATTCTTCTTACTTTACGGAAATTCTGCTTCGCAACACAAACAGCCTGTTTGGAGCACCAACATGCCCTCCTCTCCCCTGGCTTACTTGTTTTTAGACAATCTGTCATTAGCGCCAAGAGGCCTCCATGTGAACGTTGTTGCTCACAGAAACACACATGCATACACACAGACAGAGGAAGTGAAATGCCCAGTGCATGGCAACCCTGTGTGCAGTTTCATGGAAGCCAGGTTGTTGCTGTTCTCTTCCACAACAGATCGCCCAAGAGTTCCTCAGCATAGTGCCTGACTATGTTTGGCAGAGAATGTGGGCTTCTAGGCGGCGGATTACTGCTAGGTTATACGTCCTCTATTTTCCCACTCGATTGCCTCTAATAACCTCTGCTTTTTGTGCGTAAGCTGTGGTGCCCCTTGGGGGCTAGGTCACTGTTACACCAAATGACGAAATAAAATATTGCACAAAATACACACTGAATAGGGAATCCAGGTACCAGAGAAATGTATTATACTGTTATAATAAATGGAAGCCTTTAACGTCTGTTAAAAACCAGTTCATCATTTTCCTCTCACTGTTCAGTTGTGACATCACTATTGACGTGTAAAAAGAAAATGGCATCACAATCCAACTGGAATTTCCTATTACACTTGACTTGCAATATCACAAGGCCTCCTCCTGCAGGTTACCATTAAAGGGTCGGCCTCCTTAGTGGGGACCCTCGCTCCTTCAGCAATGATGCTCTTTCATGAGGGGCGACCGGGCTACGCGCCCATCAGCATCCAGCTGATGGGGCAAGGGGACGGGTGCAAGGAAGGACAGGTGCAGGGGCGGGGGCCTCCATCTTTCTTTTTTTTCTTTATTTGTTTTAATTGATAAACAATTTTTACACTGAGTTGAAAACATCATCGTATTTACCTGAAAAATATGTTCAGTAAAAAGGAAAGAAGCAGCGCTCGATCCAACCTGAGTCTTTTCTTATGGGTGAGCCATGCATTCTCCTTTGTTTGGAAAGATTTTAAGCACAAAGGAGAGCACAGTTATCACGATTAGGTTTTTTCTCCACTCATTGACATTGCCCACCATTCCTCTGCACTACATAAAGATGGACACAAGAGGGCGCCCTTTTTCTGGCTCTGGTAGATTTAGAGCATTCAATACCGAGCAGGACGATTAGGCGCGGCCAGTTCGGCGCGGGCCGATTCGCCGCGACCGATTCGGCGCAGGAGACAATTGGGCGCGCCCAGTTCGGCGCTGCGACATTTGGGCGCGGGGATGTTTTGGCGCGGGGGGTGGGGGGGGGGGGGGGGTGGGAATTGTCATTGTTTTGCGTCGTTCAGTATTTTTTATTGTGAATTGCCCAAAAAAAATAATACAGCATTTGATATGATAGTTTATTTATATAGCGCCATGAAACACATTGTGTATAGGCGCTATATAAATAAACTATCATATCATATCAAATGCTTTATTATTATTTTTTTCTTAGACTGTTCAATTATGGGAGTTAAATATGTAACTTTTGCTGTCCCAGGTACAAGGCCAGTTTGGTCTTGTGGGTAAGTTCCAAGCCTCACAATCTTGCAGGCCATGGTTCGTGGGTGGGCTAAAGCTTTTAATTTTATTCTATTTGCAAAATATCACATTATTTTTATTTAAAAGGGGAAATTAAAGAAAGGTTCAGTTTATCCACAAACCATGGCCTGCAAGACTGCGGGGTAGAGAACTTACCGCAAGGCCACTACCTCCAGCGAATCCCTGTAATCCCTGTCATGGGGAGAGAGGTGGTAGTGGGCAGGTGGTTCGTGGCATCCTGCGGGGGTGGAGGGGAGAGGTGGTATCTGACAGGGGGTTGCAGGTGGTAGTGGGCAGGTGGTGGGAGGGGGGAGGTGGTAGTGGGCAGGGGGTGGGAGGGGGGAGGTGGTAGCTGGCAGGGGGTTAGAGGTGGTAGCTGGCAGGGGGTTACAGGTGGTGGTGGGAGGCGAGAGGTGGTAGTGGGCAGGGGGTTCGTGGCATCTTGCGGGGGTGGAGGAGAGAGCTGACAGGGGGTTAGAGGTGGTATCTGGCAGGTGGTGGGAGGAGGGAGGTGGTAGCTGACAGGGGGTTATAGGTGGTATCTGGCAGGTGGTGGGAGGAGGGAGGTGGTAGCTGACAGGGGGTTATAGGTGGTAGCTGGCAGGTGGTGGGAGGTGGTAGTGGGCAGGTGGTGGGAGGAGGGAGGTGGTAGCTGACAGGGGGTTATAGGTGGTAGCTGGCAGGTGGTGGGAGGTGGTAGTGGGCAGGTGGTGGGAGGAGGGGGGTGGTAGTGGGCAGAGGGTTCTTTTTTATTGAGAATTGCCCAAATGCTTTATTATTATTTCTTTTTATTAGACTGTTCAATCATGGAGGTTTAAATATGTAACTTTTGCAGCCCCAGGAAGAAGGCCAGTTTGGTCTTGTGGTTAAGTTCCAAGCCTCACAATCTTGCAGGCCATGGTTCCTGGCTGGGCTAAAGCTTTTAATTTTATTCTATTTGCAAAACATCACATTCTTTTTTTTTCAAATAGAATAACATTAAAAGCTTTATCCCAGCCACGAACCATGGCCTGCAAGATTGTGAGGCTTGGAACTTAACCACCAGACCGAACTGGCCTCGTGCCTGAGGCAGCAAAACTTGCATATTTAACTCACATAATTGAACAGTCAAATAACAAAAAATAGTAATAAAGCATTTGGGAAAATCACAATAAAAAATACTACACTTCACGCCAGTCACTTGACCCCAAATTATTTTCAAATGCAACAAGTTGTCAGGCACAGTTCCTGTCAACGTGCTGCATTTGAAAATAATTATGCTTTTAAATTTGGCGTGAGGGAGTTTAGATGTGGCTGCAATGTCAGCCACGTCCAAACGTCCCTCGCGCCAAATCGGCGGCGCCAGAAAGGCTCCCGCGCCGAAATGGGCGCGGCGAACTGGCCGCTGCGGCCAACTGGCCGCGCCGAACCGGCCCGCGGCGAAACGGCTGCGCCAAAAGGGGGTGTACCCCATTCAATAATAACAGTATTAGAGGCAGAGGTGCTGAAATGGATCGAGTTCCGTGGATTAAGTGGGATGCTAAATCCAGGAGGGCTCTCATTAGGGGGCGTGGCCTACGTATGTGTGCACTTGGGCCATGCCACCTAACAAGAGCTTCTAGAGGAGGTACTTGAGGGGTTCTGGGGTGGTCATTCGTACGTGGTCCCCGTGCTGGGTAATCTCACTGCTGTGGGTCCAGTCATTGAACTGGTGACTAATCTCTCCCTGTCCCTCTGAAGTTTAGGGCAGATTACGTATGCAGGGGCGGTGTTAGGCATGGGCTTGGGAGGAATAACGCCCCCCACTTTGACTCAGCAGGCATCACTTTGCTGTTAGGCCCAGCCTGGGGCTCAGACACTAGAACCTGTCTACATTTCTCACCCAGGAGAACGGTGTATTTACTTAAGCAAATACACAACTCTCCAGGTGAGAAAACAGGCATTGAAGTGAAGGTAGAGGCAGAGGGCAAAAGCCTGCCCTGGGGATGTCAGTAGGACCCTCCCAACCCCCATGTTTCAGTTTAAGGCTTAACTGCTGGCTCAGCTTTTGTATGGCCCTGGCTTTCAATAATTACCATTAACTAAAAAAAGTGTATTTGTGTGCATGCCGGGATAGTATGTATGTATTCATATATGAATGTATGCGTGCATGCATGCGAGGGAGTGTGTAAGTGGGTGTATGTTTGTATGCCAGGAGGTGTCTGCAAGTTCACACCTATGATTTAATGCAGTGTGAATGTGTACACTGCACGTCTTAATGAGCGCACAGGCCCTGGTCATGAGTTGGGCGGTATCCCGGCTTGGATACCGCCCAACTTTATTAGCGTTAGCGTCCACCCATCCGGCGGTGTTTTTGGTGCAATTATCGCGCTGCAATAGAGCCAAAAATTGCCATTTTTCCGGCATGTTTAACCCCAGCTATCAGCTGGGGTTGAACACGCCAGACTCAAGATTGGGCAGACCCTTAAATGCGGCAGCAACAGTGTTAGGGAAAACACAGTACAGTAATGGGGTCACTGAAGCACCGGCACCGTTGCTAACAGTGCCGGTGCTTCAGTGAGAGACATGCCGGTAGGGGCATGAGAACCCGGCAGGCAGGCAGGCCTTCCAGGATATCCGTGGCCCCTACCAGCATTCTCGTAGTATGACAGTCTGTGCTGGCATGTTGTAACCGGCACCCTTATTTCCAGACCGCCGTACTCGGAATGAGGCCCATGGTGTTAAATTGTATTATAAACAATAAAATACCCCTATTTTGTGACGACATTGCAAGCCACCTGAGAGTTCTCCTAAGCATAATAAAAACAAATGACATGTGGCCTTGTGCCTCTACATTATCACAGAATTGCTTGGCTGCTTGGAACCTACTTAAAATGTACATTATCTCATATGTAGTATAAGGGGCATTTAAATCGCACAACCCAATAATCCCTGTAACACCGTGGACAGTTTTAGGCACATATTAACTCTCCTGGCATTGGGCATGCAAGTTCATTTAAATAAGTCATACATCGAACTTAGAGGTTACTTGCGTCATACTAAGCCATACCTTAGGCTCCGGAACTGAAGTGTGTGGGCTAGAGGGAGACACTCCAGTTGATGACTCAAAGTGAAAGCCAGCTCTTCCCTGAGCTGTTGGCAGGGGTGGGAAGGGTTTAGGTTTAGGGGTTCGGTTCTTGTTTAGACTCTGGGGTGGGGCTAGAGAGTGTTTTGCAGTTTGGCACTTAGCCAATAAGAGAGAGTGTTGGCGCGAAGGCAAGGGAAGGCTCACTGTTGAATAGGCGAAAAAAGGAGCCCTCGGTCAGGCCTGAAACACACAGCGACATCCATAGCCGTGTGTGGGAAGTAGGCCTGGGGCAGGGCAGTCACAAGAGGGAGCAGGGTGCGAAATGTGCGCCTGGCCTCATGCTATAAACGGGGCCCAGCCCTGTCTTCAGTGACACAGGGCATCGCAAAGGTAACATTTTTAGTTTTGGTTATAAAGTGGCGCTTTAGTGCCACCTATACGCTGAAATGCATTGGAGTACAGCTAGGGAGAGATGGCAAATGAGGAGGGACACAATGATTGAAGTGTTGTTTGGCTATTTATCCAACCATTGACTTCCATGGCCATTCCCAACCATTTCCTGCCCCTCCCCCCTCAACACACACCCTCAGGGATCTCTGGCAGCAATCTTTATTGCACCTTAAAATCAAACTTTGCCCTGGAAGTGCCTGCCAAGTTTTTTTTCACAGCAGTCTTCTGGGATATCATTGCCTGAATTGGTGCTGTCAACGCTAATGGTGTAATAAAAATGCCTTCACAGGTCTGCTTCAGCCAGTTGATTTATAAGCAGTATGCATGTCTTTCACTGAAGTCCTGTCAAACACAAACATTGGCAAAGCCAACAGTTTCGGCTTTTGTATAGGCATATGCATTTTCCAGGCACTGCTACCATATGCCCAGGTACGTGCACCATTTTAAAGCTGCTCCCATTAATGGTCAGTTGCTAGCATTGCAGCCTTGCCTGGCAAATAACGTTCCCATATCTACACCAAAGCCCAAACTGTTGGCATTTCCAATGCCGGGTCCACTTAAGAGTGCCCGCTGTTTCACAGAGAAGTCAAACACTTGGCAGGCATGTTTGGTTAGTCGGGAGGCTCCCCAGATTAAACAATCGCAGTTGTGCCAGGCATTCCTACCCAAGAGAGGGCAAGAGTGGAACTTTCATCTAGTTGCCTGCAGATGCATGGTCAGGGAGAGGAAGGGGGGTGCGGTGCACAGGGATGGAGAAAAAGCACCACTTCAACTTTCCTAAAAGCAGTTCAGATGTTCAAAATCTCATATTCAGAAACTGGATCCAGGGGAAACTGTTTGGAAATTATCAAATGGAATTTGGGTCCAATTGAGATAGATGCTTCCCCTTGGGAAAGCATTGGCAATAATTGTGTTTGGGGTTATGTGGCAAAGGAGGGTCTGCCCTCACTAAAGATCGCTGCCTGGCAGGCTGACAAGAGTTCATGGCACTGCTTAAAGAGGGTGTGATTGACATACTTGGAACCTGATAATGACTTACTTATGGCTCTCGCTTGAACCACAACGAGAGAGACTTAAGTATTAAATATGATCTTGGTAGAAATTCCAGCCAACCAGAAGCAACTAGCAGCAAAATGGTTTTACTGGATCCATTTGCAGTCATAATGACAAATCAAATTCTGGTTCCTCCTCCGATATATTCAAAGGGCAGTTCTTGTGTCTTCTGTCGGTGGTGCTGCTGGACCAGTGCAAAAAATAATAATCGGACCTCACCACCTTTTTGGTCCCTGAGCCTCACCAAAGCCGGTGACCGCCCTAATGCAAAAAACAGGGGTTCTACACTTCCAGACATAGCACTACGCTGTGCTCCCGGCGTACAAGCTGCCCTATGTAGCTTCTGAGAATGTTAGAGTTCCCCGGTGCTGAGACATTTTCATTTGAGACATGGGGAGGGGGCTGGCAATATGGTGACGTGCTGTAGCGTTCTACGGTCCTTTCACACTGGGTATCAATCAGAATTTCACAAAGCCGTACCAAAAACTGTAAATATATCCAAAATCAGCCCCATTTAAAGTTAGCCTGAAAGAATTCGAGTATGGCAATCTGGGTGTTGAGACAGCTCAGTGGGTTAAGTACTGGGAAATGTGGGTATAAACTGCAGATGCATGTTTGATTCCAGGTAGTGACTCAGCCCTTTATTTTTATGTGGCCGATTAATTGAGTTCCAGCAGTAAACTAGATAATAAAAGCACCTGTTATAGCGCTTAGACCTTGGAGGAATCCATCATCAATTGTTATAAAAACACGTTATTATTATTATTGTTTTTGTTTGTTTTTGTTTTATTGGTTAAATAACAATAACCTTTAACAATACACTAAAACAGTTTTATAACAACACAGCAAAAGAAAATCTCAAAAAGAAAAAGAAAAGAAAAAAAATATTAACTAACTAAAAACAAAATCCAAAAGATACAAGAAACTGAGAATAAATTATAAAATGAGTATCGCCCAGCTATTAAAACACTGTCCATGGAGCATTCACAATCTCAAAGATTAAAAGAAAATTACAAACTTCACTACCACTATCACAATGGAAGTGGTTCGGCCAGCCAGTTATAATTCCCACAAAGTCTCAAGGCCTGAACTCTGAAAACACTCAATATGATTCCTGAAGGCCAGAGCTTGTTTCCCTGACAACGGTGCACATCCCGCCAGCAAATGCATTCATGTCTCCCTCTGCGTCCTTACTTGACAGAATCTACAATATAGTGGCTCAGTATTCTCACAGCCATGGCGTAATAAGATTTATTTAGTGTGCAAGATATTCAGGAGGAATCTTAAGAACTGTTTCCGCACACCCCTACAGGGATAAATCCCCAGAAACTGAGCCCAAATGCCCAGTCTCTTGTGTTCTCCACAGAGATGCACGATTGAGGGATAACCGTGAAAATCCTTGGTTGTATGGATCCAATTCCATTCGAACAATGCTTTCTTAGCCCTACAGGGGTTTCCAACCAGCGCTTGAAGGGAGCTACCCGGATCTAATAAGAGCTGGCTACAATAATTATTATCATCCAATTGTCAAATCGATGTTATTGATATGTGAAATCAGGTACACTAAACCAGTTCCATGCTGCACCCCTTTCTGGCTGCAAAAGAGGTTATTGCTACAAGTCACTTTACTCTCTCCAACTCAGCTGATCCATGCTGGAACAGAACATTCCTCCTTCCTTCACGTTAAGAACCCTGCTTCAGGCGCATCCTCTCTACTGAATCATGGGTGTACCTTCTGCTGTCGTCACACTGGGTTCAAATTCAAGGGGAACTACATATTAGGAACCGCAATGGTTGAAACTACTTCTGCTCATACTGCAGTGTCAGGGGGCACCCTGAAAACCAAGAGCATTAGTAGCCACAGCCCTATGATTGTGCCCCAAGGTTGGGTCGGTCCGGTTCACAAATTTAAGTGATCCCCCTCCTACCTATTCTTCCCCACACAGCCATGTCATGTTGGCAAAGTGTCTGTGTGTAAAGTTACCTGTTATGTCCATGTCCGCAGTCCATGCAGTGCTGTTACAAAGCAAAGGTCACCTGTTCTCCAAGGAAGGAGATTAACAGACTGCCTGCTGTGCCCCTCACCCCCAACTGTGCCCAAGGCTGCCACCCGGTTTGCCCACTCCCAGAAATGGGTCTGCAAATAACTTACAGTATTTGTATCCGGGAGGCATTGTATGCTCATGTCCTGGCTTCTTCAGTACTCCCAATTGGAGTGCGTTGGGAAGTCTCGTGATCTGCATTCTGACTTAGTTCACACACCTCTATTTCCTCTGGTATTTCCTGCACCCCCTCCATGTTGGGATCCTCACCCCTGTCTTGTTCATGTTCCTGTCCGTTTATTGCGATTTCAGAACTCTTCTTCTTGTTCACCATAGCTGTGGACAGTGTGCAAAGGCATATCTGTTACTTGTTTCCTTTTCACACCTTGCAGCCCTCTCCATGTTGCAGACACCGACCTCTTCAGTGAACACTGTCTTCACCCTCTAGACAGAACTGCTACACTTTGAAAAGCTGTGTTGCCAATTCTGAATTTACTGTATTTTAATCTTCTGGTTGTATGTCCAGTGTTCTCACTGCATGTTTCAAATCATAGCTTTCCATCAGCTGCTTTGTCTTGTCTTTATCCTACATGTTATGCATTTCATTGACATAGTCGAGCCACTGTTGATACCGGTTAGCAAAGACGGACTCAATCTCGAGTGTGTTCTCCTACCTCTCAACACTTGAAAAGGTGACACTTTTGTAAGGGTATTTGGGGTCAGTCTCTGCATGGCTACGTATTCCAAAGCTGTACACTTTGCTTCTTTATTTGAGGCAAGCGTCAACGGGGGATTGACTTTGAGAAATATGTTTGTCCTTTCCAATTGCACATTGGCTTGAGGGTGATAAAGAGCTTTTCTGAAAAAACCTATTATTTCGTTCATGGCTAAATTAATTCAGTTGCCTGTAGTCAGTTCTTTGTTCATTCCTTCCCTGCAAAAGTATCTTTCAACAAGGTATGCATCATTTATGTGGATATGTCAGACATAGAATGCTCTCCCAGTCTGGCCAAGTAATCCACCAGCACCCTCGCCCGATATCTTCCATCAAGCTCCATCTGCACAAGTTGGCCTGTGCGATTCAAGTTGGAGCAAGTGAGAGCAGACTTTGCAGACCGGGGTCTGCATCCTTGGATTGCTTTTCCTGTTCATTGTGTCTGTGCTCTACTCACACTTCTGACACTCCCTGCTGGATTAAAAAAAAGAATTTGCGCGCAATGCGCGCGTGAGGCGAAAGTGGGAGCAAGTGAGAGCAGTCTTTGCAGACTGGCTGTGCCTGTACTCTACTGACACTCCATGCTGGATTAAAAAAAAAAACATTAGCACATAGCGCGCGCATGAGGCGGTAGTGGGAGCAAGTGAGAGCAGACTTTGCAGACTGGAGTGCCGCCACAAGATTACAAGGCCCGAATAGAAACGGTTCTATTATTAGTATATCCCTGCCTGGTCCTAAGTGGGGTGAACTGGACACTAGTGCCGGAACAATCTAAGATCACAGGACATGTTTCTGTGGACCTCCCTCACACACGGAGACTGCAGTTGCCATTGAATTTGTGTTTTATTGTACAGCGGGACTCTTAGGGGGCTCCTGTTGGTCTGCTGCTGTACCTGCAACACCATAGACACTCATGTTTCTGCTGCCCCCAATCTTGAAAGTCTGATATCTTACTCTGACGATTCCACTTTTGACACAGCTGCACATCCTTCACCTCGACCCCCCCCCCCCGGTCATTTGTCAAGCTGCTCCAGAACTCTTGGAAACTATGGAGGTACACCAGACGCAGAGAGCTCCATCGGAACGTCAGCATGCTGATATAGCAGACACAAATGCAGGGTTATCATGCATATCCCCTGCTCAGTCAGTAGCCGCAGCCCTAGCCAACTCTTTCACTGGCCAAAAATGCTGCAATAAGCGCAGGAAGCTCCTTAAACAGGATACGCTTCTGAAATCCATTGGGACCAAGACGGGGAATCTCACGGGTTGGAACGATGCAGTTATGTTGCCATCTAAAAACCCGGCACGTGCAACCAGTTCTACTAATACTTCTTGCTTGAAAAGATTATCATCACATTGTGCAAAGCCGGGGAACTCCAAGATCACCCTACAGCCCCTGCAGGCCCTCTTGCTACATGGCTTCAGCCTCAGACCGTCTGGGTTATGGCAAAAAGTCTCTAGCCACAGCTCTAGCACCTTGGATTCTATACAGGAAAATCCATCACAATCAACAACTTGTACCGCAGGAACTCACGCTATTTATACTAATATGAACATGAATTTTGACGGCAATCCAGATAGCAAACCAGATAGACCTGTCGGATGTATACTAATTGACCTTTTCACAATCGCCCTCAGGAGAATTGACCTAATTTAAAAGGTCAATTAGGACATATATGCGGGGGAAACGCCCGCAACCTCCCACCCTATCCCCTTATATTATTTATATTCCAAAACCAACCCAATACATATATAAAATAACTACAATAATATAAAGGTCAATTGTGTAGAAGGTCAATTAGGACCACTATAATTAGGTCAATTAGGACAAAAGGTCAATTGTAAAAGGTCAATTTGGGTAATACCAATCTGTGACCTTAACTGCCAGGCTATTAGGCAAGTCTATACAAAAAGGCACTTTTCGGCCGACTCAATTTCTCACAAACCTTTGCACTAACACGAGCCTACCAACTTATAACTCTACTGCCCATATTATGGGCAGATGGTTAAAAATCGAGGTGCATGCTCCTATGGCGGAAAGCCCTTTTATGAATCTCAGTTTTATATGAAGTCTTCTTCACAAGATACCTGCTCTAACCACAATAACCAATGTAGATATGGACCATGTGGAGCTACCCGAAATTGACTGTCCCAAGAATTGGGTCCTGGTGGAATTTGTCGCACCCATCATTGTTGAATTTATCTGCTCTCATTTTATTTTGCTTAGAGCTTTAGGTTTCAACTTAACTGTCTCTCGTAAGCATACCATCCTTAAAATATCCACCAAAATCATTCGGCCTAAAAGAAATGCCACCAGTACTCTTCTAGACAAACGCAATATAACGGAGAGAGGCTGCCTTCTACATCATCGCGTTAAACAAGCTGTGCAAGAACAGCTGCCTGGCCAGGTTGATTGCTAGATACCGGAATTGGTGGGAGCCTTTAGTGCTTGACATCTCACTTCTACCGAGATGTGTACATTTCTTTCATGGAACACCAGGGTCTACCACTCGTTTCTATCTAATCTGGAAGGTCTCTCGTCTATTTTAGGAAAGGATGTTTTTATGTTACAAGAGACCTGACTCCAAAAAAGTCATTGGGCCTCATTACAAGCATGGCGGTCCGGGAACTACGGTATCGGTAAGCATGCCGGTACCGCCGTTCCCGGACCGCCATACTACGTGCTCTGCTCGCGGGTGCCGTTTCACCTGCCAGGTTTTTCAGTCGGGTGTAACGGCACCCGTGAGCAGAGCACGTCGGATGCACCGGCAACAACTCTGAATGTGCCGGTGCATCCAACCTCCCCATCCCCATTCAGCCCTATGGGGCAGAATGGGGATCAGGACGCCCTTGATTCCGGCACTCGAAAATGGGCAATTACCGGGTCCATCAAGCTCGGCATGACCCGGTTTATGCCCATTCGCAGGTGCTGGAAAAAATGCAATTCCGGCGGCAGCCGTGCCCTTTACAAGGGCGCGGCTACCGCCAGAGTTGTATTGAGGTCCATTGTGCCTCATTACAAGCCCGGCGGTAACCCTGCACCGGACTTCCAAGATTTACCAGCACCTGGCTTGCCGGTAACACCGGGGGATTACAACCCCGGCATTCCAGAAAGTCAGGCGCCGGTAAAGTGTAAATCCCCATTCCCAATTGAATCCCATAGTATAATAACGGTGCCCGTACTTCTGTGTAACTCTGCGGGTGGGTGCCATTCCGCCCGCAGAGTCGTAGTGTGCCAGTCCAGTAACAACACGTTGTTACCAGACCGGCACAGTTAGAATGAGGCCCATTGTGATTGATGGCATTAATAGTGTTTGTGGGACCCCTATTATGCAGCCAATAGAGGCAGACCGAGAGTCAGCCACTGCATAGGAGCAAAAACAAGATATGCTATACACGAATACACTGTTGGTGTCAGATGGAAGGTTTATCTCCACTTTCGGAACATTGCTTAATCATAAATCGATATGTTCCTACTGGTGGAATTCACATTCTGCCCACGCAGCTGCCATTGAGAAAGTATGACATCAACGGAGAGCAATTATTGCCCATAGCGCTATACTTGTGTCAGGCGACCGAAATGCATATTGCTCTACTTCATTTGTGTGTTATCCCACTTATGGCGGCGGTGATATCGTCTCTATGGATCACCCTAGTGTATGGATCTATGGATCACCCTAGTGTATGGATCTATGGATCACCCTAGTGTATGGATCTATGGATCACCCTAGTGTATGGATCTATGGATCACCCTAGTGTATGGATCTATGGATCACCCATGCTTGTATTATTTCCCTACACAACAAATACTTGGTTACGAAACTATAAACATTGCCTACGCAATGCAAATTTGAGATTCTTGTTTTCCTTACTCAAAACGAACGACTCAAAAATACTTTTTTGACACTTTTATAGGAAATACTTGGCTGAGCAAACCCCCATTAACACAAACCCTATTTCCAATGAAAGCTGGACGACACATATACAAACCTTTTCTATGACCCTAAGAACGTCAGTGATGATACTTGCTCTCTGCTTCTTACCAACTTTTGCTTGGATGGTTTCGAAGTGGAAGACATTTTATTGGCGATTAGGCAAATTAAGGGCGCTGGAGCACCAGGGCCAGACGGTCTCTCTAATTCCAAAATAAAGGGTCATCCTGATTTTTGGGCCCATGTTTTAGAGATGCAACTTACTCACGTTCTTCAGTCTGGCAACATACCATCCTGCTAGAAAGAATCTGTCCTCGTACCTGTCTTCAAGAGAGGCAACCAACAGGACCCAATGAATTACAGGGTTCTTTCCATGATAGATTCTTGCTGCAAAATATGTTCTGCGCTATTGCTGCGGAAGCTCCAATATGGGGTTGAGACGAGTAATTTATTAAATATGTGCCCAACAGGGTTCCGAAGAGGACACAGCACTCTCCATATCATATGGACGCGACAATATTTAGTAGCAGATACAATGCGATATTATAACAAAAACGATACCTATGTTATATAGATTACAGCAGTGCATTTGACCACGTCTCTCGCCTCAGGTAATGGGAAAAATTGGCACCCTGGGGCATTGACCTATACTGTTGCATTATATTCGTGAAATGTACCCTAAAACGTCATTCTCTGTGTGAAATGGCCAGTATGGTCAGACTAAGGGTCTTATACCAACAAATACAAGACTGAAACAAGGGTGCGTCCTGGCACCCCTATTGCACAACTTGTATGCAGCAGATATGTACACTGCCATCAGAGAGGCAAAAAACGTTCCACCTCTATTAGAAACAAACTTATTTCATGGTTGGCATACGGTGACGACACTGTTGTTAGATCATACGCCAATCGGTTTACAGCGTTCGTTGGAGGCCTTGTTAGCCTATGCCACCTGTAATAATATGGAAATAAACATTAACAAGACCAAAGTCATGATCATCGGAAAATGTCCAGCTAAATAAAATCATTTCACCTGTAGTGTGGGGGAGGGGGGAGGGCGTTCAGTTTGGAGGTCGTAGACAAGTATTGTTATCTAGGAATGCCTATAATGACAGGACCATAAGCCCCAAGCATAGGAAAAATACCTTCCTGCGCAAAAATGATGAAAACAAATGCACTTCTACTGCACATCCGGCACTAACGAAAAAGCTGAATCCCACTATACCGTCCAAGGGGAGTGGAGGTTGCGCGGGGGGGGGGGTGTTCCCCGCAGACACAAGGCAGAGATTGGGGCAGTGACACATAGATGTGCGATCTATGTGATCACTGCTCCATTGTCGCATACTGAATATCCGTGGGCAGTATTTCGGGCGGCGCAGTGATCACATAGATACAGTAAATACACATCTGCGAAGGTGATCAATCAAACGATGGTTTATTATAAAAATGTAATCTCAAGGAAAGGTGGATATAATCTTGAGCGATTATTGCAAATTTATAAAAAATGTGCATAATACCGGGCATCATGTATGGTTTGGACACTCTGCCTTTTGCTTTGGTCATTGGAAAGCTGTTCCGCTCTATGTTGGGTGTTCCCGAAAGCTGTTCCTGTGCCGAGATCTTTATGGATAGTACAGCAGCGCATGTTTTGGCTGAACTGACATGGGCCCGAGAATTGCCAGAGCTATTACTTGGATTCATAGTTAGTAACACTCAAAACAATCCCTTGAATAGTGCATATTAAAGCCCTCTGTGGAAAACCATCTAACCGCATTAGGTTTCATGCTCTCCACGCGTGAATTGACTTCTATTTCTTTCCAAACTCTTAAGATAAAAAATGCAAGTTGGGATTGCATACAAAACATTGAAGCCCTTCCTTATCCCTCAAAAGTAGATTTGTGGAATGTACACCACACAAGGGTTCTCCTCAGATTCTCCCAGCACTTACCTGCTAAACCTTTCTTCGGTAAGAGCATTGTATTATTTACTTACGCCTGGGCATACTTCCGCCTTTGGATTATATAGGCGTCTGGAGGGGTGTTCCGACGGGGGACAGGACATGTCACCTATGTGGAAGTGTGATGGAAACAGCTAGGCACCTACTTACCACCCGTCCGTTGTTAGCAGATGGATACTTTAGGGGCTACCTTGGGTTTGCTACAGAAGTAAGATTATTCTGATAACTGCACCTTGTTACATTGTTACTTTGATCTTTTGTTAGTTCCATTGCTGGCAGACTTGTAATTGGTGGAATCCTCTGTGAATGTGAAGTGCACACTCTTATTTGTTATGTATACCTTGGAATTTGAATGTCAAATGATTATGATCTTAAGTTTTTTAAAGATGTATAATAGTGGATGTTTGGTTTTATAATGTGTTTTCCTGCTGACGGTTGTAATGTCAAGCCACAAAGTACATAATTAAAAAAAACAAAAAATAAAAACAAGGGGGCCTGTAAAGTATTTCCCTACTTGGTTGCAGGGACTCGCTGGGCTCCGACCCATTTGCAAAAGGGCTTCCCCAGTGTGCAGTCCTTTCTCAGCAAGAGTGGCAGTCACTGTATCCAGCCACTCCTGGGTCTACATCGTTGTTTGTTTGTTTATTTGTATTGCACAGCAGACCCGGGGGGTATCAGGGCGCAGCAGTTACAGGAAGGGGCACGGCTTTGGTTACAAATGCAGTAAGGAAAACACATCTTAGGTTACACATTTACAAAGTACATGTACATTGTCCACCAATTTACCGTTCTCACCCTTGTTTCTGTCAGGGTAATTGCTATATGCCCCTCAGGCACTGTATCATGCATGTTTGTCCTCACCCCACTTGAGGTATGGCTCTGTTGCCCATGAATATCCCTTCCTCCATCGCAGATATCTCCGTGGCCATGTGTTGGCATGGTTGCAATGCCGCAGACAGGCACCAGCCATCTGGACACACTTCGATTGCATAGCGTCTCACTCTTTGCAATGTGGCATCAGTTTCCATGGCCGCTTTCCACTCATGTTCACTTGTGCTCCCAGCATTCTCACACATTGTCCAGAGACACTGCTACACATTAATCTTTTAGGAAAGTGGACGGTGTGCTTCTTTCACATTGACGCAATGTGAGCCTCCTGCTTGTCCATTTTCTCCTAGCCTGGTACGTGATCAAGGGGACAAAGTGAATTTGTGGATTTTGGGTGCCAATCTTGCCAGTCTTGGGCTGAGCAGACGCACCAGGGCTTGTGATCCGCCCTCAAGTAAAACATCCTTCCCCACATGTAGGTTTTGAGGTGCGCTGTCATACAACATCTCCTTTGCGTTCACAGGATAATACTGTTCCGACTGGGGCAATGTCCAAGAATTAGAAGCCATCACTTTTTCTGCATCTTTTCCCCCCTGTATCCTAATGGTACCTATCCCGCAAGCACTGTCATCGATGGTAAAGCAGCGGCAAGTACTCGATCAAAAAGTTTGAGGCATGATGCATTTGCAGTCCATGATTTCACGTGGGCAAATGCAACTCCTGTGAACTGGATGGACCTCAGCCGGCCCATATGACTGGGGGTCTTCAAACAGCCCTTTAAGATGAGCAGCAGCACCCTCGAGATAGATGGGGATGCAGATTCGTACTCTTGCACCAAATAATAATGACAATGGGCCTCATTACGACCCTGGCGGAAATCGTGGTGCAATATGCACCATGGAGCACGGCGGAAAGCTGCCGATAGCGCCATGGGGGTTGGCGGATTTACCGCCCCATTCCGACCTTGGCGGGGCGGTAAATCCCCATTCCCCATTTTACCCTTCCCCATTCCCATTTTTGCCCCATAGGGCATAATGGGAGTGGGGAAGGCGTTAATTACGCCACCGTAAAATACGGTGGCGTAATTAACAACAAGGTCCCGTAGCGCCATGGATTTCTCCGCCCGGAAAAACCAGGCGGAAAACGCTCCATGGCGCTACGGGAACTCGTAGTAGGGCGGAAGGGTCCGCCACGAATACCGCTGGCGTAAACCCACTCCGCCAGGGTCGTAATGAGGCCCAATGAGTCCATTTAATGACAAGGGCAAAAAATGGGGAGTGAACATCAGCAACAGCTCGATCTTCCCTCTCGCTTAAACTCCACTTAATTTCAGAAAACACACATTATTTGTATCAAAAACACATCATCGCTGACGCGAAATCTTAAAAACCTAACATGCAACATCATTGGTTATAGGAAGGTAACTTTAACATAGGTACCATAACTGTATGTGGTAACGGGGAGAGGGGATTGGATAATCAATGTCAGGTGGGGCTACTAAGCCCTTCAAAATGGCTACTGTAAATGTCACTAAAAGTACAATGTCTCATTGGTTCTACTTATTATAGGACCCTAGATTACACGGTCCACTATGATTGGGTTGGCATCAACCCCACTCATACATTTCCACTCACGTCGAGCAGCATGCAGAACAACCAGCCAGGTGCAGGGAGTTTGTCTGCACCCCAGCTTCCGTCCAATTATGTTACAATCAATCAACACAGCAGTGGCCATGTGTCAATTACCTCTTTGTAGTTTGGCCTAGAGTCTGCTTCTTGGTCTGAGAAAGTTAAGGAGTATGTGTATGGCAGGGATCCATTCGTAGGTGTGAAAGTCTCATCCATTCATGCCTGCCTTGTCACGTGATTAGGACACCGTGAAATCGACTTCTTCTTTATGCAATTTCCTGTATTTTATTGAATTCTGCCAGTCTTCTACCATCTGTGGCTTATCTTGACCTACTCAAGAGGTAACCATCTTGACCATTGTGGTAATGACCCCCTCCTCAGATTCTATTGCTTTAATATCATTTGGACGTAAGTTGCATTTCTTTCATCAAGAGAATATGGGCCATTATTCTCTGTAATACTGAAGGAGATTAGGAGAGAGGCCAAACTGCTTTCTAATAGTTCTTTACACTTCAAACCGTGCCATGAAGGCCGTAGGTGAATTTGAATCTTTGTCCAGCATTTTCTGATGATCAGCTGTAGGTTTATCTAGATTTTTGAACAGGCAAGCATTGTTCAACATCACTGCAAGTCTGGAAATGATGAGCATGGTGAAACTGTCAATAATGATTTCTCTATGCCCCTAAAGTCCACACATAACTTTAGTTTATTTGAGTCAGCTTTCTTGATGACGACGACTGGGGGCAACCATTCAGTGGCCTACAATGGTTCTATCATTTTGTTTCTCTCCGGCTCTATGAGCTCGTCCTTGAGGCCCATTCTGGACATATCTGGGATTTGCCTTACCTTGTGCTTAACAGGTACATCTCCTGAGCAGCACAGGAATACTCTGTGTGTCTTCCTTTGATACGTCCAACACATGAACAAAACATTTTATCAAGTTTATTCATTATTTATTCCCATGTCCCTGTTTTCAAATTCATGACCTGTTAATTGCTGCAACAATCTTGTGTCATCTGTAACTTCCTCTTGCTGTGCCATCTCAATTTGTCTGGGTCATGTACTGCTACATGCACATTTCCTGTACCGTTTGAACTCAATAATTCACTTATTAAATCCTATCCGGTTCACGTGTCCCACTGTCAACACTTTTGTGCATCCTGTCATTGAGATTTAGGGCCAATCTCGCTTCATCTTCACTTTAAGTCTCAGTGGAGACAGCCAGCACTTGCCACATGCTTTGGAGAAATGGTCTATGCTGCACCCTGTGCACACTTATGAGTTGGCCGATCGGGAAATAAGGTGCCAGTAACAACGTGTACCGGCACCTTTCCGGACCGGCTAACTCGAAGTCAGCCGGTGGGGACTCTAATCATTTGAGAGGCCAGACCTGCTGGTAGATCAGGCCCAAACGGGCAGATAATGCCTGAATCACCAGCTCCGTTACTAACAGTGCCAGTGATTCGGGCAACCCCATGCCATGGAGTCGGACTCCATGGTATGGGGAGTAACAGGCGTCTCCGCCGCCTGTTTGATCTGGTGGCAGAGACGGTATGGTAGTTCCCCGGTATTGTACCAGGATTACCGGCGGGGTACCGGGGAACTCCTAATGAGCCACTTTGTTTCGTGCTTGGAATATCCGGGCATTCCCCAAATGCCCAGAGCTGTTGCATGGAAGGTAGGCCCCTCTGCCCTGCAGGTTCTCACCTGGCCCTCTGCGTCACTGATTTGCATCTGCCTTTCTGCTACATCTTTCTCTGCCTTCATGGCAGACGACGCTTACTTTGCTGGCACTCACTCCCGGTGTTGACTCCATGTGCCTGCCTGCTGTCTCCTGTGCCACAAGTGCCTGCGGAGGGCGTCATTCAGCAACAGCTCTTTTGCTTGTTGGAGATTTTCTTGAGCCTTTTCATTATTGACATGAACTGCCAGCTTATCCATGGTCACTTTGTGGCATCTCCAAAGTGATAAGTCGTGCCTGGATTACTGTAACAGCCTTCTGGTTTGTCCAGACGTGCACATGTTACACAAGCAAGACGGAATCTGCATTGGCTTCCTGTAAAGCACAGAGTGACTCACAAGATTCTCACTCTAACACACAGGTGTTTTCTCGGCATGGCACCGAAATACCTCTCTGCCTGACTTAAGCATTATATTCAAGCCCGTACCTTAAGATCTAAGAACCAACTTGTTCAGCCCCGGTTCAGACTGGCCTCAGCGGGTGGACTTAGTTTCGATGTGCGCTGCCCTACTGCCTGGAATTCTCTGCCTCTGGCTCTTTGATCAATCAGTTCGACAGATTTTGAAAAGGGTCCAAAGACAATGTTGTTCAATGAGTCTCCTGATTAGATTCTTATGCCTCTTCCTCTGACCTTTTGATCTCTCAGATTCTGACTTTTTTTTTCCAATGTCGCTCCTCCTTGTTTTGTGTTGTACTTTTTGTGTGCACCCTGAGGCCTGCGGGCGTGTGGCGCACTGTATAAGAATTCAAATAAATAAATAAATAAAAAAATAAATATGCTATGGCCAATCCATGCAAGCTGAGCATATGACCATCTGCTCATTCTTGATCTTGTTTCCTTGTGGGGAATTTCATTTTCTGTAATATGAGTGTGTCTTTGCTATCCAAACACTTAGCTCGCCTTCTGTTGGCACCCACACCTTCATACCAGCCTCCTCATTTATTGGAGGCACTCCTCAGTCCACTGAATACCCTATGGCCTTTGGCCACTAATGCACTCACCAGCGTGGCGCTCCACCTGCCTGGAGGTTAAGTGGTTCCTCCTGGGGCCTTTACATAGGACTGAAACAATGACTGCTTTTGAATCCACTGAATTTTGGGTTTTCCTTGGTCCAAAAATAAGTCAGAGCGTGACAGGGCTTCTTGCAAGCAGCCATCAATGTGACATCTAATGTTTGGCACTCAAGCCGTCAGGGATGGGTGCGTGCGACGCGTCACCACGCTCGGGCAAGCTACACAACATACACAAGAACAACATACACAACAGAACGCTGCAGCTCGTCTGGGGCTTGGGGTACCTAGTTTGGCGCCCTCTATGCCTTTGCTACGTCGCCTGCATTGACTTCGTGTGGCGGCCCGCATAGAGTTCAAGACTCTAGGTTTAGTCTACCGGACCTTTCATAATGTAGGCCCTCATTTCCTGAAAAATAAATTGCAGAAATACTGCCCAACAAGACACTTGCGCTCCGACTCTCATCAACTCCTTAGGATCCCTAAGTTTTGTCGGAAACGCTTAGGCGGTCCCTCTTTTTCTGTGCTGGCACCTAGTTTGTGGAATGCGCTCCCTGTTGCTTTAAGAACTTTGTCGGACTACTCTATTTTTTTCAGAGAGTCCTGAAAACATATGTTCAATCGTTTCCTTCCTTCCTGCTAATCTCCTGACACCTAGTACTTTGAGCCTGCCTCACCCACTCCTGTTTAGCGCCTAGATCACCTTTTTGGGTCTTAGTTGCGGTTTATGCATTTTAAATATAAACTATACACAAGGAAGCTGACTTCATGACTTTCACAATCAGGCTGCCAGTCTCAGGAGTGGGAAAGGTGAGAGAGATGTAGCAGACTAGGGGGCTGGATTGAAGTCAAAGGTCACTCGCCGGAGCATATAAACGCAGCAGCTCATACAGCTGGACAGAACAGTTCAGTGCAGCAATCCAGCTCTGCCAGAGGCTCACAGCACACAGGGTGCAACGCCATGGCAAGACTAAATGGCCCTGGAACTAGAGCAAACTGAGGGGGCTGGAAGCACAGGTGGCCTCATTCCCCTAGATCAGAGGTCTTCAAAACTGTGGGGCACATTCCAGGGGAGGTGGGGGAGCAGGGGGCGAGTCCCCAGCCTAAAATTTAAAAAATATATATATCATTTTGTAATGGAGGAAATGGGCTGGGGCGGGTCACAGGGTCGGACTGGAGCATAAAACTGTCTTGGGCACCAATGAAAAAGTGTCCCACTGTTGCAATTGGCAATTCATTCCTTTAGTGACAGACTGTTTGAATAGTACCCAAGGGGGTGTTTTTTGTTAAAATGTAAGCAAATTGTGATATTTAAGAAATATTTGTTCAGCAACAATGGTCAAAACTACTAGCTGCATAGCGAAGTAACTCATCACACTGCCCCACATTGGCCAAAAAGTGGCCCATTTAGACCAACAAAACTGGCCCACACTAGCATTTTGCATTTTTGTTTTGGGGATTGCCCTATTGCCCTATAGGCCAGTCCGAGCCTGGAAGCTCATTCCTTATTGGGCATGGGGTGTCGACCCAGTGGCCCCCTCGCACATTATGGAGGAGCAGAGGAGCCAGCCCAGTGAAACACTGAGCACTCCCTCAGCTGCTTTTTCCAGCTGAGGGAGTGCTCCTGGGCTGGCTGAACAGCCGCACATGATCACTGAGCCATGCCAGGCTGGGGGCGTTTTGCTTCTCAAGCCTTGCACAGCTCATTGGAAATGCTACCTGGGGAACTGCATATCTGTATGCGCGAGGGGGAGCTCCTGCGTCTCCTCGCACATACGGACAAAGCACCCTGGAGCGTGGAGGATCAAAGTGCTTGCTGTGTGAATGCTGTGTGTGTTTGTGTTGGTCAGTGGAGCTGATTTTGGCGAGTGGGGGGGTTGCACAATCCCCCTACCCACCTGCCAAAATCAGCTCTCCTTCTGAGGCGCTATGGAGCCCAAGGGACAGGAATGGTATATTTTTTACTGGACATCTATCATAGATGTCCAGTCAAAAACACCATGCTTTCCCCCTCGGCCCCCCAGTGCCTTGCATACATACATAATCATGTTGATTGTGTTAGGCACTGTGGGGGTCAGGGAAAGGGATGGTATCTTTTTACGATTATGGATGTACAGTAAAAAATATCATGCCTGCCCCTGGGCCCCCCAGTGCCAATTACAAACTGTTTGGCTTTTTACCCAATTTTTTGTTTTAAGTATGCTCTAAAATGCAACATTTTAACCCATTATTTTAAAAACATTCCAAGGGGGAAAACCCCCTGAACCTCCCTTGATTGGTTTGGGCTCCCTCGCTACGCTCAGTCGTTATGGCATATCTGGGGTGGGGGGAAACATTTATGCCCCTCTACATAACATAAAAAAATCACCAGCCGCCACTGGCCCTGGGACTGTGCTGGGAGCAGGGAGGGCGGGAACCATGGGAAAGTGGTGGGAGCAGGGTGGGGAGAGCCCAGGGTCTGTGATGGGGTGGGGAGAGCCCAGGGTCTGGGTAGGAGTGGGAGGAGGGAGTCCAGAGACTGTGATGGGAGCAGGTGGGGGAACCCAGGTACTATACGGGAGCAGGGTGCGGTGACGGCGCGATGGTTCATAGCCATTTGGACTTACTGTCCATTTGGCATTTTTGGGGGGCCCAGCCTGCCCACATTTTGCTTGGGGGGAGCAGGCCTAAAAAGTTCGAAGACCACTGCCCTAGATGTCTAAAATAATTTAACCCCTGTGGTGACGTATCCCGGTCTAGCATCCCAGCAGTTTTCTACACAGAACTCCAAAAGGAGAAACAAGCTCACCTGGCGACTCAAATTAGAGCACAGCATTAAGGGCCTCCGTGAATCATAGAACAGACATCAAAACACGCATTTAAAAATGCCGCACTCAAACATCCCAAGCTGGCTGGCTACTTGCACCCGGCCTGCATGCACTTGCACCATGCAAACATGAGCGCGGCAGCACAATTATTCCATGTCACCCCCAGACAGTTACTGTTAAAATGGAACCTCAGCTCTTTGAAGGAATCTCTGAGAGGCAGACGCGCTATACATATAACCGAATACATAACCTAGGCCTTAAGTGGGCTGGGTCCTACCTGGACCCAGACCAACAAAAGCTACAAAAAAAGCCCAGCAAGATGGGTCCCTGCTAGATTGCATTTCGCAGGCAAGAAGAGTAGTGGCAGTTTTAGTCAAATCTCCCTCTTCACTTGCTGCATGTCCTGGCTGGGTTCCTGTTAGCTTCTAGGCGTTTGGCCACTGGCTGCTGATGGCCAGCCAAGGTCTCATTGAGGCTTCCACTCAGCACATGTTAAAGAAGGGAAAAGGGATGCATTTGCGACTCTGAGTGTTTTCCTCTGCACTCAAGTGAAAACCATTTGCATTATAATTGTTTTCAAAGACCTATCCAGTTGTTCCTTCGTGTTTTCCGTTTAAGTTGTAAGCATGTTTTAAATATAATGTGTTGGATTCTTTATTGCCCACTGCAGCATTTGCCAGGCCTGTGAGTGCCTACATCAGTGACCACGGTAAGAACCGAGAGCGTCAAGCAAGCTAGAAGATTCCCCGTGCACCTGCAGGCTCCCTGCCACAGAGCAGGGTCTGTAGTCAGAATCTGGACTGGGCCAACGTCCCAGGGTCACGCTTACCAGGCTTCAAGAAAGTAGCTCATAATGTCGTGAATCTCAACAGATCACTGAATAATTACTATTCGCACCCAGGGAAGGGCACTCAGCCAATTGCGTGGCTGGAACAGCGGGCGAGATTGCACAATCACTGCCCGTTGCCCCAGCCACCCTAGGCCCTTCCCCTGTGGCGTTTTTCCATTACGGGGAGGCAGTAGGGAGCCTCACCCTGTTGCCCCCCACCACAAAATGTCCCGCTTCCCCTTCCCACCCCTTCCACTTACCTGCTGGAACAGAGCATTGCACTGTGGTCCCGAGCTACTCCATCTGGCTGCTGCCATAAACATGGAAAAGGAACTTAGTCCCCTTCTCCATATGGCGGTGGCCATCTTTTTTTTCCCTTATTTTTTTTTACATCGGGGGATCGGCTGCGCAAGTAGCGCGGATCTCCCTATGCAAAACTGTGAAAGCCATTTGCAACCCGGATGAACCCCAGGGTGCAAGTGGCTTTCATGCCCTGTCTGTCAGGTGAACACAGCCTTTAACGGCCCACAGCCTGAGCTGAGGCGCTGGCTTTTCTCGGGCCTGCCTTAGCTTGGGCTGGTGGGCCGTTAAAGGCTGTGTCCGCCCTCCAGGAAGGGCATGAAAGCTACATTAGGCAGCAATGGCTCGCGTCTTAGGCCGAATGCCCTTATGACGCTTTGGGACCCCCCCTCACTTTTCCATCCCACGTAAGGCAGGGAACATAACATTAACACTGTGATCAGGTGAAGGCAGTGCTATAAGTGGCATAAAAAACATGGCGGAGGGATAAGGGGTAGCAAAACCATTCGTGGGGTTGAGGTCTAAGAAGTGTCTGTCGCAGTCTTAGAATCCCAACTAGTTACGGAATATTTTAAAGGCGTGGAGCACGATATTTAAAGGCCTGCTGCCCTAAGGCATGCAATAAAGTTCTAGTACCCGGAATAAAAGGGAGTCAAATCTATTTTAAAAGGTGTGTTATATATATCTAATATGCAGTCTGAGCAATGACTAAAACAAAGATATGCAGGCAGAAAATGCCAAGGCAGGTTCCAATCACACAGTTCTTTGAAAGTAAATCAATGATTCTCATGTATTCGTTGTATTAAATCATTCTAATAAAAAGATTGGAATGCATATCATATATTAGTACCCGGCGAGGATCAATCAGAATGTAACAAACAATCTGATTGGCTCTCACCGGGGCATTACCCAATGCAGAATCTCTCGCCTTCATATCCCCGGCGAGGAGGTGTGGCAGCCCCTCAGCCAATGAGGAGGCTCAGAACGGGGTAATCCCCGCTCCGAGCCTCCACACGGCTGTGGGCTACCATCCTCCTCTCCACTGCCCGCCCCCCTTCCAAACAATCCCCTCCCTGCCCTCCCAATCCCACTTACCTTCTTTTTTCTCCGTTTTCGAGAGTGAACGCGCTGGTACCACTTCTGTACCAAGCACGTCCGCTCCCGATGGCCGCCATGGACAGGGAAAACGGATTCCGTTTTCCCTTCCTCGGCGGCCATTTTCTTAAACATTTCTTTTTTCTCTGTTCTGAAACGCTGCAGCGTTTCGGAACAGAAAAAGAATGCTATTAGTACCCCAGTCTTGCAGGCCGGGGTACTAATAGCAATAAGCCCCAAGTCGTGGGGGCATTACCAAGTCAGTTAATGCCCCGGGCCTTCGTTACGCCCTTTGCTACGCTCAGGCCTGTAACTATGGGCCACGGGGCATAACCTGACTCTGTAATGCCCCCGCGGCTCAGGGCTTATTGCTAAAGTGCAAAATCCCAAAAATGTATTCCTAATAGCATGCGTTCCTTCTTTTCAGTGTTAAAAAGCAAATCATCTAATTCCAAATGTCTATCACTGATGCTTTGATTCTAAACATGGGTGATTGTGGCTATGGTCACAATATTCATGAATTTCTTTGCGTGCAGTAGGACATCATGGTGAGAAGATCTGGCTCAAAGCCAATTTTTTGTGAATGCCAGGGCTCAGCACTGGCTAGTGCTGGCCCACTCAAAGCCCTGGATGTGGGGACGTTCTACATTCACATACAAACAGACTTTGTCGGCATTGCAGAGCCTTGTCACAGTGGGCATACCAGGCTGCTTCAAAGCAGTTCATCCTCCCTCCTAGTATCAGGGACGTCATTTCACCAAAATGCCAGGGGTAATGGAAGTGACATCACATGCCCATTGACCTCTGATGACATCACAGGAAGTGATGTCATTTGACCCCACCCTGAAGTGACATCACGGCAAGCAATGGAACACAATCTTTCAAACCTTGACTAAACAGGAAGTGGCATCACATTGCATTGTTCCTAAGTACACTACGATAAATATGGTTACGATATCACTGTAATGTGATATAAATTTCATACATGAATAAAATCACCATATGTATAGTTACTATCAGTGTGTATAGGCCCATATCACCAAATTACAATGCAAGCAGACACACAAGGTCAAACGATAATGATGTGTTATTATTTAGCAGTTACGCTTAAGCACTTTAAATAGAACAAATACACATTCAATATCACCCAACCTGTGCTGGTACTCATTTATATACCTCAGAAGGATGAAAGGCTGAGTTGGCTTTGCCGGGATCGAGCGCTCAATCCACTGAGATATCTTACCAGCTGTAGCTCTCTTTCCGGCTATAGTAAAATGAGCAATTACATGTCTGAATGCTCTCCAAGTCAGAAAGTAAATTACACTCTGTGGTGGAAACCAATAAACTGGTAACTGGGATTTAACAGCGGGCCAGTCCATCTGCAGGTCTGGTGCAAAGGTGGTCACATGTCAAGCCTGCGTGGATCTACTTTTCAGGCTTCAGAGGTTGGCAAAATACATGCCATTGAGAGGGTTCATAACTGTGCATTAAAGAATTTAGAGTAGCGCAGGGAAAGCAGTGCACTCACACAGCATCCTGTACTCTGGGCACTCATTACCTCATACATTCAAACATCCTGAACAGCATGCCAGGCAGATAGGAAAGATAGACACATTACAAAAAAACATTAATTGTGGCACAGTGAAATCAAGGGCCACTTGATGTGCTATGGTCAAACATTTCTACACTGTACAAAAGCTTTTAAGCGCAAGGATTTTGTCAAGTCACCGAGGACACCAAGATGGATTATCAGGTGATGATCGTAACAGTGACAATGGCAGAAAGAAACATGCTATAACTGCAACTTGCGAAAAGCAAAATACATGTAGGTTTTGTCTGCATTGTGAATTTGAGGTGTTTAAGAACAGACAAAATCAGGCAAAATCAGTGACTGAGGAGTGCGCCTGAAATAAACCTTTAATGCATCTAGCAATTATTGTATAGAATTCCAGAAAGACTATCTGCGATTCCTATTCTTTCTTGTTTAGGGTCACTGCTCAAAGTAGAGCCCCGTGTTTTTTTAAAGAGGCCTGATCAAGAAAGCCAGAAACTCTAGAAACAAAGAGCCACATAGCGCTGGCCACAGCCCAGGAGCTTCCATTTGAAAAGGAAAACAAAAATAAAAGAAGAAAAACAAATATTTTCTTTTTTTTAGGGGTAGCAAGGTAGACCTCAGGGGTCGCAGTTGCGAACCCTAGCTACCCTAAATGACGTCCCGGCCTAGTATGTGGTGATATTACAGTGGTGGGCTGGGAGCTAGAAGTGGCTCTAGGAATGTTTTTGAAAGTGGCCCCATATTACACCTAGTTATCAGCCCAAGAATTTTTGCAAAAAAGTGTGAACATGTATAATTTTAAAGTACATTTGCCCCTTCATTGGGATTAAAATGCAGCTCAGCGCAGCATAAAAATGAAATAAACATTTTTTTTTAAGGGCAAGGAATAGCATATTGGATGCTTTAGAACAAATTCTTTGCTTCAAAGTAATGCGGGAGATGGGGCGAGATGGACGGAGGGGCTGAGGTGAATGAGTGTAAGGGGGGGCAGAAGACCAGGGTGCACACACTAAAGAGGCCCCTGGAGCAGAGGCCCACCAGGAAATCTCCAGGGGTCCCTGTAGGCCAGTCCACCAATGGCGACATGCATGCTTGGTGTCAGAGGGCGCACTCACCTGGTTTACACGCTGTCTCGCATATCACCGGGCACACGTAACAGAAGTGGCAGTACTGTGGCGGCGTGAGAAAGAAAGAACAAAAACACAGATTAATCAGTCCACAATTTTCACCCCCGCATTTCTGTGCAGCGCTGCTGGTAGGAAGCTCACACTGGGGGTGTCCCACAGAAATTTCAACATTTCATAGCAATGATAAAGTCAATTTCTTATTTCAATGAGGGTAACAACCATACATGCCTAGTCTCTGAGTTTACCCCAGAGACTCTAGGTTTTTACGCACTTCTCTTGGTCTCCGGGAAGAGCGTGGAGTCTGCGGGGATTCCTGCAATCCAAGGAAATCGCCCACGCCTCGATGTGATTGACTACAAACACACCGTTTGTGGCCAATCACAAAGAGGTGTGGGCGGAAACTAAGGCTCAGCGACAGAGCTGAAGGCCGGCGCCCAGTTAGCAGCATCTCCTGCACCCAGTGCTTTAAGTGGGGTAAGAAATTGAGGAGGGGGCCCTCGTTTGGGGGCGTGGCTTCCATTGTGGGCGTGGCCTAAAACGTGCACAAATCATTGTAAGGTGCACAAACAAATATATAAATGTATGTGAACATTTATATATTTGTATGCGTACTACTATGGTTTGTGTACCTTTCAAGCCTAATAAACATACCAATGTTACGTATTTCTATGTTTATAAAAAGGTGGCTCAAAAAGCACACAAACCATAGTAATTTAAGCACACTTGTGTGCTTACCTTACTATGGTTTGTGCACTTTTCAAGCCACCTTTTATAAGCATAGAGATTTATAACATATTTCTATGTTTATAAAAGACAGCTTGAAACGTAAACAATTCAAGGCATATTTTATAAAGTGTTGAGGACGGACAAAACCCGAGGTGGCTTTGTCCATCGACAAAGCTTTATAAAAGATGCCTTGAATTGTGCACGTTTCAAGCGGTCTTTTATAAACATAGAAATATTTCTACGTTTATAAAAGATGGCCTCGGGCTCAGAGCAGAGATCACTGAGCCCGAGGCGCCTTTCACCCCCTGCAAATCCGCGGGCTCCGTGATCTAATCTGCATATTAGATCATGGAGCCCACGGGGGTCAGTGACCTGGGGAGGGAAAACAAAGGAACTGTAACTTCCCTGATGACCCCTCATCTGAGGGGTCATCAGGGAAGTTACAGTGACTGACGGAAGTGCCAGCCAGCCTCAGCTACACTGTGCCTGGCTGGCACTTCTGTCAGCTCGCCTGAAATTAAACTGGCGGGCGCATCTACCGTCGCGGCTGCGGCTGGATAATGCATCCCGCCAATGTTGTGTGGGATGGGGGGCCCCGGCAGGGCCCCGGCTCAGTCCCACTTTTTGGAGACTGCCAGGGCCCGGCCCCGGCAGGCCCCGGCCCACTTTAAGCACTGCCTGCACCGATGTGAAGAGTGACACCCGCACACACGCAAAAAATAAAAAGAAAGACTGCTCTTTTTATTTTGTTTGCGTGTTCGTGGTGTCTCTCAGCCGTTATTTCTTTTTAAGTGGTCGAGTCGGGTGGGCGGGGTCTTGAGGAAGGAAGCGTGGCATCGGTGACGTCATTCACCGGGGTTTGCTTTAGGGAATGTAGGCAGGTATGTTAACAACCTTACTTTAAATGCAATGCATTGGACAAAATAAATATTTGAAGAGGGCCAGTGAAGAAAATTTGAACATTTTAATAGACAATTAAGAGCAAAATGAGGGTCGGACTCCTCCAGTCGAAGGGCCCTTGAGATGTTTTGCCCGACAGCCCTGAAAGGACGTTGCAAAGAGGAAGCTTCCACTGGGTCCCACAACACTGACAGGTCACTTCCGGAAGGGAGTTCACTGGGCTAGAGGTGTATAACATTAGCAATGAAGTAGTGGGCAGACTCTTTTGACTGGGGTGGCCTAAGTGGGGGATGACTTATGTAGGTGGGCAGGGCCGGCCTTAGAGCAGGGCCAGCCGGGCGACCGCCCAGGGCGTCATTAGCCCCCCACCACGCCAGCTCGGGGGAGTCTTTCAAGGGCCCCCCTGAGCTGGTGTAGTGGGAGAAGTCGCCGCAGGGGCCCTTTTGTTATTAAATGCACCTGCGGCGGCGGGTGCATTTAATAACAATAGGGGGCTGATGCTTGCATCCGCACCCTATTGAGATGAATACCTCCCCACTCAGATGCAGGAGCGAGACGCTTTTCATTGGAATAGTGTGCATGAACGCCCTATTACAGTGATTAACTGCCAGGCACAGGAGGGGGGAGAGATAGAAAAAAAAGTGGCAAGCACCCCCCCCACCCGCAGCCCCCCCTAGTCCATCCGTCTCGCGCAGCGAGGGGGGCACCAATTCGCCCAGGGCGCTGCTGACACTAAGGCCGGCCCTGGAGGTGTGGCCTGAAGTACGAGCGCACACACACATAATGATCATAGTTTAGGATAATGGGGAGGCACCTGGGGTGGCCAATCAGATCCCAGGGCTAGCACGTGCCACCCCAGGCCTCTCCCTGGACATGTCCCTGGTTGTGTGGCAAAGAAGCCTCACACTGCTGGGATACTCGAGTGCTCTGGCGCACTGCTTGGATGAGGCGCACACTGTTGTTCTATATCAGTGACAGGGCATGGGTGGGAAATCGCACACTGCTAGGGATTAGGCACTGATAGGACATGGCCAGGTGGAAGACCGCTCTGACGGGGTTCTTAAATCACCGACACGGTATTACTGGTAAACTCACACTGCTAGCGAATCATGGCATTGTTGGGGAGAAGCTCCCGGCGTAGTAGGCCTGTAGCACTGACAAGGGACGACTGGGGGAATCCCACACTGCTAGGGCCCTAGCACTGACTATTCAGTAATGGGAGGGAGCTGGTGCTTTCAGATAATATAGAACTGGCTGGGCACTGCTGGCGGGATGAAGACACTGCTGGAGTAAAAAAGCACTGAGGGCGCTGCTGCAGGGATGGAAACGAGAGGGCGCACGTGTCAGCATCAGAGAGAGAGAGAGAGAGAGAGAGAGAGCGAGAGAGTGAGAGAGAGGGGGGAGAGAGAGGGAGAGCGAGAGAGAGGAAGAGAGGGAGAGGGAGAGCGAGAGAGAGGAAGAGAGAGAGAGAGGGAGAGAGAGAGGGAGAGAGAGGGGAGAGAGGGAGTGAGAGAGAGGGAGAGAGCAAGAGAGGGAGAGAGAGGGAGAGGAAGAGAGAGGGAGAGAGAGAGGGAGAGAGAGAGGGAGAGAGAGAGGGAGAGAGAGAGGGAGAGAGAGAGGGGAGAGAGAGACGGTGAGAGAGAGGGAGAGAGAGAGAGAGAGAGAGAGGGGGGAGTGAGAGAGAGGAAAGAGAGGGAAGAGAGAGGGGGAGAGAGATAGAGGGGGAGAGAGGGAGGGAGAGAGAGACATGGAGGAATAGAGGGAGAGAATGTGAGAGAGGGGGGGAGAGAGAGACGGGGAGAGAGAGGGAGAAACGTCACTGAGGGCGGGACTTACCTCGCAGTCGTCGCAGTGTTCACTCTTGTCACCTTCTTTGCACGGGCACTTATCACAGTCGTCACAGTGCTGCGGAGAGAAAAGGCAGAGGAGACTGTGACTGGAAGCGTAAAGGCATAAGCCCTCTCTTTCATGCCTTCATTCAAAACACTGCCTCATTTAAAAGAAGGCTGTATGTGCATCTGATGTCCTCACTGCAGGACTCCGCCCACTCATGCCCCTCACTCCAGGGGTGCAGGTGAAAAGCCTGACACCCCGATGTTTAGAAATGTTTTTCCTGTATTGAAGGAAAGCACAAGCTGCACCTCACTGAGGAGGCCCAACATGGCCGAAACATGACTGGGGTTGCTTGTGTTTCCGTGCAGAGGGGACCTGGCCTAGCAGTTCGGGCTGGGCTGCTCCCATTGGTGGCATTACCGGACTGATTTGCATACGGCTGGACCCCTTTTGTAATGGTACAGACGGGCTAAAAAACAGTGGTGTAGAAGGTTGCCCAGAGCAGTGCCAGTGGTTCAGATTAATTCAAAACCTTCCCCCCATCACTAGAAGGAAAGCACAGACACCACAGGAGAAACCCTTTTTTCAGTTGACATGCAATGCAAAAAGGATCAGAACGGGCCCTTTTGTTCAGTACACAGATTGCACCGTAGTGGTATGCTACGCTACTGTACATAATATATTTCCATCCTCAGAAGGAGAATGGAAATAGCATACACCTTTTTTTTAAATACTGCATGTGGAGTCCCTGAAATGCCACCAGCGGTATTGCAGCGAATCTGCGTCCATTACCACCGTACATTTTGCATTCATGTCATGGAAGATTTTCTGGATTTTCCGCCCCTTTGTAATATGCAAACAATTCTCACCCCCCTCATTCTTTCAATCGTTATGCCATGCTTTCATGTAGGAGGGTGTGTTCTGTGGTAGTGAGTCCATAGGTGGTCAGTACAGGGCAGAGACACAGTGGACAACATGATCCATTCCAATCCACAGGTACACATTCAACCCTGCTTTTTCTTCTACAGTCCGGGACTTGTACTTCTGTCCTCCCATTATTAAACTCTGACTACAAGTCCCAGAATGCAAAGAAAAATCCAGCACTGAACACGCACTTAGAGAATCGGAATGAATCGTGCTGGCAACTATGCTGAGATAAGGGCTGGACTAGTATGCAGAGAGGATGTCCACTGATAGAAGGATGCAGGCACCCTTGTATCCCTTTTCTTCAATGCTTGGTTTGCCAGCTAATGTCTAATGTGCAATTAATGCCTTCTTTGCCATTGTCTTAAAATAAACTGCTTCTTGCATTGTTGTAATGATGTGTCTCCTCCGTTATAGATGTGGGTTATATTTTCACAGGCCCCTCCCCTCCATCCTCCAAAGGCACTACTTCTGTGTTCTGCTGTAAAATGGGGTTTACAGTGAATTGTGGCGGCTTGACCAGGAAAGGCTGGTTCCATGTTTTAATATCCATGCACAAATATCGCCATACAAAAATATCGCTATATTTTTGTGGCGATATTAAGGCATGTTACTTGCGGGGAACACGCCTGCAACCCGCACATTATTTTTAAAGGAGCTGGGGACACCCTTGCAACCCCACTCCTAAGAATCTCCAAAATTATCCCCCCCAAAAATATTGCCTATGGCCGTTCCAGAGGACCATATATACGGTGATATTTTTGGTGGGCATATATGTAGTGATACCGAAAAGGCTGTTAGCTCATGCATATCAAACCTGAACCAGATCGTGCATGGCGGGGGCTTCATGCATCCCATCTAGACGCCTAGACCAGACATCTTAACCTTTTCCCAAGTCTCCCTCTATCTGCTTCCATTCCTTGGTGGATGTTGGATATGTCCCTTCACTCGCCAGGTTCAGCTGGGCAGCATGAAAGCAGACCTTGAAATCTGCCCTCAGGTTAGTACTGATATAGATACTCTGGAGGCGGACCTACGCCATACAAAGCAGATCCTATCGCCCTGGAGAGCCTCAAACACTGATGTGCAAGTTTCAACAGCTCCCTCCACTTTTATTTTAAAACAAAACCATTCCGGAACTGTTTCTTTTTAAAATAAAAGTATAGGAACAGTAAAACTTAATTTTAAAAAGTAGAGGAGCACCGCCCCCACCCACTTCCACCATTGGCCTAGGGCGGGGTTTCTGCATCCTTTGGCTCTGCAGATGTGCTGGACTACAAATACCGTATTCCCTCGCCAGCATAACCAATGGTGAGGCATCATTTGATTTGAGTGTTTATAAACACGCTCAGAACGGACTCAACCGTATAAGGGCGTAGCTGGTATTGAAAAAAAGAACTACTTAAATAGGCAAAAAGAAGTGCATCCAGATGTTCTACAACAGGAAGCGAGGGAGAATCCTGCCAGTAAACCCCTTCTACTATTTAAACAGAAAGGTCTTAAGGGCCTTGCGAAGCTGCAAAAGCGTATCGCAAGCCCTAATCGTCAAAGAAATACTGTTCCAAAGTTTCAGGCCTGCAACTGCGAATCGTCTTTCTTCTCTAGAAACACATGCCGATCGGGGAACCTTAGACTGGAGTGTCCTTGAAGCTTGGTGGCGACAGATTTTATCACTCCGATAAGCGGGAGCCAGGTCATTAAGACATTCAAAAATGTTCATAGTCATGGGAGATATAGTCCAAAATATTCGGAGCGGCTCAGGTTGCAGACCTCAGGCCCAGGACACTGGTTGGTAGTGCCTGAAAAGGACGCAGGGGTCCGGGTAGGATATTCCTTTTGACTGGAGCCAGTCTGCAAACCAAGAATTGGCTTCATTGCTCCACAACTGCAGATCACTTCGAATTTGTGACAGTAAATGCTTCTGCGACCAATCAAAATCGGTTTTGGGTCATTAGTTCCTCCGAGGCCTTACGGAATGCATCGACGTGGATTGCTTTATGAAACACATGATTGATCCCTTATCACCTCTGGCACGATTACGCTTTTGTGCTGGGTTGGCATTTAAGGAGACCATTTGATTGGCTCTCAAGAGCCACAGGCTGGGGCATTGTGGGAGCTCTGCAAAGGTACCATGGCCCTCCACCCACCCTTCCATTCCTAGTACATTGCACCCAAGTGTATCCTTTGCTCAGTGACACAGTCCAATGAAAGCATCGCGTATAGCACATCACGGACAGAATGTCTTGGCGACATGATCTCAGTCCAGTGCCCTCACTCTGGCTGGCCACACCAGGAATCGGGGAAAGAGCAACTTGTAGGGCTTGTTATGAGTGAAGGATGGGGTTCTTCTTGGAATAGGGGTACAGTGACGCAGTTACTTATGTGTGCCACAAGGAAGGACAGCACAAGATGCCTTGGCTTGTGTAACCTGCCGATCGCTGATTTCAGAAGGTTGGAGGTGTGCACCTGCAGTATTTAATGCAAAGGTGCGAGGGTCCTTTCCTCTATTGCTCCAAAGAGATTCTCCATTTAATCAGAGGAAATTGGCGGTTCCTTAACATCCGTATCTCTGGATGCTGGTTTTATCAGCTGACCAATCTTGTGATGGGGTTTTTGCTGTAATTTTGGCAGTTTCTTTTTTTCTAGCAACCAAGGTGTAGCTGCTAAATGGGATTACACGTTTATTTATTTATTTATTCACAGGTTAGAAATTGTATTTTTGGCACAAAAATGCATACAAAACATGTTAACATTGATTTACAGAGCGGAGGACTAGTGTCCTAAACAATGAAGGAGAGGATGTGGATATAAGACCAGATGATGCGGGAGAGGTAGAAACATGACCCAGGGACAAGCCTGGTGGTTGCCGCTGCGTGCCTACGGTTCCATTCACCAAACAAGGGCAACATTTCCTCTAAAAAGGAGATCCCCTCCTCCATGATGTGTCTTGGGGGCTGTTAAAGAGTGGAGGGTGCATGGCTGAGGGGACAGCCCACATCTGCATTGCTAGGAGAGTATATATGAAGAAAAATGCAAATCGTTGATGAGCGGGATGGCCTAAAAAACGAATGAAGCATTGCTAGAAGAGGATGGAAGTAGACAAGGGTGCAGCATTGCTAGGGGAGGGTGGATGCAGGGTAGAGTGCAGCATTGCTAGGAGAGGATAGATGAAGAAAAGTGTAAAGCGTTGATGAGGAGGATGGCCTAAAAACGAACGCAGCATTGCTAGAAGAGGATGGAAGTAGAAAAGGGTGCAGCATTGCTAGGGGAGGGTGGATGCAGGGAAGAGGGAAGCATTGCTAGGAAACGATGGGTGTAGGAAAGCGTGAAGCATTGCTAGGACAGGATGGAAGAAGCAAAGGGTGCAGCATTGCTAGGGGAGGGTGGATGCAGGGAAGAGTGCAGCATTGCTAGGAGAGGATAGATGAAGAAACGTTTAAAGCGTTGATGAGGAGGATGGCCGTAAAAAAAGAATGCAGCATTGCTAGAAGAAGATGGATGTAGAAAAGTGTGAAGCATTGCTAGGGAAAAATGGAAGTAGAAAATGGTGCAGCATTGCTAGGCGAGGGTGGATGTAGGGAAGGGTGAAGCATTGCTAGGAGAAGATGTATGTAGAAAAGGTTGGAACATTGCTAGTGGAGGATGGACGTACAAAACGAGTGCAGTGTAGAGGAGAAGCCAAGTACCCCCACCTCAATCGACCCGCCCCTTTTACTTGTATGCTGGAAACCAGAGTATTTGACATATACAGAACAGCTGAATCGACAAAGAGCAGAGTATGGACTCAGTCCAGTACCAGGGAAAGGGCCAGTACCTAAGAGAATCTGGGAGCCAAGGTACCCATTGAGAAAAACATATCTGAATACAAAGAAATATGATGGCCATTTGAATGAAATCCCTGAAGAAGCAGAGCCAATAAGCGGCAAGGATGAATGGTAGTGTTACTAGCCATTGCCAGTATATGTTATATGGAGCTGAAGATGAAGTAATAAGGATAAGTGACATCTTGGGCTCAATATATCAAGTCATTTTACATATGTACAGATGCAGAAGAAACGCAAGCAGCAAAGTAATCGTGAAGCTAGCTCTAAGCTTATAGTAAATAGACTGCAGCAAGCGCCAACATATACATAGATAGGAATGAGAGAACTATGGATGTTTCCACTAAACGTATTATAGCAGTTTGGACCTTAGCAAAAGTCCTCATTTCAGTGTGTCGCAGTAAAAAGCAAATTGAATTACAAGCAGAGTTTCAGTGAAAAGGCGAGGCTGAGCGAGCCAAGAAGCCAATGTCTTATCAAAACTGGAGTGAACTGAGTTTGGATACAAAATCATGTTAAAGAATAAAAAACCTGTTCAGAAGGCATGAATATAACAAGGAAGACATCAGAGGTCTATTAGAAAATAATATTAAATGCACGAAAAAGCTTGATTCCATGGTCTCTAGTCACAAGGAAGCATGGAGTTGGATGAATGAGATGGTCACACCTACTCACGAAGGCAGACTGTGTTTCTCACTCCCTAATTTTCTCAGAGCTAAGAACACTCTCAAGGACGGATTTCAAAGGCCTAATTGACAGTAGACCACTGAGGTGATGATAGATTGATATGCTCATTGGTGGGAAGCTAAAGTTAAAACAACCTCACCAGCATCTGGATGGCCAGCCTGCAGGCTGCTAACGTAGGTGGAAAAGTACTGACGGAGGATAGAGTGCCAACCAATTGTAGAGGACCTGCGTATTTAGGGGTCCTATAGTGTGTAAACCAATGGGACGTCGTGTATTTAGTGACTTTCATAGTTGACATTTTAAGGGAGGGCTTAGTTGGCCCACCTGAGGTTGAGTAACCAATCACACCGTTACACTTTTCTATACTAGTATAGGTCATATACTTAGATGTTCAATCAGAACCAATAACCCATGCTTATAAGTTTTTGTAGTTTGCCACGTAGGATAATGTTAGTAAGCTTGTGGTTTAGACGTCATTGAAGACACATTTTGCTTATAAAAGTTCAGTTTTTTCTTAAAGTACTTTGAGTTTGAAGATCGAGCGATTGCGTTGATGTGCGTTATGCTCCCTATTTCCTGAGTCGGCTCCATTATTGATGTATGAATAAGGTCTGCATCCCCATCCATCTCGAGGGTAATTGCTACTCATCAAAGGGGCATGGCTATCCAGTTCAGCAGCATTGATAGTGGAGGATGGACGTAGGTAAGGGTGAAGCACACCTAGGAGAGGATGGATGCAGGAAAGTGTGAAGCATTGCTAGGTGGCGATGGATGTAGGAAAGTGTGAAGCATTGCTAGGAGTGGATGGATGTAGGAAAGTGTGAAGTATTGTTAGGAGAGGATGTATGTAGGAAAGTGTGAAGCATTGTTAGGAGAGGATGGATGTAGGAAAGTGTGAAACATTGTTAGGAGAGGATGGGTGTAGAAAAGTTTGAAGCATTCCTACGGAGGGTGGACTTAGGTGTGAATCATTGGTAGGGGAAGATAGATGTAGAAAAGTTTTAAGCATTGCTGGAAGATTGTGGAAAAGTGTGAAGCATTGTTGGGGACGTAGAAAAGTGTGACATGTTGCTAGGGTAAGATATTTGTAGAGAAGTGTGAAACACTGATAGGGAAAGGTACGTGCAGAAAGGGGAGAGTGATTGCTGGGGAAGACAGATGTAGTGAAGTGTGATGCATTGCTAGATGAGGATGGATGTAGAAGCATTTGAAGCATTGCTAGGGAGGGAGAAATGTGAAAACTGTGAGGCATTGACAGCGGAGGAAACATGTAGAATGGTATGAACCATTCCTAGTGGAGGATAGTTGAGGAAAAGTGGGAGGCATTGCTAGATGGCAACAGATTTAGAAAAGTGAGAATCATTGGTGAACCTTTGCTAGGGGAGGATGAATGTAGATACACAAAAATGTCTATGTCCATGGGTTAGTGAAAGTATGAGAAGCCAAAATATTGAATGGAAATGGCTAGAGATGTCAGGCACATGCAAAATGACAATGGGGACAATGCTTATCCAGAGGAACCCCTCAAATACAACCTGCTAGGGGATGGATGAAAAGGCCCAAGACCCAACTGTTGAATGTCTTGATCCACTCAAATTTATTTCACTGGAACCCGAGCTCAGCCGTTCCACTTTGCAGAATTGTTTTGCTCCTGGTGTCAAATGCACATTTCTCGTGTGTTCATTGAGTTTGGTTGTGAGGGCAAAGCAGGGTTCAAGTCGAGGGTACACGCAGGTGGACAGAGTCAACACACCTGTTTCAGAGGGTGGACTCAGCCCACCTCCCCACCCCCCATCTAAAATGAGAAATTTGGAATGCCTTCTTTGAATTTATGAATTAAAGCCGACATCGGGGATCGAACCGCAGTCGTCAGGTTGGACACTTTCGACTGGTGAAAAATATCAAGCAACTAAAGGTGAAATGTCGCATTTCGGTACTGTAAGTTCCAGGGAAAACATTTGTATTGCTTCTTGGAGTTTAAAACATGCACACCATATAACGTTTTGAAAAACACTATTAGAAGAAAACATCCTCTCTTGGTTTCGTGTGTGTGTTGATTTTATGAAAGGCAAATACCATTCGTCCTGTCCCATTTGGGTGGTTATGCAAAGCCAATTTAATGAAATGTGCATATTTCACCTTGATATGCTAATTTCTGGCGACGTCACATCTCATTGCGTTTGTTGATGAGTCCCCCCACTTTTAATTTTAGGGCTTGACCCCTGTGGGCAAACTCCATGCCATCCCCTGGGCAGGTTACAGATTGCTGGAATCCAAGTGATGGCGAAGCCCAAGGAAGCCCTGAAGTTGAGCTGCCACCTCCCGTGCCACAGTGCAGCCTGGTAGGTTACAATCAGGCTGTGAGTTTGGGTGGTCCTTTTAGTGGGAGACTACCAAAGCGTCATCTATTGGAGTCTAGACAATGACTTGGCTCTGATGGTCCTTGTTAAGGGATACAAGGATTTCTAGAACTCTGGGATCCTCAACATGTGGGTTAAAAGGCTTTGCTGTCTGCAGGTCATGAGGTGGGCCTGCGGAATAGTGCACTTTTGGGGACCATTGCCTTCTTACATTAGACAGTTGCTCTTGTGGGGTTGGATTCCAATTTGGAAGGGAGATCTGTGGAGACACACGTGGTCCATGCGCCCGTCTATACCTGATCATGTAAGGAAGTAACCTAGCCCATTCCATAGGTGCTGGTTTGGTGCTGTGGGTGGTTTGAGGTGCCGCATGGGGTCTCCCAGAGGCCCCTCTGACCTCTGCAGATGCAGTTGCTCTGTATTGCCTCTCTCTGCTGACCCCGTAAGAAGCCCTTTGCCCTTTGCATTGGAAGCTGAGGCGGGAGTTTCCAGGGTGCTTGCGATGCCCAAAGTGGAGGACGTCATGGGTGCAGAAGACAGGCTCAAAAGAAGGGGACTGTGAATGTGTCTCACTTCACCCAGAGCAGGACCCCGACATTTCTTTGCATGCATAGCCCCTCCCCGCCATGCACCCCCAAAGTAAGCAACAGGGCAAACCCTTGACTGCAGTCCTACAGTCAGAGGCGTAACTACGGGTGACCTGAGGGGGCTATAGCCCCGGGTCTTTTGGTTGTAGCCCCGGATAGAAGCTCAGGTGCTACAACCAAAAGGCTAGCTAGCCCCGAGTCCCGCCAGTCCCGACATTCGCTTATCCCCAATTCTTTTCCAGACCTAGCAACGCCCCTGCCTACGGCAAAGGGGATTTGAGAAGAGAAAGAGGCCAGCACCAAAACATACTGCATATCAGGCTGGCATATGGCATATCAGCCTGGCGTATTGAGTGGCACCCTTGTGTTTATTGAGCAATACCCTGCTCCACTGAGCAGCACCCAGGCAAAATGAGGAGCACCTTGAAAAATTAAGCAATGCCCAAAATGTATTGGCAGCACCGTGACATTTTCAGCAGCAGACTTGAACATTAAGCAACACATAGGCATACCGAGATGCACCATCATTTTACTGGTAGTGCCCTGGCATATTGCACAACATCTTGATGTCAATAGCCGCTACAGACCCATTCAGCAAAACCCTACTCTTGAAAGAGCGGCCTAGAAAATGAAGCACGCCCTGCCATGGGGATGTTACTGGTAATACGCAGGCATAGTTACCCGTTTCTGATGTCAATGCCAGAAAACAAAAGAATGGATTAGCACCCCGGCATATTGCGCTTTATATCAAAAGGATGTGCTGCAAGTAATGTCAAGGTGCTGCATAGTGTGAAATGGTGCTACAAAATAGTGCAAGGATTTTTAAATAATAATAATTTAGCATTCATATTGCGCTACGAACCCTCAGGTATCTGAGCGCTGCTTATTATTACCCACTGTCTGTGGTGCTCATTTATCGACCTCGGATGGATAAAAGGTTGAGTTGGGCCCCGCCGGGATTCGAACCTGCGTCAGCGGGCTCTAGCACAGAGGTCAAACCAAGCGCTCTTCTGCTCTATTCACTGTGCAATCGGGCAAGCACAAATGAAGCCGTATGCTGATCAATGCGCCAGGGCACTGCCTGTAACCTATTGAGTGCTACGTAGTGTGCCAGGGTATCCTCAAAATATTCAAAGCCAGGGTACTGTTTGATATGCCAGGGAACTTGACAAGAATTTCACGGGGGCTGGTGTTCAGCTCTAAGTCTAAGTGGTGCTCAGTATAGGATGACCTTGCACGTTGAACACTTTGGCCTTATGCCACTTCCCTTCAATAATTTCGGAAGAACACTGGCATATTGAGGATAAACCTAGTGTGAGTTGCAGGGTCCTGGAATATGAAACATCGGATGTTTCTAGGGGTCCACATGCTTTTGGTGTAGTACACAGACACCCCCCCCCACTCCCCAATATATTTATCACCTTGGTGCACTAGCCAATAATACCTTGGCATGGTGAGCAGGACTGCAGCACTCGGGCATAGTGGGCAGTGCCCTGCTATCATTGGAAGGATATGTCGCTTATGGGCAGCACACAGGCATATTGAGAGGCACCCTGGTTTTACTGGCAGTTCCCTTGCAAGTCCAGGTAGCCTCTGATGCTAATTGCATGGAACCGCCATGTTCTGCAGTGAACAGGCATTTGAATGACTGGCTCGTATTGGCAGCACCCTGGCATATTGTGCAGCACTCTATCCATTTCAATCGTATTCATTGCAAACGTTCACCTGGGGCATCGTGGCGGCAGAAAGATACAGACAGCAAGGCGAGGATAACAGATTAAGCAAATAGGTATGTCTTGAATACTCTGGCATTGTTTGAAGTACACTTGCATATGTGGGCATTACTCATTTATATACTAACATATCATTTATTTTGATTTTATTGTTCATTTATAACGCACTTAATCTAAGCACGGGATCGGGATTCAAACTTGTGTTGTGCAACGCTGCCTTGCTTCCAACCAAGACACACGTTTTGCCCCCGTGGAAGGATAATGATGATGGCAAGGTGGCATATGTTGCCAGCAGGTCTCATGGCCTTTCTTTTTCTAGCAAATAATATCTGAAGGGATGTTTGCTTGGGTAGGGAGAATGCATTGCTCACGCCCGCCTCTGGATTGGGTATTCGGGTTCGAGGTGCTGAAGGTTCGGGCGCCTTTTCAGACTCGCCACATGCGGTGAAGGTTTCCCGCCTTGCGCTGGAGCGTGCCTGCCCTCTGCGCTAGAGTGGCCCTGCCTTCTGCGCTGGAGTGGGCCTGCCCTCTGCGCTGGAGTGGGCCCGCCCTCTGGGCTGGAGTGGGGCTGCCCTCTGCGCTGGAGTGGGCCTGTCCTCTGGGCTGGCGTGGGCCTGCCCTCTGCGCTGGAGTGGGCCTGCCCTCTGGGCTGGAGTGGGCCTGCCCTCTGCGCTGGAGTGGGTATACCCTCTGGGATAGAGTGGGTCTGCCCTCTGGGCTGGAGCGGGCCTGCCCTCTGGGCGGGAGCGGGTCTGCCCTCTGGGCTGGAGCGGGCCTGCCCTCTGCGCTGGAGTGGGTCTGTCCTCTGCGCTAGAGTGGGCCTGCCCTCTGGGCTGAAGTGGGCCTGCCCTCTGCGCTGGAGTGGGCCTGCCCTCTGGGCTGGAGTGGGCCTGCCCTCTGCGCTGGAGTGGGTCTGTCCTCTGCGCTAGAGTGGGCCTGCCCTCTGGGCTGGAGTGGGCCTGCCTTCTATGCTGGAGTGGGCCTGCCCTCTGCGCTGGAGTGGGCTGTCCTTTGCGCTGGAGTGGGCCTGCCCTCTGCGCTGGAGTGGACCTCCCCTCTGCGCTGGAGTGGGCTGTCCTCTGCGCTGGAGTGGGCTGTCCTCTGTGCTGGAGTGGACCTCCCCTCTGCGCTGGAGTGGGCTGTCCTCTGCGCTGGAGTGGGCCTGCACTCTGGGCTGGAGTGGGTCTGCCCTGGAGTGGGCCTGCCCTCTGCGCTGGAGTGGGCCTGCCCTCTGCTTTGGAGTGGGCCTGCCCTCTGAGCTGGAGTGGGCCTGCCCTCTGCGCTGGAGTGGGTCTACCCTCTGGGCTGGAGTGGGTCTGCCCTCTGGGCTGGAGTGGGCCTGCCCTCTGCGCTGGAGTGGGCCTGCCCTCTGGGCTGGAGTGGGTCTGCCCTGGAGTGGGCCTCCCCTCTGCGCTGAGTGGGCCTGCCCTCTGCGCTGGAGTGGGCCTGCCCTCTGGGCTGGAGTGGGTCTGCCCTGGAGTGGGCCTGCCCTCTGCGCTGGAGTGGGCCTACCCACTGCGCTGGAGTGGGCCTCCCCTCTGCGCTGGAGTGGGCCTGCCCTCTGGGCTGGAGCGGGTCTGCCCTCTGGGCTGGAGTGGGCCTGCCCTCTGTGCTGGAGTGGGTCTGTCCTCTGCGCTAGAGTGGGCCTGCCCTCTGGGCTGGAGTGGGCCTGCCCTCTGGGCTGGAGTGGGCCTGCCCTCTGCGCTGGAGTGGGCCTGCCCTCTGGGCTGGAGTGGGCCTGCCCTCTGCGCTGGAGTGGGTCTGTCCTCTGCGCTAGGGTGGGCCTGCCCTATGGGCTGGAGTGGGCCTGCCTTCTACGCTGGAGTGGGCCTGCCCTCTGTGCTGGAGTGGACCTCCCCTCTGCGCTGGAGTGGGCTGTCCTCTGCGCTGGAGTGGGCTGTCCTCTGTGCTGGAGTGGACCTCCCCTCTGCGCTGGAGTGGGCTGTCCTTTGCGCTGGAGTGGGCCTGCACTCTGGGCTGGAGTGGGTCTGCCTTCTGGGCTAGAGTGGGTCTGCCCTCTGGGCTGGAGTGGGCCTGCCCTCTGCGCTGGAGTGGGCCTGCCCTCTGGGCTGGAGTGGGTCTGCCCTGGAGTGGGCCTCCCCTCTGCGCTGGAGTGGGCCTGCCCTCTGCGCTGAGTGGGCCTGCCCTCTGCGCTGGAGTGGGCCTGCCCTCTGGGCTGGAGTGGGTCTGCCCTGGAGTGGGCCTGCCCTCTGCGCTGGAGTGGGCCTGCCCTCTGCGCTGGAGTGGGCCTGCCCTCTGGGTAGGAGTGGGCCTCCCCTCTGCGCTGGAGTGGGCTGTCCTCTGCGCTGGAGTGGGCTGTCCTCTGTGCTGGAGTGGACCTCCCCTCTCCGCTGGAGTGGGCTGTCCTCTGCGCTGGAGTGGGCCTGCACTCTGGGCTGGAGTGGGTCTGCCCTGGAGTGGGCCTGCCCTCTGCACTGGAGTGGGCCTGCCCTCTGAGCTGGAGTGGGCCTGCCTTCTGCGCTGGAGTGGGTCTACCCTCTGGGCTAGAGTGGGTCTGCCCTCTGGGCTGGAGTGGGCCTGCCCTCTGCGCTGGAGTGGGCCTGCCCTCTGGGCTGGAGTGGGTCTGCCCTGGAGTGGGCCTCCCCTTTGCGCTGGAGTGGGCCTGCCCTCTGCGCTGGAGTGGGCTTGCCCTCTGCGCTGGAGTGGGTCTGCCCTGGAGTGGGCCTGCCCTCTGCGCTGGAGTGGGCCTCCCCTCTGCGCTGGAGTGGGCCTGCCCTCTGCGCTGGAGTGGGCCTGCCCTCTGGGTAGGAGTGGGCCTCCCCTCTGCGCTGGAGTGGGCCTGCCCTCTGGGCCCCCTCTAGGCTGCAGCTTCCTTGTTTTGCCAATGGAGGCAGCAAGCCGCGTGTGATGCCAAGGCACGCCGTCAGCTGTAGTAACAGCACATGCCATTGAAAGGACCACGCAACCTTTTCTGGGAGTTGAGAGCATCAGCAGGGAGACACTGCAAGCGCCAGCACCATCAGGAACAATCAGGGGCGCTCATGACACCCCAAAGGCACGGTGCCTGCCTCCCTCTTCATTTGAAACTGAATTGCTCGTAGCGCCGGAGTGGGGTAGGGAGGAGAGGGCACATTCCTCTCTGGAATGGGGGGGAGGGAGCAGGGGGAATGCAAAGCGTTTCCCCCGGGGATGTTTTGGGCGTTGTAGAGGCGCACAGAGCGCCGCTGGGTATTTAAGGGGGCAGGGAAGGTTCGAGAGCAGGTGACGGTTTAGGACGAGCGTTTGTCTAAAGCGACCTTTCCCACTACAAGCGAGTCTGGGTGTTTTGTGCAGTAAGCCCAAAAGGGACAGGATTGTATTGTATTGTGATGTATTGTGATGGTCATTTGTGGTAGTATGGTCTCAATGCTCGGTAGGTTGACCGCCCTCAGAGGACCAAAGATGACATGATAGGCCAGCCTTGTGGTCCTGGGCTAGCACTTCATAGTCTTCTATATGAATACATTCATTGGCTTATTGCAAATACATGTTTTTGCCACTATTGAAAACTGGATTGCCTTGTCATCTAATAACAAAAACTGAAAATAAGACAACATTGCCTTGCTCCCCCTTCCTTCCCTACTGGCTGCCGTACCCCCACATGTCTTTCTCCCTTGTAGAATTATTTTAAAACTGACCACTAGAGCTGGCCCCTACCAATAAAGATGAAATCCCTGGGCAGCCAATCACTTTGCGGACCTGGCTCCATCTTTGCAAAGACAGCAGTCTAAACCTGTGGTGGCAACCTGCGGCCCTCTAGATGCATAGTTCCCATGATGCCTTACCATTGACTATGCTGGGTAGGGCGGATGGGAGTCGTAGGCCAAATTATATGGGGGGACAAGGGTTGTCCACGAGCAGTTTAGACCATCAGCTTTGTCTGGTATCAGGTGATATTATTTCCCTAAATAATGTCCCCATACATATAGTCTCTGGGAAACGGCATAGGCGACATTATTTAGGGGGATAATATATGGGGTAAATGGGAGCAGGGGTAGCGGGGTGTCCCCCTCATGTTCCATGTGGTAATATCACTGTAAAAAATGGCGCCATTCTCGAATGGCGCCATTTTTGCGGGGATATTATCACATGGAGCCCTTTGTCTTTGCAGAAGTGTACCTGGGCATCATCAGCAAACACGTGACCCTTCACCCCATGGGCCCCCCATGATGCAGCTGCAGCTGCGGAGCAGCCTCGTGCAACCACACATTCAATAGATCCAGAGGCAAGGGGATCCCTCGGAATCACCCCGAAGATGTGACAGCACCTCACTTGTGTGTGCCATTCCCAGGACAGACCAGCTATTCTATAGTTTTTAATATTAAATTTGCTAACCTGTATATCTGATCAGGCTCAGACTGGCCTATAGGACAATAGGCCCATGGCCGAACCAAAAATACACAATGCTGGTGTGGGCCTGTGTTTTTGGTCAAAGTGGGCCACTTTTTTGGCCACATTTGGGCCAGTTAGATGAGTTAATTCACTGTGCGTCTAGTAGTTTTGACCAGTGTTGCTGAATAAATATTCTTTAAAATGCTAAATTTGCATCACATGTTATCAAACCCTCCCCATGCCCCTTGGTTACTATTCAAACAGTGTCACAAAAGTAATGAATAGGCATTTGCACCTGTGGGCCACTTTTATATTGGTGCCCGAGACTATTTTATGGCCCAGTCTGACCCTGTGTCTAATGCTGAAGACCCTAGGGCTGAAATGTTCCAAACTATATTTTAGAGGCATATTAGAGATGGGTTAGGCTGAGAACCCACGGGTAGAGCCGAGCCAGAGCCAGGCCAGGAGGTCTAGCTTGCCTCATGAGTCGAGATGGAGAAAGAATGGCCATGTACATGTTGGAATGGAAATCTTTGGGGGCACTGAAAGCCTTTGCCACCCAAGCATCACCCCACTCCCCACCAGACCTATTCCTGGCATCTTGTCCCATCACTCCCCAATGCTCAAAACCGCGACCTGGCATCCCGCCTCCTCAGCCCCACCCCGCTGCAACACAAGACCCCCAATCTGGAGACATATCTCACGAGCCCTACAACATTAGTGCCCTGCCTGGCCTTCTGCCTACCCAAAAACCCATGATGCCCGGCCGAGTGCCCTTCTTCTCACCCCCATCACCCAAGACTACTATCCGGAATCTTGTCTCCCCACCCAGAATTTAAGACTCCTACCTGGAGTTCTGCCCCTCGCCAACCCCCACAACACAAGCTGCCCACTTGGGGAACTGCCTTCCTGAAACGCGTGGCACTTACCTGGTGTACTGTTAACCTCAATGACGCCCACAATACAAGACCCCTAGCTGGAAAACGGCCTCCTCACCCGTTACCCCACAACTTAAGGCCCCTACCTTTAGTCTTGCCTCCAACCCGCCCCCACATCAAGAAAAAACTCCTGTCTGTTGTCCTGCCTCAGCCCACCACAAAAGATGGCTATCGGTCGTCCTGATTAGTAACTACTCCAAAAGAAAAGACCCCTTCCTGATTTCTTGCTTTCTGATCTCCAAAGACCCCTACCTGACGTCTTGCCTCCCCTTCCATCACAAAACCTCTACCCAGTGCTTCATTTGTGGGGGTGTTTAACAGGGCTCAGCCCTGTCACTTATTTTTGAGCCCCGGCACTTACTGTCTCAGACTCTCTTTAATTATGAAGTGCTGATAGTCAGTGCATCCATCAACCACAATGAGCAGGTGTGAGCTGAAGTGTAACCCCAACTATGTCGACACTGTGGGGAGCAGCTATGGGTGTATAGCACTCGATCCAATGAATCGAAGGCAGTGTCACCAGAGTGCTAGAAAACATGTGGGCCCTGGCACTTATTCATTTTTACAAATTAAGCACTGACTCCACCTGGTTTCCTCTCTTCCCAGCATTTAGAAAAGCATGAAGGGGACGGCAGCAGCAATAGTGACAGCATTTGAACAGGGGGAGAGGTCAGAGGTGGCCACTGACACATTTAGGGGTATAGGGGAGGCACTGCCATAGCACTGAAGTGTGGAGAGCTGCCTTGGACGAACAGACAGTGTTGGATGTGCTCACCTGCCCCAGCATTCGAATGAAGGGAGCCGGGGGAAGGGGGGACGGGCGAGGGGAGTTATAACTACCAATTTACACAAAACTTCCCTCAAATGCTCCAGTCCCGCCCCAAATGACTCAGTCAATACTGATTTGTGAGGGGTGTCACAAGAAGACAGGCAGACACCTCCTGCCCCCATACAGGCAACAATGTATTTTAACTACTTTCGGCAGAGGCACACACAGGTGGGCTCGACTTGTGACTCGGCCAGCTGGTGTTATGCTATGTTGATTTATACCGTGTACCAATACCACCCAAGGGCAGTCTCCAGGCGCTCATTGCACTCTACAAGAAAGAGGACGGGGTTGGTGAGTGAGGGAAGAATGATAGGTCCAGAACCAGAAGAAACTGGCGTCTGTGTGTATTGGCTTGCAGATTGGTAGGTTGCGTGCACTGACTTGTTGTATGCGTACGGGTAAGGTCCAATGCCTGGAATTCTTTCTGTGTGGCAGTTTGTTGTGTTCACTATGTATGTGTGTTATATTTGTAGATTGCTGGTTTTTAAGGTTTTGCACACTGGCTTGTTGTATCCGTACGGGTAAGGTCCAGTGTCTGGGAGGTTTCTATGTGACTGGAATGTTGGGGTGTTTTATGCGTAGATTGGCAGATGTTTAAGGTTGTGTGAACTGGCTTGCTGTGTCCATACGGCTATGGTTCAGTCTCCGGGACTGTTTGTTGTACGTGTGTGTTGCTTGTGTTGGGTGTTTGCTAGGGTATAGGATGGCTAGCCCGATGGCCGTTTAGTGTTTGGGCGGTGTATTTGAGGAAGTAGAAGTGGGGTGTTAGTGTTTTGGCTACTCGCTAAATTGTTCTTTGTGGCTAATTTACACAGTCCTTTCTCTTGTGACAGATGACTCATCTCCACAATTCTATATACATGTGACACATGCTTAATTTTGTCAGTACTATCTGAATGGGAGGCATAGCTAAACTTGGTAATTCTATCTAGGTCTGGCGCATGGCGGCTAAACTTCATAATTCTCTCTAAGTGGGATGCATGGTTAATCTTTATAGCTCTGTCTAGAAGTGACGCATGGTTGAATTTATAATTCTATGCAGGTGTGACGCATGGTTAGTCTTCACAATTCTAAGTGTGATGCATGTTTATTCTCAATTGTATCAGAATGGGACGTGTGGCTAATATTCACAATTCTATCTAAGTTTGACACAGAGTGATGCATGGTTAAACTTCACAACTCTCTCTAAGTGTGATGCATGCATACTCCTCACAATTCACCCAAGTTCAATGCATGGCTAATCTTCATAATTTTATCTAGGTCTGGCGCATGGCTAAACTTCACAATTCTCTCTGTGTGTGATGCATGGTTGAATCCTCACAGTTCTATCTAAAGTGACACATGACTAAACTTCAGAATTCTATCTAAGTGTGATGCATGCACAATCCTCACAATTCACCCAAAGTGTAACACATAGCTAATCTTCATAATTCTATCTAGGTCTGGCGCATGGCTAAACTTCACAATTCTATGTTAGTGTCATGCATGGTTAATCCCGTGGCTCAAAACACCAGTCGAGCTAGAGCCAGCGGCATGTCCCAAGCTAACCCGAGCCCCACCTTGCTTGCCTACCTCCAAGACACTTAACTAAGTTCTGAAGGGTACCGCGATCCTCCTCCCCGGAGGTCTCCCTGATGGCAAGTTTGGAGACTGAAGGACTCAGAACTGTAAAAACACTTCAGGTGCTATTTATTAATCTGCCAATATGTATGCCACCTTAACAGATGTAAAACTAAAACGTTTGGTTTGCAGACAATGGCACACGGGCCAGGTGGTGAGCAGAATTTCAATGGCGGTGTCATATCTGCGCTTAACCCCTTAACTGCTAGGCTCTTATGCAAGCCTGTATGTAAAATGGACGAGCATACTCGTCCTTGGCCCTTTAAGAGGACTCCCATATTTTGTGTGGTGTGACTGGCTGATGTGTTAGTTTCACTTTTGATTGTCATAAAAAAAGCAAGTATTGAACAGCGTTTATTTGTGATACTGTGACGTATGCCGCAGCAGCGCCCTATTCACAGCCCTGCCTTGGCTGAAGACCAACCATGCCAACAGCCAGTCGTGACTTCTACCCAGCCCAAGCTTTGCCCCTAGCTTTTTCCACACACCTGTCCTGTCCGCAGCACAGCAGCACGCCCGTTCTACCACCGTTTTGACTCTGCGACCTAGCCTTCACCTGCCCCAATCTGCCCTCTTTACTGTCCAGGGATACGTTCAAATACTGGCTTATGTGAGATCAAGAAGCACTCTCTCCTTACATCACACAATAACATATATTCGAGTTTATTACTGTAGTTACTCGCTACTGCGTGCACCTACCCTCACTCATGGCGCTACCACTGTCATCAGGTATATCTACACTTTTCCCCCCACTCAAATCTTTGCGCCAGCCCGACACTGCTGGCAACCTGGCGCATGCCCTTTTGTCTCCCTTGGTGGTACCAGATCTCCAGCAAGCTTGACATGGAGGGCCTACACCGGATGATATCACGTGGCCTCAGAAACCGAGAGAATAATGTGGAGGCACCCAATGTTCGAGGAATGTGCTTTTCCAGCAGTGACATAACTGTTCTCATTTACAAATGGGAAAGAGAAACCCAAAATGGCGTCCTACCTTGCAGAAGGCACAGTAACTGCAGAGGGAGCCCGTTTTGTAGTCGTCCTCGTCATCATCATCGTCATCATCTAAATGAATAAAGAACAATGAAGAACCTTGAGCAAAAAGTCTCTCAGCCAAGGACCTGACTTTTATGTATACAACCGTGCATGTGATCTTAGCCTTGATTTGTCTACCCGTTGCTGTGGAAAATGGCGCCATAGCAACAGTCATATTATAGAGTGCCAAAGGGCCTGAAATGCTCTTGCAGCATTGGATCTTAGATGAAATTTGGGATGTGTGCCCCTGTTGTGTAATGTAAAGCATGCCTTTAGCCACTGCGTTTGCACTGTGGTGGGAAGTGTGCTATTAGTGTACTAGCAATTGCCCCCGTGCCCAGTCATGAGTATGCTGCTTTGCTCTGATTAGCCCTGCCATGTTGCCTCGGGTTCATTGGATTATGTCGCAGTGAGGCCACTTGTTTTTCCTGCCCCCCAATAATTATATGTTATTACCTCCAATCCTAGAATATTTGGGGAAAGTGTGTGATTGTCTGGAGGGTTCATGAAGGTAGTGTGCCACCTGTCGGCCATTTTGCCTCCATGTTTGGATCATCCCTGCTGTGCGTGGACAGGGGCAGAGGCAACTCGAACGGATGACCGTGCCTGTCCCCTTTGACACTTTGCCACGGTGTATAGTACATCGGGTGGGGATTGGGAACGATGTTGCACAAACCCCCTTATCTTGCTCCTGAGTTCATTGAAGGGTGCTTTATTCTGTGGGAGGTTAGAGCTTATGCTATGTTCTATACCATGCCTCTGCCTCAACCAGCAAACTAGTATCAGAACACATGAACCGTCCCTGCTCAGGACCAGCCCCAGACAACTGTGCCATTCCTGTTTTCTGAATTCCCATCCCGCCTCATAGACATGTTGAACACCTGCAGCCTATTAAGTGCAGGCCTCCCCTCCCACCCCCGCCATTCCCACCTCTATAACTTCCCATTCCAGCCAAATACACCTGGCACCCTGCTTCACCAAGTGCAGGCAAGCTTCACTTAGCAGGTAACCTTATGTCTGCGTTTGTAACAACAGGTGCTCCACCAATCACTTCACATCTTAAGGAGTGTGCACTTTACAGCTTTTGCCACACACATAAATCATGCTTGGCTGTCATTTTATCGAACTTTCCAGCTAATAACCGATGACAAAATGTTTTAATGGTTGTTAATCAGTCAATAAACTCTTAAAACAATATAATCATTGACTCAATGGTAGCACCTAGTTCGCAAAACCCGGGTCGGCCCAATGGATGAGTAATCACATTCTAAATCCAGGTTCTGCACTGTGTGGCTCTCCTGATGTTAGGGACTACAACCCCCATGATCCCTCACCATTGGCCCTGCTGATGCTGAAGAAGTAGGGTGACTGTGGTGAGACAGTAGTTGGTTGCTGTTTTAGCAGGTACATTGGGGGACATAATACAAGGCTGCACTCCAGGAAGTCATGCAGTTACACTCTGCTTGTATCACAGGTTGCTACCTACTACACGTGTGCAATTCTAGTGTGGCTAAAGTCAAAAGCAGCATTGACTAGGTCTGTGCAATTCTGTTATGACTAAATTCAACGCAACGTTAACTCCGTAACTATTCTAGTGTGGCTAAATTCAAGAGCAGTGTTAAGTGGGTCAGTACTATTCTGGTGTGGCTGAATTCGAAGCAGCGTTGCTTAAGTCATTATAATTCTATTGTGGCATTTGGGGACGGGAAGTACACCACACTTGGATGGAGCGTTTCGGGGTGGGGAGCATTTCAAACTTGGACCGACAGTTATGAGCGGGAGATGTATCGCACGTAGATGGATTGCAAGGGGTGAGAAATGCGTCGCACTTAGATTGTTTGGAGGGGAGAAAACTGTAACGCACTTGGATGGAATGCTGGGGACAGGTGAGTGGAATGCTGGGGGTGGGGAAGGCATGTCATGATGCCCGCTTCCGGGGAGCCGGTTCAAGCCCTGCATCCCCGAAAGCGGACATCCAGTCCCCAAGGAAGGACCCAGCAACCCCATATAGGGGCCCTTTGGACAGTGTCCTGGCGCCTATGGCGCCAGGCTCATAAAAGACATCAGTCCTGGCGCCATAGGCGCCAGGCTCATTATGGGAGTGCTTGGGTGCACTTACCTGATGCAGACCATGCTGCAGGATCCCGGCCTCCTTGAGGCCTGAAAGGAACTACTTTACCTGTGGGACTAATTTACCATCCGGGCGTGGTCGGGGAAGGATACATACCTGATTGGAGGAAGGATACATACCTGGAACTTCTTCCAAGGCTATTTAAACCCCACCCGAACAGCCGCACGGGCTTCGCGTTGTTCTGCATCTAGCAGCTGGACGCTCACCGTGTCTGCTCCTGCATCCTGACTTCTGCCACGCCTGCCAGCATCCTGAATCACCTGCAAAGGAAGAGAAGAAGAGAACAGAAGAAGGAAAAGTCCTTACCTGCTAAATCCGCATCCCAGAGACATCTCGCCGATAATCCTGAAAAGGAAGACTTTTATTTAGAAGCTCATCGCGTCGATCGCTGCAGCGCCGCATTCCACTCACCTTTACAGGGCGCCTCCATGTTCAGCAGCGATCATCCGGATTCGCAGTCACGCCCCAGCGCCTAGGGAGAAAAAGACCAGAACAAAAGGTGAGAGATAGAAGGGAATAAGGAAAGCTAAATCTCCATGTTAAGACTTACCTGCTGATTCATTCCCTCTTCATTTCGGGTCCGCGCCGCATCCTGGCATTTCCGGATCCCGGCCCCTAAGGGGAAAAAGAGACAACAGCGTTAATGAGCGAATGAAAAGACATTACCAAAAAACGCTCATTAAAGACTTACCTGATTTCTACAAGGATTTCACCTCTCATCTCGGGTCGCTGCCTGTTCCCCGGCATTCCGTACCCCGGCCCCTATGGGGAAAAAGACAATAGCATTAGTACATTAATGCATGGACACAAGAGGAACCTCTTATCAAAAAAACTTACCTGGAAGCCAAGCAAGTTTGGTTCTCACCAATCCGAAAATCCAGTGAAGTAACTGGATACCAACGCGCCCCTGCATCAGAAGCAGGATGGAGAGCTCGTCCTTCCAGACCCTAAGGTGAGACGCTACGAGGAATCACAGAAGGGTTTCGAGGAGGGTGAGAGGGGAAAGTGGGAGGCCGATTGCATTACCCCGCAGACAGTTAATCCCCTATTTTCGCCTACAGAAGGATACTTCTGCGAGCCAGACAAGCCAGATTTGGGGGCCTGGTCCAGTCCGTCTCCCGAACCCTGCGCATCACCTTAGAAGAGGTCACAGCAGCGCGAACCAGGCCAGCGCCTCCCTGGGAGTCAGGTGAGTGTTACAGAACGCGAAGTCTTCCTACAAATTCCCACCCAGGCGCTATGGAAAGTTCTGAGACTGATCAGTTGGCCCAATTACTGGGGGAATTACGGGCCGAAGTACATGCCGCTCGTCAAGAGACTAATGCCCTCAGGAGGGAATTAATAATATCAAAGGAAAGAACTGATGACCTGGCCAGACAGCTTTTGCAAGGTCAAGCTGGGCAAACTCCTCTACCTGGTTCCGGAGGGAACCCCGCTCCGGTGCTTTCCAGTAACCCGGTGCAGATTAATCGACCAGGAAACATGCCGCTGGCCCCACCCAAACGCTTTGCTGGGGACCCCAAACGATTCGCCGTATTCATGAATCAGTGTTGTTTGCACTTCCTATGCAGACCTGGGGCCTTCCCTAATGATCAGACCAAGGTAGCCTTTGTATTGTCATATCTCAGCGGCTGCGCTGCTGATTGGTCAGTTCCACTGGTTACTCAAGATGACCCGATTGTCCGTGATTTTCAAAGGTTTCAAGCAAGCATGGAAAGGTTATTTGCTCGACACTCTCAGGGGCAGGCTCTGGATGACGAACTTCTATCCCTGCGACAGAACAATCACAACCTCCTATCCTATATTGCAACCTTTAATAGACTAATCGTGGAAACGGGATGGCCAGAGGATAAAAGAGTCACGTTGTTTTATCGAGGCCTATGCGGAGAACTTAAAGATGTCTTGGCCCAAGTTGTAAATCCGCCCCAAGAATGCACAGAGTATATAGACTTAGTGGTCCAATTGGATCACAGACTTCAAAACAGAAAAGCAGATCGGTCCAGGTTTGAGACCCGGGTGTTGGTCAAGACCCATGCTAATCCCAAGGGAGTTGATGTCTCTGAGCCTATGCAAATTGGAGGGGTAAAAGGACCCTTAACTCAAAAGGAACGTGAAAGTGGGCGGCAGTTAAAATTATGTCTTTATTGTGGGAATTCTGGACACTTTCTACGAGATTGCCCGGCAAAACCGCCCGAAAGGCGGTAGGAGCCGCTGATAAAAACCATGAATACTCTGTTTCGGGAAACGACTCCGCCCGACAAGTTTAGGGGTCCGCTTGCCGAGCTTGAAAACTAACTCTCAGACCTCGCATTTCATTGTGCCAATGGTTCTCGTAGATCCAGAACAGCCTAAGCGGTTGCATGCAATAAAGGCATACATCGATAGTGGGGCTATTGGAAACTATGTGGATTGTGAATTGGTCTCTAGGATTAACCTCCCTCTCCGTCCTAAAACCAGCAAAGATGTCATCACCACAGTGGATGGAACTGAAATTGCCTCTGGACCGGTAACACATTCCACTACTGAGGTGACTCTTATTGGTCCCGACGGCCATCGGGAGGGTGTTGTGTTTGATGTAATCAAGGCTCCACATTTTCAGGTTATTCTTGGAATCCCTTGGTTAGAGACACATAATCCTCGAATTGATTGGCAAGCTAAGAGAATAACCTTCCCGGATTGTACACAAACCTGCTACCCAGAAAACCTGAAGATTAATCTAGCATCTGTAACCTCAGCCTCCATGCAACTACCTCCAGAATACCAAGACTTTCAGGACGTCTTCCAAAAGGAACAGGCCAACACGTTACCTCCTCACAGATCGTACGATTGCCAAATCGATCTGGTGCCCGGTGCACAACCCCCTTGTAGCAGGATTTATGCCCTTACCGAACCTGAGAATCTGCATTTGAGACAATATTTGGATCAATACCTAGCTAATGGTTTTATTCGCCCGTCAAAGTCCCCGGCATCCTCGGCTTTGTTCTTCGTGCCCAAAAAAGAAGGCGACCTTAGAACTTGTATCGTTTACCGCGCATTGAACCAGATAACGGTTAAAAACCGTTATCCTCTGCCTGTGATCCCTGACACCTTGACCAGGTGAAGGACGCTTGCATATACACCAAGTTAGATCTCCGGGGGGCTTATCATCTGGTACGAGTTAAAGAAGGCGACGAATGGAAAACTGTCTTCCGTACTAAATACGGATTATTCGAGTACCAGGTAATGCCTTTCGGATTGTGTAACGCGCCGGCTGCCTTCCAATACTTCATGAATGATGTCCTTCGGGAACTCATCGATGTTTGTGTTGTCGTATATATCGATGACATTCTGGTGTACTCCTCTTCGGAATCTGATCACAAAAAACACGTCAGGGCAGTACTTGAAAAACTGCGCGAACACAAACTATTTGCTAAATTGGAGAAATGTGTTTTCCATACCACAGAAGTCGAGTTTCTAGGTTTCATCCTGACACCCAAAGGAGTCCGAATGGACTCAAGAAAAGTGGATGCCATCCTCAAATGGCCATCACCTAGCTCTGTAAAAGGGGTTCAAAGCATGCTCGGCTTTGCCAATTTCTATCGCAGGTTTATCCCGGAATTTTCACGCGTGGTACAACCCATTACTGCACTCTTGAGGAAAAATAAATGTTTTCAATGGTCTGAAGAAGCCGAGCAGGCCTTTCAGGATTTAAAAGCTAAGTTTACCTCTGCACCTATATTGAAACACCCGTGTCCAGATCTCCCTTATGTCGTCGAGACTGATGCATCCAGCCTAGCCATGGGAGCTGTCCTGTCCCAAAGAGATCCCGAAACCAACCAACTGCATCCCGTAGCATTTTGGTCCAGAAAATTCACGGCACCCGAGGTTAATTATGCAATCGCGGACAAAGAACTGTTAGCCATTAAGTCTGCTTTTAAAGCCTGGCGGCATTATCTGCTTGGCGCTCGACATACCATCACAGTGATCACTGATCACCGGAATTTACAGTATTTGAAAACCGCCAAGGCTCAGTCATCACCGCAGCTCCGATGGGCTTTGTTTTTCGCTGAATTTGATTTCGTGATTACCTATCGACCTGGCTGCAAGAATGGCAAAGCAGACGCCTTATCCCGAATTGGAATGGGAGAATCTGATACAAACTCAGAACCAGTACCAATAATTCCAGAACAGAGGATTCTAGGCATGACTTTGTTACAGACGCTTGAAGACATTCAAGCCAGAGTGAAACAACTCCTGGATCCTACAACCTTACAGGATTGGATACAAAAGGGACCAGACTTTACCATAGATAATGGTTTACCTTATTTCCAAGGACGCTTATTCCTGCCAATTAAGGAATTACACGAACTAGTTATTTCCGGTTATCATGATACATTAATAGAGGGACACCCCGGTATTGTCAAGACAGAGGAAAAGGTGAAACGACAATTTTGGTGGCCCTCTTCGCGAAAAGATGTTAAATCTTTTGTGATGTCCTGTGGTGTTTGCACCCAAAATAAAAGTCAAAAGAAAAGACCAGCCGGTCTCCTTCAACCTCTAGACATACCGCCAGCACCCTGGCACACCCTATCAATGGATTTTATTACAGACCTGCCTCCTTGTTCGGGGTACAATACTATTCTGGTAATTGTGGTTTTGTTTTCCAAAATGGCCCACTTTATTCCTTTGAAAGGTTTACCTTCAGCTTCTGTCCTAGCCAAAGAATTCCTAGAAAATATTGTTCGGCTACATGGATTCCCATCTATACTAATCTCTGACCGGGGAAGCCAATTCATTTCCCACTTCTGGCGCAAATGTTGTCAAATGGCGCAGATCGACGTAAGATTATCGACCAGTCACCACCCTCAGACCGATGGTCAGACCGAGAGGACAAATCAGACCCTTGAGCAGTACTTACGGTGTATGTTACAGCAATCTGAAAGCAACTGGAAAGACATTCTTTGGATAGCCGAATATGCATATAATAATTCGGTACACTCTGGAACTGGCCACAGTCCTTTTAATACTTTGTTTGGGCATCACCCTCGAACCTCAAACCTTGACTCACCTCAGAACCTCGGAATGCCTGCAGTAGAACATCTGCATTCTACAATTACCCAAGCCTTTAAAGAGGCAACTACACATTTACAACAAGCCAAGAGAAAATACAAGGAGAATGCTGATTTACATCAGAGTGAAGCACCTCCGTATCAGATTGGGGATCAAGTGTGGTTAGCTACCAGACATTTACCACTCAAAGGGCCTCGAACTTTTAACCCAAAATATCTGGGACCTTATTCTATTACGGCAATAATTAACCCAGTGGCTGTTAAACTTGATTTACCAGCTAGTATGCGAATTCACCCTGTTTTTCATGTGTCGCTTCTGAAACCAGTGATACCCGGAACCCGACTACTCAAACCTCCAGAACCTATTCTAATAGATGGGGAGCCCGAATTCGAAGTGAAGAACATTTTAGACTCAAAAATGTTTAGGTCAAAACTGTTCTACCTAATTGATTGGAAGGGGTACGGACCTCAGGAGAGGTCGTGGGAACCCCGCGACCATGTGCATGCACCTCGATTAGTCAGGAAATTCCACCGACTCTTCCCAGACAAACCAAAACCCCCGGAGGGAACAACCTTGGGAGGGGCCTTGGGGGGGGAGTGCTGTCATGATGCCCGCTTCCGGGGAGCCGGTTCAAGCCCTGCGTCCCTGAAAGCGGACATCCAGTCCCCAAGGAAGGACCCAGCAACCCCATATAGGGGCCCTTTGGACAGTGTCCTGGTGCTTATGGCGCCAGGCTCATAAAAGACATCAGTCCTGGCGCCACAGGCGCCAGGCTCATTATGGGAGTGCTTGGGTGCACTTACCTGATGCAGACCATGGTGCAGGATCCCGGCCTCCTTGAGGTCTGAAAGGAACTACTTTACCTGTGGGACTAATTTACCATCCGGAAGTGGTCGGGGAAGGATACATACCTGATTGGAGGAAGGATACATACCTGGAACTTCTTCCAAGGCTATTTAAACCCCACCCGAACAGCCACACGTGCTTCGCGTTGTTCTGCATCTAGCAGCTGGACGCTCACTGTGTCTGCTCCTGCATCCTGACTTCTGCCACGCCTGCCAGCATCCTGAATCACCTGCAAAGGAAGAGAAGAAGAGAACAGAAGAAGGAAAAGTCCTTACCTGCTAAAACCGCATCCCAGAGACATCTCGCCGACAATCCTGAAAAGGAAGACTTTTATTTAAAAGCTCATCGCGTCGATCGCTGCAGCGCCGCATTCCACTCACCTTTACAGGGCACCTCCATGTTCAGCAGCGATCATCCGGATTCGCAGTCACGCCCCAGCGCCTAGGGAGAAAAAGACCAGAACAAAAGGTGAGAGATAGAAGGGAATAAGGAAAGCTAAATCTCCATGTTAAGACTTAACTGATGATTCATTCCCTCTCCATTTCGGGTCCGCGCCGCATCCTGGCATTTCCGGACCCCGGCCCCTAAGGGGAAAAAGAGACATCAGCGTTAATGAGCGAATGAAAAGACATTACCAAAAAACGCTCATTAAAGACTTACCTGATTTCTACAAGGATTTCACCTCTCATCTCGGGTCGGTGCCTGTTCCCCGGCATTCCGTACCCCGGCCACTATGGGGAAAAAGACACTAGCATTAGTACATTAATGCATGGACACAAGAGGAACCTCTTATCAAAAAAACTTACCTGGAAGCCAAGCAAGTTTGGTTCTCACCAATCTGAAAATCCAGTGAAGTAACTGGATACCAACGCGCCCCTGCATCAGAAGCAGGATGGAGAGCTCGTCCTTCCAGACCCTAAGGTGAGACGCTACGAGGAATCACAGAAGGGTTTCGAGGAGGGTGAGAGGGGAAAGTGGGAGGCCGATTGCATTACCCCGCAGACAGTTAATCCCCTATTTTCGCCTACAGAAGGATACTTCTGCGAGCCAGACAAGCCAGATTTGGGGGCCCGGTCCAGTCCGTCTTCCAAACCCTGCGCATCACCTTAGAAGAGGTCACAGCAGCGCAAACCAGGCCAGCGCCTCCGTGGGAGTCAGGTGAGCGTTACAAGGCATCGCACCTATATGAACTTGTATGAACTGTTCGGAGTCAGAAATGTATTGCTTAAGGAGGGCTTGTTGGGTGTAGGAAATGTACACGTGTTATACACAAAACAAACTGATAGAAATACCACTTTACACATCAAAAGCTTTCATCCAGCAAGTACCAGTAAAGGTCTCCCTTTCAGTCAGCTAGTGACACTGCGTCGGATCAATAAATGCAATGCAATCATCTCTGAGCCATTAGAATATGAGAGACAATGTGCCTCATTACAAGCTCAGCTGTAACCTTGCCTGTGCTACCGGCGGGTTGCCGCCGGACTTGCAATATTTACCGGCACCTGGCTTGCCGGTAACATCGGGGTATTACAACCCCCGGCGGTCCGGGAAGTCAGGCGGCGGTAAATTGTTAATCCCCATTCCCATTTGGGCAAGACAACGCAATAGAGTGCAAAAAAGTCATCACAAAGCATTGGCGGATTTCACACAACTTTTCCCAACACCATCCATTTTAGCATATAAAAATAAAGCTTAATTGAGGAATACACTGGTCCATGCAGAATGTGAGGCTGAGGCACAGTCGAGAAATACATAATGGGAAAAGATACCATGTAATGCATGTCAACATTTCCACAAACAAGGACCAATAACTAATCATCCCTATTCGAGCAAGACGATAGAAATCGAATCAACATGTACATGTGACTCCATGAATGTTATTTATGGGTTGAAATGTCTCAGCGGGGGGTGTACTATCTAGGGCTTACTACAAGAAAAGCAAAACAGAGGCGGACGGAGCACAAGCCCCTGATACGAACACAAAACTAGCGGTCCCCAGTAGCGGTACACTTTTTGATAGAAAAGGACCAAAATGTTGAAGAGGAGGAGGGGACATAGTGAAGCGTCTTCACCAACGTGAGATCTGGTGGAGCAAGACCCTCTCTTCCGTACGTCCGAGAGGAATGAATGCGGAATGTGATCTTAACTCTTACATTTAAAACCATGATACACCAGAGGCTGACAGTGCTGCACCCCTGGAGAGACAGCCGTATGGGGAGATGACCTTCATCATTACCTTGATTCTCCTGGCGTCTTCTTTTTTATTTCATTCTTTGTTTTAGACTTTATTAACAGTCGGTAGAAGAACTATGCAACATCTGTGAGAGCTATTCTGGTTTGAATGCTTGGCGGCACTTTCGCTGCGGGAACATTAAGTTACTATTAACTGGGGACGCCAGTGAGTTTACTGATATCTCCCCGTCTGACTAATTTACCTCTAGTGGTTATTTCTTGAGGCAAATTGAAAATACCAATTTGAAAATAATGTTCTCAGTGCTGCACTTGAGACAGCGAGCTGCGCGGCTGGGGTACATCGGTCGGCAATAGCTCTGTGGGGAAGGATCGTGCTTGCAGGTCCAATTAAAGATGGCGCTCTGGGCGTCATTCATTTGCCGTGACTAGCGCCCTGACTCATCACGTAAGGTTAAAACTGGGATTCACTACTCGCAGGGAGCATGGCGAACGCGGGACGAACAGCAGACAGTAGATTGATGGACTGTAATCAGGTAGAGTGTGGGATATTTCGAATATAACCAGGGATTTAAGTCGGGTAAGAAATTGAGGGCGGGGGGCTCATTTGGGGCCATGGCTTGCATGATGGGTGTGGCCTAAAAGTACACATATGTAAGCATTTATATATTTGTATGCGTACCTTACTATGATTTGTGTACTTTGCAAGCCATCTTTTATAAATATAGAAATATGTCACATATTTCTTTTTTTTAAATATCTTTATTGATTTTTCAACATGTTACACTGTCAATGAGGGAACATGGATAATCACATTCTTAACAAACAACACCTTCAATTCTTCCCTCTTTCCATTGCCACCTCCCTCTCCTCCACCTCCTCCCCTGCCTGAGTTTAGTCTAGCAACATTTAATTTCCATTTTGTGGTCCGACCGCCACAGTCTCATCTTGCATAGTCCGGGCCTCATTCCGCTCTTGTCACTCTCGAACAATGTTACCGTAAGGGCGATCCACTGTAATATGTCTGCTCCCATTTCTTGTTTTTGCTCCTGCAGTGCTTTTTCCCAGATCCCCGTATCGGCAGTCAACCATTTCCTAAGGTCGTCCCACCATCTGTTGATGCTTGGGCCACATGCATCTTTCCACTGCATGGCTATGCTATGTTTGGCCAAAATGCATATTAGGACTTTGAGTTTCTCCATTGCCTTATGTTTGGTGTTACTCTTGAAAAGACCCAAGATACATGCCTCCGGTGACTAAATGTCAAGATTAATACCACGAGTGCCCACTTTATTTGCTATGCCCCTCCAAAATTCCTGTTCGCTCCGACACTCCCAAAACATATGTAACATTCCTGCATTAACTTCCCTACATTTGGAGCAGACCTGAACACTTGCTCCTTTGAATTTTGCTATTGTCGCTGGCGTCAGATATGCTCTCTGTGTAATATAAAGTCGGAGCAGCTGCAGCCTAGCATTTCTGGAGACGTATGTGTGATATAGAGTTATGTTTTGCTATTCTTTGTCTTCAAAAGGTTTCCCCAATTCCTTCTCCCACCCCCTCCTGCATTTCAGTTCACTCTTCTAGGTGCTCTCTATCAATACCTCATATATCCTAGATATGGCGTGCCCTCCCTCAGATATATTTATGATTGTCTCTATGTCTTCGCAGCCAACTGCCTCCTCTGTTATCATGGGCCACCTGCTCTTTATTATGTTTAGCACAGTTCTATGCAGCAGGAATTGATCTTCATGAATACCCAAGGAATCCTGCAATTCCTTAAAGTCTGGCAATCTGTTTTCGTTCCTTAGGTCTCCTATCGTAGCTACCCCACAGGTTTCCCACTGGGCTCGCACGGCGCTCTACATCCTTGTTTATCTGGTGCAGGCGCCGCCAGAGGAGTCTGTGGCAATACCGGGTCTTTAATCCCCAAGGTTTTGCAGGTCCCGTGCCATATCTGTATACCCTACTGCACTACGTATGGATGACCGTGAGGTTCCCTAGGAGGGACCCATAGTAATTGACGCAGGTATAGTCTTTTTAGTGCTGGCTGCAGGAGTAACGTCTCTGGCGTGGGGTCATCAGCCATCCACTGTACCACGTACTGCAACTGGCACGTGAGAAAGTACAGCTCGAAATTAGGAACTTTCATTCCGCCTTACAAATAGGGCCTCTGCAATATATTGAGTGCTACTCTCCCCCCTTGCCATAAGAAGCTTCTGCATTCTCTGTCAAGGTCTAGAGGTTATACAGGATATCACTGAAACAGTGCATGAGCCTCGGTAGTGAGATCATTTTTAGTAGAGCCGCCCTATCCATTGCTGCTAGTGTCAATTGATCCCAAAATTGCATCAATTTGACCAGGTTCTCTTTCGCCCGTACTGTGTTAAGTTCGTACTCCCATCTGGGGTCATGGTGTATATTTAACCCAAGGTTTCCAAAGGGGTTCCTACACCACGGCAGAGGGAGGGCCGGCAGCCCAGCTTATTCGTACTCTGCCTATTTAGCCAGCAAGAATAGGCAGGATGTGTTCTTGTTTATTCCTATCCCAGTCAATATACTAACATTATTTAGTACCTCCAGTATATGTGGTAGGTTCTCCACAGGGTTACTCAGATAGAATAGCATGTTATCTGCATACATTGACACTACATGCTTACCCCATCAATTTCTATGCTGGCATCACTGTATTCCTGTTGTAGGAATGGTGCTATGGGTTCTACTGCGATAATGTATAACATCGGGATAGGGGGCAACCTTGTCTCGTGCCTTTAAATAGCTACCACCTATCTAAATAGGTAGATCCAGTCCGCACAATGGCAATAGGTTTTGTGTATATTAACTTCACTCACCCCATATAGTGCGTTCTTATTCCCATCCTTACCATAGTTGCGTACAGCTAATCCCAATGGACCGAATAAAACGGTTTGGTCACGTCCAATGAAGCCACAGTGCAGTGCACTGCCCTCCCTTTTGTACTGTTTACGATATGATGTAGCCTTCGTAGATTCCCCAAGATGTTCCTGCCTGGTACGTATCCTGTCTGGTCACGGTGCACAATCTTCGTTATTACTCTCCTAAGTCTATCAGCTAGAATTGTGGTTAGGTTTTACTATATTGATTCAGTAAAGACAGGGGTCTATTGGATCCAGAGTCCGTGGGATTTGTATTTTGTATGAGTAGCAGGATAATTAAGGCCTCTCTCATGCTATCCGGGAGGATACCCATTTCATAGGCTTCATTAAATACTCTGGCTAGGAGTGGCTCTAACGTACCATCATACGCCTTATAAAACTCTCCTGGCAACCCATCCGTGCCTGGGGTCTTACCTGAGGGCAATGCTATAATTGTGGCTAAGACCTCTGGGGTCATGGGCTCTTCCAGCATATTTGTTTGCTGCTCATCTAAGTGTGGTAGGGCAATGAGGTCTAGTGCATCTTGCAGCTCACCTGCCTGCTCTTTCTGAGGCTCTGTATATAGGCTCTGGTAGAAGTCAGAGAACACCTTGTTGATAGCTGCCTGAGTATTTTCCTCTACATCAATTTGGGATCTAATGGAGTTTATCGGGGGTGACTTGTTCCTATCCCTCTATAGCCAAGCAAGCATTCTCCCGGATTTATCCCCTTGTGCGTGGCTTCTCTCGAGATATTTTGCATAACTGAACTTGTCCAGCCTCTCCCATTGTGGCTGACATTCCTGCCTGAACCTGATTACCTTCTCCAAGTGGTCCCCGCCCACTCCCATCGCCCTTTCAATTTACGCCAGTTTAACCTCCTTTTCTTGTAAGCTTCTAGTTATGCTTTTTTGTACACCTCTGGCTGTAGCTATAATTTCACCCCTAATCACCACCTTTATGTTTCCCAAATCATGGCCACTTTATTGACACTGCCCTCATTGACTTCCAGGAAATCTACTGTACTTTTCCTAATGTGTTCATTGAAAGCCTCATCCAGTAATGCCTCACTTCTAAGTCTCCAAGTGGGTATGGGCGGTCTCGGGCGTGACCCTCCATTTCGTTAAAAGAGGGCCGTGATTTGACAGGACCCTAGCAAGATATTCCACCTCAGTAAAGGTAGTCACATGTTCTGATGCAGAGAATAATTAGTCTAGTCTCGTATGGACTTCATGAGGGGCTGAGTAATGAGAGTATTCTCTGGCACCTCTATGAAGTGACCTCCAAGCATCTGTCAGCTGGAAATGATCCAGAAGGGTACTAAGGACTTTAGCAGGTGGGGCTGGTCTTTTGTCCGTAATGTCTGATCTGTCCAATATGGGGTTAAGGGTGCACTTGAAATCTCTGCCCCATATCATGACTCCATTCCTATAGGCACCCAGTCTCCCATAGAGTGACTTAAAAAATATTATGGTGTCATGATTGGGTGCGTAGGTATTCACTATGCATGCCTCCCGATTCTCTAATATACCATATATTATAGCCATCCTTCCCTCATCATCAGTCTTAGCATCCAAAACTTTGAGGGGGACAGATAGGGCTACCCAGATAAGCACGCCCTTAGTGTATGTCGAGTATGTGGAACCAACCACCACCCCGCGCCATGTTCTAGCCATCTTCCCTTGTTTCTGTACATGCAGATGTGTCTCCTGTAATGATGCCACTCCCACTTTGTGTCTTCTTAAATATGTGATTGCTCTATGTCGTTTGACATAATGATTTAGACCCCAGACGTTCCAGGTCATAATTTTGATGCCTCCAGCCATCCTTTGCTATTTTTGGGCTTAGGTGAAGCCGCAGCTCCACTACGGACAGCGGCCAAGGACTTGCATAGACTATATGCGCTAATACCAGGCATCCCTCCCATCCCCTCATGTAACACCCCCCCTCCCGCAACTAACAACAAAACATTCTCAAACTGAAACTGTCCAGTCATGTTAAGCATGTTAAGACAACCCTGCTTCCGCTCCGCAGAAGCAAATCCGAAGACTTGACTCCAGGTGTCCAGTGGGTGGGTACTATCGCGTACCCTAAGAAAAAACAAGTATGAGGTGGTAGAAGGGACCGCTTATTGCGTTCCATCTACCAGGCTTCCGTGACTGTTCTGTAATACTCCTGCACTAGCTTCAGCTGGCAACAGCCTTGACGTTATGTTATAGGAGTGATTGCCGTAGGCCCAACGTTAATATTTATCTCTTGGCACCTCATAATCGTTCCTTATTTGACCGGCTGCTTATCATACAACCTCCGGGCTTCCTCCGACTCCTCCGTCAATGTTCTCCGTATTCTGGTATCTGCGCACTGTCCATCCAGTCTTGTGCCTCAGTAGGTGCTTCGAAGAAGAGGGCTTTGCCATTGTGTAAGATCTTCAATTTAGCTAGGTAAATTAGCATATATTTCAGGCCTGCTTTTTTGAGTCTGGCTTTCCTAGAAATGAATTGGGCTTGTCACTTTTTCACCTGAAAGGTATATTCTGGGAAAATTGTTTGCTTTGCCGAGGCTCTTTGTATATTCCCTCCAGTCCTTGAAAAAGCGAGGTTCTTCTCTCTGTCCTTGTAATTGAGGACCTTGGCAATGATGCACCTGGATGGAGCTCCTGGTGGTGGTCTTCTGATCAAGGAGCAGTGCGTGTGCTTGATAGTGAAACCCTGTGTATGGTTCCCAGCTCCTATTTCCTGCAATAACACATTTTCTACATAAGTGATGGGGTCAGACCCCTCCATTCCCTCAGACAGGCCCACTATCCGAATGTTATTTTGACATGCCCGCCCCTCTGCATCCTCGGCTCTGTCTTCCAGAAACTTTACTTTCTTCATCAGGATATCCTGTTCCACTAGTTTGCCGTATGCACCGCCAGGGTTTTAACGGCTTGCCCACGAAGTCCTACGTCAATTCTTACTTCATCGATCTTCAATTCCAGGGTGGCCTGCAATGCAGCTATAGCATTCAATATCTGTTGATTTCCCTGATTTCCCTGATCTGTTGTTTCCTTGAGGTTCATGGTGGAGCCTGCCTCCTTGTCACCACAGTTGTTTTTGTTTTCGACTGCGCTTATATGGCCCTTTGCAGATGCTTCCAGCGTGGGCTGCTTGTTTCTGCCTTTGTTGCCTTTCATCGCCATCTTCTTACTGTTGCACTCTTAAGCTTCTACAAGGCCGCCCTTGCTTCACAGCCCTTCGGTTACTTCTCTCAGCTTGTAGTCAGCAATCTTGGTCTCAGTTTTATCCGCTAGGATACCCTGGCTTTATAGCCTCAGGACAGCCCTTGGCATCGGCCACTACATTAAACCTTCAATACAGTACTGTGCTATACACCAGGCCGTGGGTGGCCTTTCAGAGCGTGTCGTGATGATCCACTTTCCTGGCAGCTATCGCACGGGGCCTGCTCGAGCTTCGGGGCTGGCAAAAAGTTGCAGTGCTCGTGCTTGTGGGCCCAGAGTTCTTCTTCTTACTTCTCCAGGTCAAGTACGCTTTACTTGTCCTGCACTCCTAGTAACCAGAGCACCGCTTTCTCTTCTACTCCTTATTCTGTTTGAATGTCCCAATACAGTGATGTCCGCAGGTGTGCCGGGAGGGACCCCACAACACGCATGTAGCAGCCGTGTGGACTTAGTCTATGAGTATACAATGTGCTTGAGCAAGTGGATTGGTGTTGTGCTCGGCCTGTTCCTATCTGTTCACTCCCGACCTGGAGGGGGACTTCTGTGGGGAGCGGCCCCTTTTGTTGTTTGGGAGGCTCTAAAGTCACAAACGCATGGGTCATGCTCTGTGCTACAAACTGCACCCCGCCCTAGCATCACGTAGGGTAGGGGGACGTGTCTGCACCCTAGTTTACCGGGTAGTTGACAATTGGCACAGCTACAAAGTGGCCACCCCATGTGCCTGTCTGAGCTCAGGGTGCTTGCGTATGTCAGGCGGGCCCAGGCACCACTGGGTTGCGCAGGAGTGCCTCCTTCTACCCGCTCCTTAGCAGAGATCGCCAATCCCTGCCATGTCAGCACTTACTTGGGTCCTTCAAGGGTGTTGCTGTACAGCTATTCACACAGTAGTTGTAGCCCCCAATTGCACTGCGTAGTGTTACAGACTTGAATGTCCCTGATAGGTCACGCGCAGCTCCTGGTCAGCCGACTTGCAGTGTGGCTAGGCTCACCAGTCCGGCACTTATTCCCTCTCTTCCCTCAGCAGGGACCACAGCGTTGCCTGTATGCCTTACCCAGCATGTGCGCAATTCCTCCTGGTGCACTGTCAGTGCATCTTTATACCTCTTCCTGCGCCCCTTTATTTAGCAGGGAGCGGCTCAGAACCGCCTGGGTCTTTTGTTACAATATATTGAGGGGGCTTAGGTAGCCTTATGCCAGAACTTGTTGGAGGCTATTATGTACATTGCCAGGGCAGGCCTCTGGATCCTAGTGATTATTTTCCAAAGTGTGCAGAGTTGGTCCATGCAGTGCCTTGCAAAGGCGCGCAGGCGGTGCAACCGACTTTCCCTCTTTTCCTCCCATGTCACAGGGGGTGCACAGTGTGGGCCGACTTTGTGCTTTGTGTTATTGGGAGCCGGCGGCTCAGATTCGTGGGCAGTGCCTCCCTCCAGGCCGCGATGGAGGGGGGAGCAAATTATTCTGGCTGATCTCCCAACACGTAGAGAGCTGGCCTAGCGAGCCTCGCACAGCCGGCTGCTCCTACCTCACGGTGATTCCAGGGGTTTACTCTGCTTACCCCTCTCATGACTGCTTCGACATGGGCACCTCAACCCGTCTACTGCTCGTGGCTTGGGGTCGTGCACGTCAGCCCATATCCTCCGCAGCCTGCTGTATATGTTGGTGTCAGCGCTGCAGGAGTCTGCATTGTTGTCCTTTGTTTGTTTATGTGCCACCCACACCGCCGACCGGTCTGGGCATGTTGTCTCCCCGGCACGTCTTCTTCAGCAGTCTGCTGCTCCCCACGGAGCTGGGCGCCAAACCAGCTCCTCTGTCGCTGCTCCTCTCGGGCCACAAGTCCGCCAGCGCGTGTCTCCAGCAGCAGGTCTGGGCTCCAGCCTCGTGTCTACTCGTTTTGGTTCCTCATATGCTGTGAGGGATTTGCCAGTCCAGCCTGCCATCGCGGCTGTCTCCGCTCTCCTCACGATACGCTTTGCCAACGTATCCGCTCACACCAGCCGTCTCATACTACGTCGCCATTTTCTGCCTCGTCGTTTCGCAAGGGGGTTCCACAGCGTATTTCAATTTCTAGTCTCGCCTGGGCTTACGGCTCCACACACAATCCACGCTGACAATCTTGTAGTTGGCAATCTTGATTTATAACCCTAACTTTGCTGTTTGGGGCACATCATTTCAAGGCTCTGCTGGAGCTTCCAGGAACCACGTCTGCTTCACATGGCTGTGTAGCCACGCCCCATGTTACATATTTCTATGTTAAAAGATGGCTGGAAAAGTACACAAACCATAATAAGCTATGCACATAAATATATAAATGCTTACATTTACTTTACTATGGTTTGTGTACTTCAAGATGGCTTGAAAAGTGCTAAATTCATAGCAAGGTACCGCCAACAAATATATAACATTTATATATTTGTGTACATACCTTATGGTTTGCGTACTTTTCAAGCCATCAGGCCATATTTTAAAACATTTCTATGTTTATAAAAGATGGCTTGAAAAATACACAATGAAATCCATCTTTTATAAAGCTTGGACGATGGACAAAGCCGAGGCGTCTTTGTCCGTCGGCACCGCTTTATAAAAGATGGCTTGAATTGTGTACTATTGCAGGTACTCTTATCAGCAATGTGCCTGCATCAGAAAGTGCTTGCTATACACAAGCACATAGCATCAATATGGTGAAGGTGTAGAAATGAGTTTGTTCAGATGTGGAGATGTAAAACCTATGCAATTGACTCCTATCACGCACATACATGGGGTGATTCTCAAAAAATGTGTGCAAATGAAAGGGGCACAGAGAATGCGCACCTTTCAGTTGCGCTATTTTTAGAAATGCACAGGTCACCTTATTCTCAAAGGTGACCTGCACATTTCAGAAGGGGCTGTACAGTGGCGCAAAGATGCACTGTGCAGCCACTTTGCTTACATTCGTGCTGGGAGTGACCGTGCCATGATTTGCACCTCCCCGGGCGCCTGTTCTGAAAAGGCACAGGGGGAAGACTGTAGTTTCTGGGCATTTCTAAGCACAGCCTGTTTGTGAATTCGGCAAGCGCTTTCAAATGGCCAGAAACACTCCCTTATTCGCACACACGTGCAAAGGGGGGAAAAAAGCATCTCAATGAGTGCACCTGAGATGCGCTCATTCAGATGCCCTTTGTGAATTGGGCTGCCACTTTTATTGGTGCAAACGAGGCGATGTGCTAACGCATCTCCTCACTTCAGCCGAAAAAGGTTTTGAGCATCTGTCCCAAAGCGTTAGAACGAGAGGTGATTAGGTATCCAACTTCAAGACCGTGGGGCCAAAGCATTCATGCTTATATCCTGGCTTTGCAGCAGACAATACAGTGATCCTGGTCAAATCATCTTATGTCACTTACACTAATTACTATGCTGTTTTTTTCTGAAAAGGTTTGCCTTCTCACATGCTAGTGGCATTGTTTACCCATTACTTTATCTTTCTTTTTATGTAGGCCTTTTGAGTGGAAGGGGTTCTAGACAGAAGCGAGCAGACCAGATATTGCAAGGCGCTGGCAAGTATCTTTTAACAAAAAGCGTCCACCTCCTAGGCCCCAAAGGTGCTTAAGAGGGCCCTGGATTCTTGGCAACCTTGTATTTATGAAAACACTACAAAGCTGCCTTTACAGGTACATACAGCGTTCAACACCGCATGGGTGACTCAGGTGAGGATGGTTTTTAGCGAGGTGTATTTTAATTGGTTACTTTTTTCTCCCTTTCTTCTTCCCAATGACGTTCTCTCCAGGGCTGTGTCATTGCAAGGTTATTGATTTACAGTACTGGTGATGGTACTGGATATCTGGCAAGAAGTCTACCTTAACTGGATTCTGATGTGAGCCTCCAGGGGGCATCTTCATTGAACCTTTCAATGAGTCTTTTAATTTGTCTGTGAATGTTGTCAATCTGCATGAGGGAGTAACTATGTTTTTTATTATTGTTTCTCTAGGTAAATGAGGGTGTATCCCTGATGATGGAACATATTGTCCTGAAATGCGCAGGACTCCTACAACAAAACCCTCTTTGATGTAAAAAAATAATAATTTTGTATGAATATGACTATCACTGGGTGTATGCAAATTTGGAGCCTGCCTAGCGGCATAAGGCTGTATTAATATGTCTTGTATGGTTTCAAAATACAGGGTGAATGGACAACAATATTGTTTTGTTTAAGAGAGAATCTTTGTTTAATTATTTATTTATCCAATTTGTCTACAAAAGAATAAATGTGTTTAAGTACTCATGTATTAAAAAATATACCTTGCATGTGGATACATGGTTTTGAAAGGATTGGCAGAATCTTTCGTTTACCCATTGTGAATGTGCAGGCTGGGTTCTGGGCGGTTTAGCTCAGACTATTAGCACATTGTAGGACATGTATTGCCACTAACCAACTGTGCTAAAACTCACCTTTCTGCATACGCATCCTAAAACTTTGAACTAAACACAACCACTCTGCGTGCCACAAACCGTATGCACTTCACAACAGCCGACATGAAACAAACCACACACAACCACACCTCAACACCACACGACGGCTGCCGACCGAAAACGCGCCAATGCTCAGTGACCGGTTTCACCCGAACTGAAGCTGCCAACAGCACATCATAGATCTCTTCTCCCTTTAAATCCCACGAACACACCCTGCAATCCTTCTTCCTTTGCAGACCTGCCAGAGGGCCAATAGACCACGTCAGTGGCAACAGTGCGCAGTACAAGACCCATTAACACTAACAGTAACAGCCTGAGTATTGAGCTATTATGCAAAATGTTTGCTATGCAAATAAAGAGAAACCTGTGTTTTTCTGTTCACACACATAGGAATTTTTATGAGGGAATATTAACTCTTTGATGGCCAAGTAGTGTATGGCTTTGTAGTCTTCATTATTCAGACTGGGCTGCCCGGTCAGGAAGGCACGAGTACAAACAGGGCTCATGTTGCTGTTGACCTTCTTGTTTGCCACATTTGCTGGGTGCCAAGAAGTCAATGCCATGTCATTTGCATGTCAAATAAGGTAGCCAAAGCCTCCTCATAGTTTGCACCAATCAGGGTCTTTTCAACATCTTTGTATGTTGTGAAAATGACGACTGGTCTCTTATTAGTACCCCTTTGTACGGTCTGTTCCTCTTTCTGTATACACCTGTCTCCTCCATGTACACGCTATGGTAAGCAGCAAGGCTACCTCAATACCGGCATGAAAGTCCGGCACCCGAGAATGGAAAATTACCGGGGTACTCGAACCCCGCCAGACACAGTAATTGCCCTTTCGCAGGTAGCGATAGATCCCCATTCGCATTTCAGCCCCATTGGTCTTAATGGGAATGCGGATGCCTGTAGCACCGGCATCGTTCATCACAGTGCCGGTGCTACAGGCTTGCTGTGCTCGCGGGTACCTTTCATTCCACCAGGGCAGACCTGGCAGAATGAAAGGCACCTGCGGCACAACTCGGAGTTTGCCGGTCCGGTTATAACGGTACCAGCAAGCATACCGGTACCGTTGTTAACAGACCGGCAACCTCGTAATGAGGCCCAATGTGTAGAAAGAGGGTGGCATTGCGGGGGCTTAAAATCTTTGCGGTGTCCTTACACTGCTTAGTTTTAGTTTAGGTGTCACTTTAGTGCCAGCAATAGTTTTAGCTTCTTGTGGCTCTTTAGCCCCACCATCAGTTTTGGCTTTTGTTTGGTACCCCAGGTAGGCATCACCTGTTGCCATCACTAGTGGGTCTTGTCCTGCTGGCTTCCAGTTAACACAGGAGGCGGGAAAAGGCAGGAGGACGCAGAGATGGCCGGCAGCTTGCCACCAGTAGCCATGCTCGGACCATGCAATAGGCCCAAGTCCGAACCTAAAATGCAAAATGCTTGTGTGGGCCAGTTTTTGGGGTCAAAGTGAGGCACTTGTTTGGCAAATGTGGGCCAGTTTAATGAGTTACTTCACTAGGCGTCTAATAGTTTGGACCAGTGCTGCTGAATAAATATTCTTTGAAATATATAATTTGCATCACATTTCATCAAAATCCTCCCCCTTGGCTACTATTCGAACATGGCCACAAAAGGAATGAATTCCCATTTGCCACTGTGGACCACTTTTTCGTTTGTATTTGTATTTTGTATTTGTTTTATTTGTATAGCGCGCTACGCCCGAGAGCAAACAGGCGCATATCTTGGAACATGAAGTACATTAACAGAGCATTCAGCAGTCATAATCACAGTTACATACATTAAGGCAATTACATACATTAAGGCACAGCGGTGTAAAAGTGGCAGACTAAGGTGCAGGCAAAAGAATAGTGAGTTCACAGTCCAGGTACAAGTATTGCAATAGTAGTGGGGTAACGTGGCTTATAATGGTAGTGAGTGAGAAGTAGAGGATAACCATAGCTTGGCTTTGTTTTTGAAGAGAGTGGCGGATGGGAGCGTTCTGATGGCGAGTGGCACAGAGTTCCAGAGTTTGAAGGCGAGGACTGGGAAGCTGACGCCACCGGCAGATTGCAAGTTGTACTTCGGGATAGTGAGCGATTGAGCTTGGGCAGATTTTAGCGTCTGAGAGGGGATGTAGTAGGAAAAGCGGGATGTTAAGTAGGTAGGGCCTGGTTGTTGACACATTTGTGAGTGAGAGTCAGGGATTTGAGCGAAATTCTTTGTGCGACGGAGAGCCAATGTAAACTCTTCCTAGTGTCAGAGATGTGCGCCGACCTAGGGATGGCTAGGGCTGCTCTGATCGCATTATTTTGGACGGTTTGGAGTTTGTTGAGGTTCCGTTGGTTAGTGCCTTGATATAATGCGTTGCAATAAACAAGTTTGGACATAACCAGCATCCTAGCGAGAGTGATGCAGTTCTGGGTGGAGAGGAATGGGTGACATGCAGTAGTCAACTTGCAGGTGTAGGCTGATGCTGAGGCGACTGCGTTAGTTTGTCGGTTCAGGGACAGTGTGGAATCGAGGTAGATCCCCAGGGTTTTGGTCTCTTTAGCCACTTTGACGGTATTGCCATCAATGTTGAAAGTGGCGAATGAAGGGTCAAGTTTGCTAAGTCTTTGTTCGGTACCAAGGATGAGGAGCTCTGTCTTGTCATCATTGAGACAGAGCTCGTGGTGTGCCATCCATGCTTGGACGACTTGGTATATGTCGTTCAATGCTTTGGTGTCTGCAATGTAATCACCAGTGATGGGGATGAGTATCTGGGTGTCATCTGCGTAATTAGTGTAGGTCACACCCAGATAGTCAAGCACATCGAACAGGGGTTTGGTGAAACCATTATAGAGCATGGGAGATACACACGACCCTTGTGGAACTCCACATGGGACCGGGGATGAGTCGGCAGAGTCCGTGGGTGAAAATACTCTCATAAGTCTGTTGTCTAGGAAGGATCTGATCCAGTTAGTGGCAGTTTCGGAGAAGTGTTCCGCTGATTTCAGGTGTTGGCAAAGGATTTGATGATTGACCAGATCGAAAGCCACAGAGAGGTCCAAAAGCAATAGTAAGGCTAGTTTGCCTTTGTCTTTTATATCCTCTAATTGGGTTTTCAGGTCTAATAGGGCTGTTTCTGTTCCATGCCTAGGCCTGAAACCAGATTGTCTTGTGCCCAGTAAGTTATTAGTCTCCAAATGTTTCTGAATCTCGAGGTAGGCCGCTCTATCTAGTATTTTTAGAAGGAACGGGACCGTTGTGATAGGTCTGAAGTTCGTTGGAATGGACGGGTCAAGTGTGGGCTTTTTCAGCAGTGGGATGATCCAATCGTCCTTGAGGTTGTTGGGCACAATTCCGGAGTGAAATGAGGAGTTAATGAGGGTGGTAATGAAAGGGGCGAGGTCGTGGGCAGATTCCTTGATGATAGGAGCCGGGCAGGAGTCCCCTTGGCAATTGGAGGGTTTGAGGTTGCTGATAATTTTTTCAACCTCAGAAATCAAGAGAGGGGTGAAGCTGAATTGGGGGCTGGGTGAAAGTGGTAGTAGTTTTGGGTGCTAGTGGCTTGGAGAGAAGGGAATTTTGTTTAGCATTGATTTTATCTTGTAAGGTGGTTATTTTGGAGAGGAGAGCGTTTTGTATACTGTTGCACCAAGAGCTATCATTATTGCACATGTCAGGTAAAGGCGATGGGGATTCTAATTCTTTAAGAATTTTAAAGAGCTCCTTCGTGTTAGATACGGCTTGCGAGATACGCAGGTTATACATATCTTTTTTTGCCTGTATAATCGCTTCCTTGTAGTTGAGGGATGCGATGACGAGGTTGTCTTTGTTAGAAGCACATGGGAGACTTTTCCAGAGAGATTCCGCCTTGCGTTTTTCTTTACAGAACGCTCTGAGGTGTGGCGTAAACCACGAGTTCAGATGGGCTCGTTGTTTGGCTTTCCTGAGTTTGAGCGGGGCTATGGTGTCAATAGCTTTGAGCAGTGTACGGTTGAAAGTGTCCACCATGACCGTAGGGTCGTTATGAAATGTGGCACAGTTGTTCAGAGTGGGTAGCATGAGTGGGAGTAATTTGTCCCTAGTGATGTCTTTTTTATTTCTAGTGGGGACAGCGGGAGCTAGTGGAGGTTTGGTACAAGGAGTGGTGGTTGGTATTTGGAAGGTAACGATATAATGGTCGGACCAGACGCAGGCTGAGTTGGAGCTTATTGTGGTATTACAGTTTAAGTCTGCAATCCAATCGTTGGTGCCCGAGACAATTTTATGCCCCAGTCTGACCCTGCCTGTAGCCATGGCAACAGATGTTGCTGGTTCGTAGAAGTTTCCGCCGTTTGAGAAGCGCCCAGATTTGAACCCAGGAGGGCCACTAACACCAGAATCCCCAGCTCTTGGGAAAGTGACGCAAGTGTCTGCAGACCCTTCATTCACTGGGCATTCTCAGCCGCTTCCTCATTGCGTAAACGGTATTTGTTTGCACCCACTGAACACCTTTCCCAACCTATTTTAGGACGAGTGCAATAATATGAACAAACTACAGTCCTAGAATACGCGAGAACGTGTTGGATAGTGGGCAAAAAAAATATCCTTTACCCAACCATGTAGCTTTGAGACAGAGATAGACAGAGAGAGAGATACAGAAAGAGTGAGAGGCGGGGGGCTGGTAGAGAGAAAGGGCAGTGAAAGATAGATAGAGGGGGAGAAAGAGAGAGGGGCGAGAGAGAAACAGAGAGATAGAGAAAGGGCAGAGAGAGGGAGAGAGGGAGAGGCAGAGAGAGTAAGAGAGAAAGTGGGAGATAGAGAAAGTGGGAAAGGACAGAGAGGTAGGTAGAGAGAGAGAAAGAGAGAAAGAACAAAGAGAGCGAGAGAAGGAGAGAGAGAAATAGAGGGAGAGACAAGTGAGAAAGGACAGAAAGAGAAAGAGGGAGGGAGTGAGAGAGAGAAAGAGAGAGAGAGAACTGTGAAACAGAAACAACAAAGTTTCCCTTTCACTGAAAAAAACAGCTGAGGGAGTGCTCGTATTTTACTGGGCTGGCTCCTCTATAATGGGTGAGAGGGGGCCAAGACCCGGTGGGTCGACGCCCCCTCGCCAATTATGGACGAACCACCCCTGGAGAAAAGCCCAAAGGGCCGACCCAACATCTAATTTCGGGCAGGGATTGCTGTCCAGTATAGGGCAATTTGATGACTTGGGGCAGCGCAAACCTAGCAGTTTGGATCATTGCTACTTGCCCAAAGGTCTATAAATTGCTTTAGCTACCACAATTCTACAAACATTTGCTCATCGATTTTTGTATGTGTGCAAATGTGTTAGTGTGTGCGCACCTCCATTTTGACTGCCTTTTGATTTTGTTACCTGCAGGAAAACAGTACACATTGACCGTTAATATTCCATGGGGCATTGGGGGCCAGAGGAATGTGTTGCTGTGCAGCCTGATCTTGACCAAACAATGTGGCGTGAGCTACATTTAGTTTGCCCCAGGATGAGTATGCTATATAAACTGATACATACATATCTTGATGTTTTGCTTAATTGTCATACTTTCCATAAATGGAGGTTCTCTTACAGCAATGAGTCTCATGTTCGGGGACTGACAGGAACAGTAACAGCCCAGCATCCCAAGCCAATGAAAGCCTCAGAGATATGGCCCCTGCGAGGGCTCAGAGGTGTTATTATTGCCCCTGTCTTCCTCGTAACACAGAGGTTATCGCTACTAGCAACCCAGGGTCTTTGTCCCCAGTTCTAATATTTTTATGCAAAAGTGGCTCTGTGTGACTTTCTACCGCTGATTTCCCATAAAAAGAAACTCAAAACAAAATGGCCGCAAAGGGACTAGTAAAGAGACATTGCCCCTTTACTATTTCCATGACCTCGCAGCTGGCAGTGGAGAGGGGCACGGATGCATGCAGGTAAGTGAGGGTTGTGGAGGGATGGATGCGTGAAAATCGGTGGTTGCAGCAAGACAGGGTGTTAATTAGGAATGTATCATACTAACATGTAGGGGTGTCACGGTATTAGTTTTATGACGTTACGATAACCTGCTTGCCAAATGACGGTATATCATGGTTATCGCGGTATGAAGGTGGAGTTAACTAATCTTAACAAATATTTTCTAAAAGGTCATAAATTGTCAGATTTATCATCACAAACAAAACCAGGCACCCAGGGCCAGAATTGGGCTTTTCAACATACTTTCCACTGAAATGCCACCCCTTGCTTCCATCAAACACATGCATGGAGAATAGCTTTTCTTAAGTGGTCATTTAGGTTTTTAGCTCCCCCACTGGCTACTGGTGAAGATGAACATGTTGCCATCTTGATAGGCTGCATGCCACAGATCAATGGAGGCTGATTGTAGTATACGCTTGTGCGCATACACACACACACACACATGACCACTCTTTATGTTACAGCCTTTCCAAATCCGATTGAAAAGCACACTTAACGGTATAAACGGTATACCGGTATAAACAATGTGACGGTTATTATTTTTCAATTAAGTGGCTCATGGTATATTTAACAGTATACCGTTATACCGTTATATCCCTACTAACATGGTGTTATAGACCGCCTGGATTAGAACTCCTCACTGCCATAGGCCGCACCACGTGCAAAGGTCGCTCGATTATGCTTCTTATGCCACACCAGGTCACCAGCATGTATTCTACCTTGATGCTTTTGGAACTGTTTTCAATCTCAATGGACTGTGTGAGTCCATCTTGCCTGGAAAGGGGGGATACGCAAAGAACTTGACTCATCTTCAGGATTACGTACAGCTGGTTGGAACCTTCTTGAGTTACTGTGTTAATGCATCGGTCAAAAGAACAAATGTGCACCAAAAAGACATTTCTCGCGAGAATTGGGGCAAAGCGCCATCAGCGATCTGGCCATGCCTGGATGGATGGGCAACGCAGGGAAAGCAGAGGGCTATTTTTGCAGCAGAATTTTGGCACTGAGTCAACCAATTGGCTTTCAGGAGACTGCGGCTTAATTGGCAACGCAAGAGGCATTCCATGGCTGTTGTGGAGCTCAGTGGCCTTGCCCGCGTTTTCATGTGTCAGACCGTAAAAAGAATAGATTGCACAACAAAAGCCTTCAGGACCAAGGTGAATGTTTTAACTATGTGACTTAAAGTGATATCTGTCAGTGCAGGGTAAATATAGCCGTGCCCCAGCAGCCTGGCCTTTTGACGGGTAAACATAATAATATCGTGGCTTTTTATAGTGAGCTTGCTATCGCAGATGGGTTTCCTTCTGTAGCACTGTATATTCAAGATATCGCTGTTGCCCAACTTAATGGCACCCATTTTCTCAAACTTTAAGGCAAGAAAAGCAGAGTCGGCACTAATAGGAGAGAGCGCAGCAATCCCTTTGCATTGTCATAACTTGTAGATGTATATTTCGATCATGGCCATTGTTGGTCCCCAAATCAGGAAAATGTCACCTTTGGTATTGGAACAAAGTGTTAGAGAAAGGAACCCTGCATGGTTCTGGAAGGAGAAGCCAAAGATCCCGGTGAGACAAGGCGGCAGCCCCACCATAGATGCTCATGAATATGGGTGTGAAGGACACTGACATTCTGGGGGGACGTACATGACATGGCGAAGTACAGGAAGGAAAGAACCAGAAGACAGGCCTTCTCTCTATACGCCCCAAGACTCTGGACCCTCCCCGCCGTCAACATCAGACTCACTCCATTGATTCTACAGTTCAGGAAGGAGCTCAAGACCTTCCTCTTCAAGGAATGACTCCTCCTTAACACCTAGGTGCACACGGCCTGCACCCCCCACCCTACCTGAGGCTTGGTGATCGTCTCCCCACTCTTTCCTCCCATGGTTGCCTGCAGGTCCCTTGCTGCCATTTGCCCGCCCGCCCGCCCATTGTGTTAGCTCCTCCCTACCATTTTCTCTGCTTCTCTCACTGTGATTATCCACCTATGATTGTAAAGCGTTCTGTTGCTTCCCGGAGCTAGGTCCACGCTCAATAAATATCATAATAATTATAATAATTCAAAAAAAGTCACACACGCATTTTCGAAGGATTTTCTTGACAAAATAAAACAATGTCAGTGTTGTAGGCAATGTTAAATCTCCTTTGTCAATACAGGGTCTTTGAATGGATTAGGAAAGCTTGTGCACATCACCTTTGCCCTCCATAGATAGATTCCACGCCCAGAAGCCATACCAATGTGTACCCTCTTGTCCTTTGCCTTATCATTTTGTCACCAGACACAGTCCTAATTCGCATATCCTGGGCCCCTGCCGCCCGCTTAGCAGAGATGCCAAGCAAGAATTGTATGGGCATGGGGTGCGAACGCACTGGTGCAGCTTTGGGACACACATAGTGCTTCACTAAAGGGATAGCTGTGTGAATGTTTATAGGTTTCCTGTGTTATATATCCTTATTTCCTGCCCACCCTCTTCAATCCTATACTCCTCCTTTTATTTCAGGACCTTGTGTATTGCTTGTTAATCTGTGTACATTATTCGTCATTTCAATGCGGGCCGATACCATAATCCTACAGAATTGAAAGAATGTCAGTGTTTTGGGGGCCACTAAAGCTCATTTCCCAATTTAAAAGGAATGGTGGGAAATGTTACTATCGGGAGAACGTGTTTCATCACGTTGGCTTTTGTGAAACTGGTCCTCACAATTTTTAAGAAGATACAAGACCCTGCATGTAAACCAAGTAATGTGAAGACTTGGTGGGAAGGACTCGTGTGTGGGGAGATGCAGAATTTTATAGATCAGATGACTTGGCTGAAAGGTTTAATTTGTTATAATCATTAAATGCCAATAATAATGTCAACAAAAATAATAATCCCAATTTAGGATGTTAACTCACATTTCAGTCCGTGAAAAAGCCTGCACTTTGAGCTGGATACTAAGGTCTGACCCTCCACGGCACTTCCTGTGAACTGGACTTCCTCCTACTGTAGGAATGGAATGTGGAGCAAAGTGACACTGGACAACGTTAAGCGACTGCCAAGGGGCAGGTATGGACCCAGGCTTGGTACCATGGCGGGAAAGGACCTGTCCCAAACACTCCCTGTCAGGGCACTGAGGCTTAATCTTGCCTCTTCTGTCTGCATCAGGCAGGACCCGGAAGACCCCCTCGTGCCCTGTGTGAAAGTGTGGCACAAGAGTACCACTGCGAGCAGCAGCACATGGATCGGGCATGACCTTTGCTTTCAGTTTCACCTCCGACTTTGCTGTGCTCCCACAAAGCCTTTCTGTTCCATGGTTGAAAGGGCTTTGGCAGTGTTGTTTTTAAGGGACAATTTCTTTGATTGAGAAGAGGAGGCTGTCAATGGATGACCCACATTTGAGGCGTTGTTCAGGTTCAGGGGTGGGCCTCTTTTGCCATCACCGAGGGCACTTCCGTATTCAATTCTCTAGGGTTTGAAGGTGGCTGGGTCTCCAGTTTAAATCTGAACAGATCAGTAATCTGACATCTACTCAGATCAAAGTAAAGGTGCCTTGGTGTTTATTCTTGGGCAGAAGCAGTGTGAACTCTTGGGGTTTCTTAAGATTTTAACCCTGTTAGTTGGGTCACAGGAAGTCAACTGTAAGGGCCTCTTGGTGGTGGGACAAGTCCCAGCAGGAGCACTGTGGAAGCAGCACCAATCTAAAGGCTAGGGGACAGAGAGAGAGGACATCTCAGCCGAACCCTAATGCTTTGAGGCAGGAAGGGGGACTCCGACCCACAAGGGCCTTCTGGCCTATAGAAAAGAAATGTGGCAGCCCACACTGCAAAACAGAAGGACAGCCGACCACACCGTGACCACAACAGATGGACCAGCCTAACCAGGAAGAGGAATAATCCAGTCCAGCAAATCTGAGACGGGCACCAATTATTTTTGCTTTAGCCTTGAACAGGACCCTTGAGGTCGAAACACGTGTCGGCTGACGATGTAAGACTACATGTCTTCTTCACACTAATAAAACCACCATTGGTTTTGGAAAATCTGTTGTAGATATCCATCTCTTCAACTAATAGCGCGAGGTTTCCGGGATCACGTTAATTCTATATTTACAGGAGGTGTGGGCTGCGCCTCCAGCCACCCGCCACCACGCTGCTAAAAATCAAAATCAAATAACAATAGAGTGAAGCGCAAGAGTAGTTTCAAGCCTAGGGCCCAACATCTCTGTACCGAAATGAAAGTAGACCTTGCAATAGCCAAATGGAGAGAACGACTGTGGCGTTAACGCCTGCATTGGTGGGACTGGCATGGGTAGCATTGGCCCACCAGCCCAAGCCTAGGTAGGTGCAAGTAAAGTGGCATGTTGTTCGGGGTGCCCAATGGGTTAAGTGTGTCCCTTTAAGTTACGTGGGAGAGAGAACATGACAGTCGTAGACCAAGAAGCTGGGTCTCCAGGCAGAGCACCTCTTCTATTTCTTTGGCATGAGGAGGTGGAGCTAGCAGTGAGAGGTCGCGGGGCAAAGTGGTGAGCTTTCACCAGTAAGAAGACACTAAGGGGACACCGAATTGGGGGTTGTTGTCGGCGGTGGGGTCAGGGTACATGGTCTCCGGTCTGGAGCAACAATGAGAAAGAGGCATGCCCAGGGAGAATGTTGCCAGCAGGGAGGGGCAGACATGGGCATTTACAAGTGATTACAGCCTGCGTTCCATGACACCTGAATGGCTGAATGAAACTGCCCCTGACCTCCCCCTGACCCCAAAGAGTGACAGTAATACTTCTAAGGACAACTGCCTCAGTCTTCTTACATTCGTCTGCCACCAACCCCCCATTAGCCTCCCATGTTTCCAATTACTGGCCGCCTCTTTCCCTACAACTTGAAGAACAGCAATACACAGAAGGGGTATGATATGATAGGTTATTTATAACGCGCTTAATACCCAGAGCTTTCAAAGCGCGGACCGGGGATCGAACCTGTGTTGCTCCGTGTCGTCTTGCTTCCATGGCGAGTACGTTGCCGCTGAGCTATCCATCCGAGATGATACACGTATTGTTTTTTTCCTATAGCATATTTTATCTGTCTCCCAGTAAAGAGCATAGAGTGGTCAGGTGGCTCCATGTCAGCAGGATACGTTTTCCCAGTCCGGGGTTCTCATTTCACAAACGCAGTGTATTTTGGTAACTGTAGTCAAGTTTGCTTTCAATTGAGTTAAGATGCCAGAAAACAATGTTTTTCAGCGGAAACCCCATGTTTGGAGAAGTGGTGTCCCAATGAGATGGATACACTCATCTGATCACTCTAAAATAAACGCAAAAGGAAATTAGCCTAGTCACCTGCTACAAGACCATAGATAAATGCTAACTCATCCTGTACCTCTTGTATCAGGCTTCGTCTGACCAATCAGTTCCGTTTACTATCCCTTCCCCCTAACTTTCCTCCGCTCCATCATGTAGTTGATTGATCTCATTTTCCACTACTTTCCATACCGCCCCCTGACCTCCGCCCCGAAGTTTGCCAGGCCTGTGGCTCCGGGGAAACTGTCACTCTATGTTTCACCTGGAAAGACAATCTATAGGATCTTTAGTTTCACAAAGAGATGCTCTTTTTAGTAAGGCGTGTCCCATGTGAAACGGCTGAGTAGCGCAGTTACGCCTTGGGCTGAATCCTAGGGGCGCGGTACACTGATATGGGCAGGCGCGGTACACTGATATGGGCAGAGCAGGTTTCTTTTCTTCTCTCCTCTGTTTTTTAATGCTTCTGAAAAAACAAAACACACACTCTGCTCTCCTGGTGACAGATGTAACCAAATGTGCTGGCTTACATGCCCCTTCCAAACTCTGCCCTGGGCCATTGCCTGCTTCGCCCACACTCAGAATTGGCCCGGAACACAAGGCAGCAGGGGGCACCATGAATGGGTGAAACAACCTATAGCGTGAGTTCTTGGCTGCTGGCCACGATCGGGTAGTGTAGCCTACAATATGGGCCAGTAAATAGGTTAAAGACGTCTATTTTGGTGGCCAAGACTTTACAACAATTCCAACATCATAGTCATATAGAAAGGGAGTAGGAAGGGGGGCATTAACATTGAAGAAGCCTCTTGAGGCGAGTTCTGACCAAGACAGGGCAGCAGCGACAATGTGATAGTCTGACAGAGGCCCCCGATATAGGTTGGAACTGTACCTATTGGTGGCGTCAACTGTCTCGCTAGACGCCACCCACCCCTCACCTCCCCGCTGCCCGGTACAGCTGTACCCCTCCTCTGTGCCCCTCTGTACCTGCCCCCTGCGCTGTATACCTGTTCTGTTGTTATCTCTGGCAAGCGCTCTGTTATGCATCTGTACTGTTCTATACATCTGTAGCACTCCGTTATGTATCTGTATTGTTGTAACCTCTCTCCTTGGTTGTTCAACCAATACTTGGCACCACTCGCCCACCGCATCACTGCGCTCTGCTCCAACTTCCAATACTATGCGGATGACACCCAGCTTGTTTTTATGCTCCCCTCTGCCCCCTCCTCTCCTTCACTCATCCCTGTCTGTCTATCTACAATCCAAGAATGGCGCGCCGCCAGTGATCTCTGCCTGAATGCCAGTAGTGCCAGTAAGTCTGAGATCCTCCTCGTCGGCGCACCTACAACTTTCTTTGTCTGCACGGTCTGGCCGGCCTCTCTTGGCCCTCTTCCTGCTGCCACCTGCGAGGCTATGAACCTGGGTGTTATCTACGACTCCACTCTCTCTTTCTATCCTCAGATCTCTGACGTCTCTAAGAAGTCAAACGAACAACTTCACCTCCTCAGAGGTATTCTTCCCTTCCTCTCCTTCCCCCAGAAGCTCACTGTCTCTACAGCACTGGTCCTCTCTAGGCTTGACTACTGTAACAGTCTCTTTTTAAATCTGCCTGCATCCACTCTCCGTCCTCTCCAACTCATCCAGAACAGGGCTGCAAGCCTTGTCCGTGGCCGCAAGCCCAGGGATCGTACCTCTCCAGCACCGAAATCTCTCCATTGGCTCCCAGTGTCTGCAAGGATCAAATTCAAGACCCTTTGCATCGTCTACAAAGCCTTCTGGGGCCTGAGACCAAAATATCTCCAGCTTTCTCTCCTAAAGTATCTTCCTACTTGAGCCCTTTGCTCCTCCACCTCCAACTCCCTGAGGGTCAGTTGGTTTTCCAAGCAACGAGTTGGGGGCAGATCTCTCTCTTCGGCTTGTGCCTCTTTCTGGAACAGCCTCCCTGCCGCTCTGAAACTTGAGCAGAACCATCTCCGGTTCCAGAAGCTCCTCAAGACTTTCCTCTTTGCTTCTGCCTTCTCTCTTCCTCTTCCCTGCTGATCTCCTGTCTGTCACTGCACTGGTTACCCGGCTACCCTCTGAATCTCTGGCCCAGGTCCGTGCCCCCCAGTTGCACACCTGCACAGCCGCCTGACAACACTGCATTTTGGGGCTGTATCTGTTACCCTATAGTCCCCTTACCTGTACTTTCCAATTACCTGCTGTCTGCACTTACACCTTGCACTCCCACTTGCAGGCCACACTTCCATTTTATAGCTTTTTTGTGTGTTTTGTCGATCATATGTCCTGCACTTCTCCCCCTCCCCTTCCCCTGGCACGTCTCCTCTTTTTCCCCTCTGTGCACTTTCGCGATCTCAATATCACTGGGCCTAGTAAGATCGCTGTCTTGTTCCCCCTTGTTCCCTTCCCATGCCTTGTCGCGCCTTGAAACTCTTGTGTATAGGCACGCTCTAAATAAAATATCATATTATATCATAAAGCACTCGAAGCTAGGTTCGCGCTCAATAAATACCATAATAATAATAATAATATTAATATTAATAACTGTTAAAAATAAGAGCTTTCTGGTTGGTACCAGAACAACCAGTGTCATGATCTTGCAGGGGGTCCTTAATGCTTGGTAAAACAGCAGTAGCGAACATAGGGTGCCCCGTGAATGGCACAGGCATGCAGGGGGATATTAATACAGAACACAACAGTGAAGAGTAATAGACCTGTGCATGCAACAATGAAAAGGTGTAGCATGTGATAGGCCACTATTGAGAACAAAACAGCATCTCAGGAGTCTTTGGTATACTGTAGTAGTAGTAGTAGTAGTAATTGTTTATTTATACAGCGCTTATACACAGGTGGATTGCTTCAAAGAGCTTCAAGGTGGGAAGGGAACAAGGGAATACAGTAGTCATTCTTAGGCCTTGAAGTTTCTAATGATCTAAACAGAAAAACTAGCATACCAGGCCCAATGGCATTTCTCCTAGTGCAAGTGCATGAAGTGTTACAGTTTCGACTCAGCTAGGGGGGGGGGCAGAAAAAGGCAGGGGGGCAGGACAGACAAACCTAGTAGTCCTAGTACATTTAGGTAATGCATGCATAAAAACGAAGGTGCGAGGAAGAGGGAGTAGGCGGGGACAAACTTGTCCAGTCCAACAGGGCCCTAGATTAAGTGCAGGGAGGTTGCCCCGCTCATGGAGCGTGATCTGAAAGTGCAGTAATGCTGAACATAGTGCAGTGGCCCGGAGGCAAGTGCAAAAGACTGGCGGTGGAGCCTGGGACCTGTAAAGCTGTGGAGGTGAACCAGTCAACAAAAACTAAACAGAGTTAGGGAGCAGAGGGAGGAAGGAGGGTGGAGAAAGAACAGAAGTTAGCAGGGTAGAGCGAGAGAGAAGGAGGAGGAGAAGAGGAAGGTCTTAAGGAGTTTTCAGAACTTAAGGTGCTCCTGCTCAAGACAGAGAGAGACAGGAAGCCTGTTCCAAAGGGAGGCACCTGCAGAGGATAGAGATCTCCCCCCAAATCTCTGTTTGGAAAAACGGCTCACCCACAGAGAGTTGAAGGAGGACGAGTGAAGGGCTCTAGAGGGAGAGTATTTAGGAAGGGAGCTTTGTATATAGTGCAGGCCTCGGCCCCAGAAAGCATTGTGGATTATGCAGAGGGTTTTGAACTTGATCCTTGCAGCCACGGGGAGCAAGTGCATGGATTTTAGCACCAGAGAGATGCGGTCCCTGGGCTTGGGGCCAAGGATAAGTCTAGCGGTTTTGTTCTGGATGAGTTGTAGAGGACGGAGAGTAGAAGTAGGAAGGTTGAGAAAGCGGCTGTTGCAATAGTCCAGCATAGAGAGAATCAGCGCGCTCGGGATGTTGAGCCTCTGAGGGAAAGTGAGAAAAGGTAGAATGCCGCTGAGGAGGCGCAGTTGTTAGTGGGACTTTTTGGAGATGTCTGAGATGTGCGAAGAGAAGGAGAGAGTGGAGTCAAAGATGACCCCAAGATTACTTTGGCAAAATCGACCAATTCTTAGTGGAATAGGTTGGGCTACAGAAAACATCTCCCAATACCTGGATAACATCCTAAGAACCAGAGCAATGAGATTTAAGGCCTACCTGAAGGACACCACAGATGTGATTCTCAAGCTCAAACATGTGACTTGGGACAAAGAATAACAACTAGCTACTTTAGATGTTAGGGCCCTCTATACATCTATCCACCATACCTGGGCACTAAGAGCAATAGATCACACCTTCAAGGAAGACTCAGCATCGATGTACCAGCAAATCCAAATGGTAAAAGAAATGTTGGAACTTACATTCGAATACAATATCTTCAACTCCAATAACTGCTTCTACAGACAGACCAAGGGCGTGGCGATGGGCACTAAATATGCCCCGGCCTTGGCTAATATATTTATGGGACTATTCGAAGACACAGTTATCTATCGAGACAAAGCTTATCAAAAACAACTGGTGCACTGGATGCGATAAATCGACGATGTACTAATAGTATGGAAAGGCTCAATCACAGAATTTACAGATGATTTTAAGGAAAGGATCAATCAAAATGAAATGGACATACAATTTACAGGCACCTGTCATAAGGACACTATTGATTTCTTGGACCTTACAATATACATTGATCGAAACCAAGTTAGAACCCGCACATATAGGAAGCCCACGGAAGTGAACTCGACCTTACATGCAGAAAGATGCCACCACAGACCAACTATTGTCAATATACCCTCAGGGGAATTCCTAAGGGCCAGTAGGAACTATCAGACAGAGAACCACTTTGAGAAGGAATGCACATTACTTACATCCAGATTTCTGGCAAGAGGATATACAGAACGCTGTGTGAAGAGAGCCCTGGAGAGAAGTTTAGCAATGACTCATGAAGAAACACTCATACCCAGGAACAAATTGTCAGAACAACCCACGATTGGTTTCATCACAAAATATAGCAGTGACCATAGAACTCCGTATAAAATGTTAGCTAAACATTGGTATCTTCGGAAGCTGGATGAGAACATTGCAAGGAATGTGGATGAGAAACCCAGGATCATCTACAAAAAAGCACAGACCTTGAAGAATAAATTGAGTCCCTCGAACCTCCCAGACATACCTAGGGAGGAATCGTCGACTTGGCTGAAAGAACCTCAGAATGGATTCAGGAAATGTGGATCATGCACAATGTGCAAATATGCACACAACAAAACAAACTCATTTACTGGTACCAACAATAGAAAGTTAAACATCTTGCAACCCATCGATTGTAGGTCAAAACACGTGGTACATTGGATTATATGCATATGCAATTTGATCTACATCAGCAGCACGATTAGGGAATTAAGGTTTCGGATCAGAGAACACTTAGCCAAAATTGGCAGTCAAGATCCAAGATTACCACTGGCATGCCATTGGCAAGAAAGACACCAAATGGACAATAAGGCGGACATGAAATTCATTGGTCACCAGAAAGTCTCTCTGGGTAAAAGAGGTGGCAACAAGGAAAAGAAACTGAGACAAGCAGAGGCGAGAATAATCTGTAAATTAAATTCCACAGTTCTCGGTCTAAACACAGACAACGAAATGGTGTCTTTTCTATAATTAGAAAAGGGACCATACTGGACTATGATGTACAGGGTGCCTTCATTATTGGAATGATCCACTACGATGTGATTTATGATTTATGCTCTTAACATTTGTAATAGCTCATAGTCGGGCCAGGTTATAGGACAGAGTTCTTTTATCCTCCTTGAGTTCTATTCAATCTAACCATTCAACAAAAAAATGATTAAGGCCATCAGTATGGCTCAGTAATGGTACAACAACACTAATTTAGGTCTTTGGCATTGAGTATAAATGTTCTCAACGGCTGTCGTGTCCTCATTTTGGTATTGATACCTTTAAATCTCGTTAATATACTATGGATGGTGCCCACACCATGGAACTTATGCCATCCACTAAACAGATGACTATGGTAAATATACGTGGCTCAAAGCATGCAGGTCTCACCTAAAAACACTTACCCAGCATTGGTTTCAAAATTTGTGGCTTCGCATTCTCTGTCACTTTATACAATACAACAATTTCGAGTACCATTAAGCATCGAATTTCACTCTAAATAGACATACACCGGCCTTGTTTAGATTCTTGTTAATGTAATTAATCAGTAATACTTAGCAGTACCTTTATTATAGTAGTAACACAATTTGGACAACTTGGACACAATATTACGTAATAGAACAATAAACTGCTCAAAAATGGCCACCGCGGTACAAGAAGTAAACAATGGCCCTCGTCATGGAAAACGGACTGACTTTGCAGTCAGTTACCATGCCGACCGAGCCTCTGAAGAACTAGGAAGGGGACGCCTTTCAGATTCCCCATACGGACTTCAGGCTACACGGGATCAAACGCGAGACAGATGTGCAAGGCGAGAGACCGTCTCCTCGCTTGCGACTTTTTTGCTTTCATGACATTGTAAATGCCGCGAGCCCGAGTGCGTTGTTACTTAAGCAGCACGCGCTTGGCTTTAAACGGCATAGTAGGCGAGCACACATTTTTTTAAATAAGAAGGGTAACACTCGTGATAGAGCCACTATTAAGGTACATGTAAGCTTTCAGCAAGAATCATTTGGCGAGACCGTAGATTACGGTAATTTTGTAAAACTTGAAATAGAATTAGTTGGCAAGATCGTGGACTACGGAATGTTTACAAAATGAACTAATAATAATAAGCACGCTGCTAAATGAGATTTTACTAACACGCACCGATGAACAGGTTCAGACTGAAATACACCAATGAAACTCTGGGCAAAGGGTGAAATTGTTTTTACCTAAACCTGATTACCTGACCTGCAATCCTTAATAGTAATATCGCTAAATGATGCATGCACTTTTTTCAAGGGATCTAACCCGAAATTGGAATAAGCAGACACTCTCTGCAAAACCTAACTACAGGGGAACTAGAGAAACCGAGGTAATATTAACATTATCCACTCTTTACTTCTTAACTTAAGAATGAGACCACATATGAACTACAAACTAACTTAGTCTTGTGCTCCTTTCTCTTGACCCTACATGTCCTCCCCATTTCTCTTCCTATTTTCGTCTGGCTTTTTATTTTTGTCTGGCTTTGTACTTTTTCTTGTTTTTGCTCTTCTTATTTTTGGACTGTTTGAATGTTTGTTTCTCCACAATCAAACATATCGAATTGTTTTAATTTGCATCACGTGTATGTATAATAATGTGAATTAACATAATGTTTCTGTTACTGTTGTTTTTTGTTACTGTTGACACTTATTTTCTCAGCATATAATTGAATTTAGCCCTGATTTGAAAAAGGTCTACAAAGGGACCGAAACACGTGTCATTCTAAAGGGCATTTCTTATTAAATCATCTTTTTGAAACTGGGCGCAGTCTCACCCTGGGTTTTTCCTTTCATATTAATGTTTTTTATATAGCACTTTAATCTAAAGCACATTTCATAGGACATATTTACATACATTTTTATTATTATTACCCAATTGAAATTGGTACTTATTTATTAAACTCGGAACGATGAAAGACTGAGGTGGTCTTGCTGGGATTTGAACCTGCGACCTACAGATGAAACACAGATCACAGCACCAAGCATTTAACCCGCTGAGCCTTCTTACCGGGAACGGGAGAGCCTTGCTGTTGTCCTCTTCCATGACCTCAGGAAAAGAGTAGACAAACATACTTCATTGGTTGCTTTTTCACTATCTTTCTTGTTTTCCTGTCTTTTTCCCACTCTTTCTAAAGTTGTTGCTATTTTTGATTTATTTTTCAATTGTTTTCAATTACTGTACCGATTACCCTAGTACCCTAAAATGGTTGACACCAGTCAGTGCCTGTTTCTACACCCTGCCCCATCCACACTACGGCCTAAATGGCCAACCTTAACCTCCTCAGAACTAGGTACAACCTATCCCCAATTGTAAATGAAGGACTTTGCACACATAAACATTTTACATTTGCTTAAATAACCTTTTACAGAACCGGGCACACCCTCCATAACATCAGACTTACGAGGGATCACTGCCTACACTCTGTGGCGTGGTGAGGGCGTGGCTTTTGTGGCAAGTCTGGCATTATATCCACAAGGGCCCAACCTGCAGCTCTGAAAGGCCAGTTCACTTTGTTATGTCTTGAAAATACAATAGTGAAATCTAGAGGAGAATTTGTTAAGACACACATAATGGTGCATTCTCCTACGTGTAGGCTTTCTTTTATGGTGGATAAAATACATTTGTATTCTTTGTATTTATTTGAAGAACAGGATGTCAGTTTCAAACAGAAATTACTTACAATAAAACATTTACTGAAGGAGGAGGCATTCCCACGAAGGGTGCCTTTACAATAGCAGAACAATTAGAACAAGTGAGGAGCCAGTTTATGAGTGTGTAAAAAAGTGGGATATACACCAGGACAAAGCAAAAGAAACGGAAGAAAAATATATTAAAAAACAGGTGGCTTACAAAATTAACATTAACCTAAGGGGCAAGGGCTTCAAACTAAAGAGGAGTACTATTTAAAAATACAAATTAGATAATTGAGCATCACTGAAGGCGGTGGTGGGATCAGGTAATGAGGATGGGGGAGAAGACAGGGGAACTCCCTCTTACGCAAGTAAGTAAAGTTTAAGCTGAGCTTTGAAGAGATCCACAGCTGGGCTGGCTTTGATTGTTATGGGCAGTGGGATCCAGCAGAGCAGGGCAAGTAGGGAGCACGAGCTGAAGTGAGAGGAGGCACAGGGAGTGTATGGGATGGTGAGGTGAGTGCAGAGGAGGGTCAGAGGGAATGAGATGGTGAGTAACCTGAGATACAATCAGAAAGGTACTGATGAGAAAGACCGTTGAGAGCTCTGTAGATCAGGAGAAGGAACATGAAAAGAGAGTGGTTGTGCATAGAGAGCCAACCATCATGTTGTCGGTAGGTCGAAGTGGGGGAGGACCTGGGTAGGTTGTCGAGAGTGTGGGTGGCAAAGTTGAGGACTTTGTCTAGAGGGAGGAAAGAGTATACAGGATGACCAGGGAGTAGGCTTGCACAGTAGTCAAGTTTGCTGAGCACCAGACGGGATGTTACAGCTTTTCTAGGGTGTTTAGTAGGAAAAGGATACATTTTCCGAATGTTGAGGAGGTTGATATGAGCAGTCGAGGCAGTGGTAGTGATTAATTGTTTGCAGTCTTAGATTGCTATCAAATGCTATCAAAGAGGATCCCAAGATTGAGGGTTTTGGGTGAGGGAGCAAGAAGGTCAGATGGTAAGGAGATGGGAGGATAGGGATGGCATTGGAAGCCGGTAGAAAGATGACTTTTATTTTTGAAGAGTTCAGCATGAGGCAGCAGAGAGTCATCCATTGGTGAATTGCAGTGCGACAGTTGGTAATACATTGTGAGATGGCTGGGGTAAAGGTAGGAAATGAGGAAAAATATTTGAGTGTCATCAGCTAAAGGGTGATAGTGAAAGCCAAAGAAGGAGATAAGCAGAGGTCCAAGCACTGATCATCGGGGGACACAGAGAGGGAGAAGGGTGGGATCAGAGGTTTCCCACTTTCAAAAGATTTTAAAGGATCAACCTACCAGGTTGGAGGTGATCCAGGCAAGATCAGATTTCTGAAACCCACGGCCCTAGAGAGTGAGAAGTCGAAAGGAGTGGTTGACAGGGTCAAAAGCAGCAGAAAGGTCCAAAAGGATGAATATAGAAGACAGTTTGGTGTGGTCAGCCTTCAAGAGAAAGTTGGAGATATGCAGGAGTGCAGTCTCGGTGGAGTGTTTACTACGGATGCCAGATTGAAGTGGACCTCCAGGGCTATTATCCTCAAGGTACTTAGAGTTCTGGTCTAGACCACTCGCTTAATAACTATTGAATAATGGAGAAAGAGAGAAACTGAGGGATAGCTTGTCGGGAAAGTGCGTCAGTCGAGGGTTTCTTCAATTGGGGTATGACAGTTTCAGATTTGAAGGAGACACAGGAGAGTCCAGCGGAGAGAGAGAGGTTCAAGTGATTGAAACTAAGTCTTAGACCATTTGGGGAGCAAAAACGGTCAATAGGAGCACAGCAAAGGATGGGTTCAAATTCAATTACAATTGTAATTGTTCTTTTATAACACACTTAATACCGGAGACCAGTTTCTAAGCATGAGACCGGTATTCAAACCTGTGTTGTTATGGGTTGTCTTTCTTCCAAGACATATGCATTGCCCCTGAGCTATCCTCCCGGAAATGTAGAGTAGAAGTAGTTAATCGTAAAAGAGGTAGGGGGAGAGGTGGTGGACTAAAGAGCGTTAGAGAGGGAGAGAGAGCAGGGATGAGAGACTGTCACTAATTTTAAAGATGTTAGAGGAAAAGTAGTGACCAAAGTCATTAGCAAAAAAGAAGGAGGCAATGGGTATTGCCTTTAGGGGTGTGAGCAAAGATGAAGGTTTGCAGGGGTCATTTCTTAGGGAGAAGATGTTTGTGAAGTGGGAGGATTTGGCCGAGTGCAGACCAGAGGTTGGGGAAGCAAGGGAATTTTTTCAGGCTAGGAGTAGCGAAGGTGTTCATAATTTGCCCCAGTGTCATAGGTCATGGTGTATGTTTGTTTTAAGGGTCTGAACTTCAGAGGTGATCCAAGGCTGAGGATGGGAACTGGAAGGTGTGAATGTGGGAGTAGGATAGGGCTAGTCAAATGGAGTCATAAATGCATAGCAGAAAGCACAATCAATTAAAGAGGCATGAATAGGGGAAATAAACGCATAAACGCAAGCTAGGACTAGGTAAATCCTTTCCGATTATTACAGCTGGATTGTGGAATAACTTGCCCATTAACATAAGAAAATAAGGGAATTATTCACGCTTTCGTAAGCAGGTGAATACTCACATTTTTAACTAATTTCCTTCTCAAAACTAATTAGTTACTCTCACTAAGCACCTGCTTGTCTTGTTATTTGTGTTTGTCCCTGGTGTTCATGTAACTGCGACCCGAGACTTGCGAGTTACCGGCACAATAGAAATGAATAGAAATAGAAATAGAAAGAGACAGGAGAGAGGTCCTCACATCATCAAGGTTGGGGCAATAGATTCCTGCCTGACATTCCTCTTAGTCATTGAAGAGGGGAGATGAGGGAAAGGGGAAAGGGCTGAGATGCTAAAGTGAACAGGGAGTTATCAGAGGCAGAGAGTGAATTAGAGCGAAAGACAAGGCCAAGATAGTTCCCACCAGAATAGGTAGGCTGTTCATGGAGGGAGTAGAGGGAACGGTCAGATTCGAGGGAGTTTAGTTCCAGGCAGGGGGCTGCAGAAGGCTTCGGGAGGTTAAAGCCCACCAGCATGACAATAGGGATGTCGGTAGGAAGTGACTCAAGGAGAAGGGTCTGATCAGGTAAGAGTTGAAGGGCCGAGGCGGTTGATGGAGAGTCAACACAGTGAGAGGAGTAGGAGGGAGGAATTGAATAATAGCATATTCAAAAGAGGGAGATTTGATGTCAGATGGGGTAAGCCACAGCATTGAGTGCCTCTCATGGAACTGTGCAAAGTGTATTTTTGTAGTGCGGGCAGTCAGCGCATAGTCATTTTTGCAGTACAAAAGGACTTTGCCCGGACTTTGCACGGCAAAAATACACTTTGCACAGTTCCATGAATCAGGGTTTGTGTCGGCAGTGCCAAGTCACTTTTCAGCAGTGCAAAGTCACTTTGAACTGGGCAAATATTCCATGAATCAGGCCCATTAAATGCCCTTCTGGGCCAACTAGTGGTGTCCTTGTCAGAAACCCTGTTGTTGGCCATCCCTGAGCCCTCCAGCATGCTAACTGGCGGTTCAGCTGGACCACGCTGACGCAATATGTGCACACACACGTCAACTGTGTCGTGAATTCATCTGTCGCACCTCTGGGATTCATGCAAATGCCGCTGCGGCCAGGGTTGGAATGGTCCATATGGCCATAACATAGGGCAGTGCCTGAAGTTCTGCACCATCAAGTCATTGTGGGCCGGCTTTTGTGGGCCATGTGGGCCACTTTGATGACTTGGTCCACAGTGCAGCTAATAATACGGGCCAGTGTTACTGTCCCAATGTGCTTCAAAATGTACACATCCCCTGGAAAAAGTTCACCAGGGGCTTTTCCAACAGTTTGCCATAAAGAATCAGGGCTCAAGACTTGTAAATGTGGGACGCTTTTCATTTGCTGTCCGGGCTTATTGGTTGTCCCAGTCCCACCCTGGCTGTGGCCAGGCATAGCATACACAACTGGCCCACATCCTCGGCAGCAGGAAACTTCTCTTCTTTTCCCTACCATCATGGCAGTATGGGGTGTTGTAGACCTCAACAGTGATTGGATAGCAGCATTCAGACAGGGTACCATTGTGAACAAAGATGGAAGGTGGTCCGTCCTGGATATGCCTGAAGTCCAACTCCTCACTGGTAGTGAATTTTACAAAAAAGCGGGCTCATTCTGATGGGGTGGAAATTTCCTGGGGAAGTGTCAGCGAGTAGCGTTGCAGTTGGTTGGGTACTTCTCAGCCCGCTTTGATGGGTCTTCACTCACGGTCTCCAGAAAGGGCTTCCGACCCACGGCCCACCCCCGACTTGCCCCAGTCACGCCGACACCTTGTGCAGCCTGTGTAATGGCTGCATGGCTAAATGAGCTGCCTGCAGGTGTCAGCACTTCGAATTAGAAAAAAAGAAAAGGCAGCAAGCAGCAGGTGTAACCATGCAACGCGGGCTGCCTAATGGCTCTGTACTCTGAAACATAGAAAGAAGGGCTGGACTCCCACTTAAAGCACCGGGTGTTGTCTTCTTCACTTCCTGTGACTTTTCAAGTGCCTAGCTGTGAGTAGCTCACTTAATACAGTATCGACCACAACAGCTCAACGCTGTGGATCCACGATTGCACCAATGGGCAGAGTACAAGTGGAGCTGCTTTTATTGCCAGACCTGTGTACATATGGGTTTGCCTTCTGGCCGGGGCACCATTGCATATGTTTAACAAGCAATGGGGCAGAGTTCAGGGCCCTGTCTCCTCCAGGGACTTTAACCTACACTGTCACCTGCTTTCTCCCTACCCCACCCTCTTTTAAAGACTGTTCTGCTGTTCATATGTTGAGAGCAGACTATGAAGAATCTATGAGGCTCAAGAAGTGAGTGGGGTGGGGGGCGGGCATCCGAGATGGGTCTGTCCAGGGGCAGGGTTTTACTTTGGAAAGTTTGTCTGAACCCAACTGTGGACTCATTGAACTCTCTAAACCCAGTCAATATTCCCAGCAGGGTAGTGTGGTAAGGAAAGAAACGAGCGCCCTTAGAGGGGCATAAGCACCGGTGTTAGACGGTTTACAGAAGCTGGTTAGGTATTTTCAGAGATGCTTTGCTTGAGTGGAAACATAATGTATGGTATTCTAAATATGTCAATACTGGCCTCAGGCTCTCAATGCTAAACATCTTGTAGAGTACTCCACTCCCTGTCCCTGCTTTATGTTCCTTTTTGCGCCCCTTCACCCCCGCGTGGTGTACGTCATTCAATACGACAATGCACTTATATAAAGGCATCTTAACCTAGGATGACATCTGCTCTCTGCTATTTTCTACTATTTAAGTCATTCCCGTTCGAAATGGCACTCCCTTCGTAAATACAAATACTTAGAAGTTGGGCCTCATTATGAGTTTGCGTTAGTGGTAAAACAACCAACATTTCAAAGTACCTGATGTCTAATTCTGAATTCCCGGACTGAAGCGCTTGCAAACAGCCTGCTTTTGTGTGTAGGAAATATCTGCCAGACAAAAACGGCATTGGATATGATATTACCGCCCGTGGTAATCTTGCATGCAGTCATTTGGAATTCCCTCATGGAGTCCTGTGGGCCTCCAAAATGGGGAATATCGAAAAGTATCCATACGACTGAGAAACATGTGGACCCTTCCCTTTGCTGCATGCCTTCTGCAAGCGGCAATGGTAAATTGGATTTACCACCAAACTCGTAATGAGGCCCTCTGTCATGCAAAAGAAAAGCTATTTGAGCTCCCTGGGAAAACTGCGTCTCTTCAGACAGGATATTCGTTTAGATGAAAGGTCAAAACTTCAGTTTATAAAAAACTGAAGCAGTCATACAAAACTGTTAGGATATCTGTCAAATATTCTTCGAAGTCATGCTGGGATTTGATGCAAGATGTGCGTAGATTTTGCTGATTCAACCATAGCACGAGTTGGTCAAATAGGGGTCCCATGAAATTGGAGATGTTGAAACCAGAGTATCCAGCTCAACTCTGCCGATTGTTCGCTTAGGGGGGTGTTGGAAAGGTTGTATGTGATATGGTCGAGTTTTTTAGTCGAATTCGATTTCGTCGAATTGTTTTTCTGTTTTTATATTTGGCTTCGACTATATGTGGTGGGAGACCCGCGCAATTTGACGTATTCGAATTTGACGAATTCTGCTGTGATGGAATCTCACTGTCCCGTTGGAAATCTCTGCTTTACACAATCCCCAATGCTGTGTGAGCCGGAGTGGTATCCATTGATCCGTTCCCAGGTTGTAGGCCCTGGTATCCTTCTGAGCTTGGCCTTACGGTATAACAAAGATTGGAGAGCCAAAATAATGTGCCTTGTGTACCACACAGAGAGCCAAATGCGTAATCTGCCGCTCTCCAGAAACGTACAATTATTCTTCCTTACATAAGGAGGATCCTGCCACATACCTTGTTGTTGACTGATTGCGTCACTTGATGCACTGGGTAAGTTAATTGCTAGGGGTTAACATAGCGACTTGTTATCCTGGGCAAAGCAAGAACACTGCAATCCATTCTCTCGGTTGGGCTTTCAAAGTGGGCTTGCCCCTCTCCCCAATTATTCAGAACTGTCCATGTTGATGACAGGGTTGTGGCAAAGGTCGATGAACCACTAGATGTGGTGTCTGCCAACTTTGCCACAGCCTTTGATTGGCATCTGCTGTGGTAAAAAACCCTCCAATTGGGGACTCCACCACAAGTTTTTCTGAGCTTAGTCCAACCAGTGTCCATGGATAACTGAGTGGGAAAAGACTGAATGAAACCAGTGTGTATTCCGACTCTTTTATGTTTTAGCTGGTTTGCTTCCGATAACCTGTTGGCTTTGGCTGGTGTACGGATGTTCACATCTAAAATGGGAGAGGCCAAATCCAGCTATTATCCTATGCTGAGGGTACCATCATTCTTGCTAACCTCAGTGGGTCATGTACTGTAACTCGCAGCTATTTTGAATGTGATTGAATTGAACAAGGCATTGTTTATAGTTTTTAACCCAGAAATACAACCCACAGCCTCATCTATATTCACATCCCTTGTTGGGGCCCAGACTTCAGCAAAAAGGGGATATGGTCAACAAAAAGGTGGAGATGAGTTGACCAATAGCAGAAGAGTAAACAGTGAAACGTTAGATGTCAAAGACATAGCCTTGGGGGACAGCCACAGGGGGGAGGACAGATCGGAGTTAGTATTAATCCATGAGATGGAGAAGGTGCAATGGGCAGGATATGAGGCAACATAGTCATACCCATATCCTGGATTCTGAGGGAAGAGAGGGCCCGAAGGAGAGCTTTGGTCAACTGTATCAAAAGCGGGAGAGGGGTTTCAAAGAATTAGGATAGAGGAGAGTTTGTGATGGTGAGCGATGGTCAGAAAATTAGAGACGAGTGAGGGCTGAATGAAACCAGTGACGTATGCGGAAATCAAAGTGAGGAGGCATGGAGGTTTTAGTGTCACGGTAGGTAATGATATATTTCCAAGATATTAGAGTATTGCGGAAGGAGAGATGCAGGTCCATTGTCTGTGCAATTTTTGAGGTCAGCTGCAGATGTTTTTAGGACCACTTAGGCAGTAGCTACCTTTAAATAGGAAGAAAAGCCCCCAAGAAAAATCAAGGAGTTAAAAAGAGGAGAGAGCATGGAATAGGTAAGAAGGCCAAGTGCATTGACTGTTTGTGGAGCATACTGGTCAACAGGGACCCAAGAGGGGTTTGCCGTCCTCAGGATTTGCACCCATTCAGTGGGAGAGGTTGGAGAGAAGGTTAGGAGGGCGAAGAAGTAAGCATGGAGAGGGAGAGTTATGATGCTATCCCATACATTACATAATGTAGTAGAGAAGTACTGGTTAAAAAAATGTATCAGAAAATATAGAGAGTCTAGCACATTTGTTGGCCATGGAAGACATAGCACAAGGTTATGGTGGCGATAGCATGGCTTGGAGTGTGGAGGATTGTTTGTGGGGGTGAAAGCAAAGTGTAGTAATGAGATTAGTTATGTTATGTTATGCGCTGATTTTTAACCCGCACCGCTACCACCCACGGGCAGTATCCAGGCACTTGCGTGGCTCTGGAAGAAAGGGGGGTGGGAATGTTAGTGAGGATAAGATGAGAGGATAGGTTCAGAACCAGGAGGAAGTGGCGTCTGTGAGTGTTGTTTTGCATGCAGGAGTTGGTGTGCCCCGTGCGTTGTAAATGTATGGGTAAGATTCAATGCCACGGGTGTGTTAGTGTTTGTGTTGGTGTTGTGGTGGGTTGTGGTTGTGTGCCCTGGTTAGATAGGGTCCATAAGGGATCCAGCGTCACCGGTGGCTGTAGCTGTAAGACTATCTGGTGTCTTGGTGTGTACTTGCGTTGTTGACGATTTTATGGACTTTGTGGGTGGTTCACTCTAGGTGTGCTTCAGCATCTAGAGATGATGGGTGTGAACATAGAATTGATTCTTGGTTTGTTTATGTGTAGTGCGGCTAGCCCAAGGTCTGGAGTAGTGGCGTTGGCTATTTTGGAGGAGCAGGAAAGGGAAATGGGTTAGTAAGTCTGTCCGTTTGTTGGAGCCTCTGGTGTGACTCTTTGGTTGCCGCTTGATGGTATCTAGCCATCAAGCGGTAAGACAAGAAGACACTTGGGAAAGGGACAGGGGCTTTCTTGTAGGCAAAAAGAGGGGTGTGCAGTCCCTGCGCTACCTGTAGAGGTGGTGTTGCATGGCCATCTTGAGGAGATGGCTCAAAGGGTGACTCAGGGTTGGGAGTGAAGGTGTAAGAAGGATAGTGGCGCTCAGATGAGTTGTTGAGAGCCACGTTGAAGTCAGAGAAAGCCTATTTAATGGAGAGTACAGGGAAGGAGCAGGAGAAAGAAAGGTTCTGCCACACTACCAGCCGTGAGCTGCCTAGAACTCCTACGACAGCCTCAGGCCTAGTAAATCCAATTTCATTAAGTGTTGAGGACTTGACTTCTAAAGTCGCTTTTACCTTGAAAGATACATTTTGAACTCTGGAGGCATGTTCTCCCCTCCTGAGATACTGGGCAGATCAATGTCCAGGCATTCTGGGTTTTTTTTAGTGCTCACGGGCTCCTCTAAGGAGGGAAACACTTGCTAGGGCAAAATCGCTAACATTGGGGGCCCGGCTTCAGATCCATTGATCGAAGCCTATGTCTACAAGGCGTGTCCAGTGATCGATTTTGATGCTGGATTCTGGCTTCATGCCTGCCAGAGTATGGAGGACCCGGTAGAAGCACTTTTCTGGATAACCTTCTACGCCCGTAAAACTTATATGCGGTTTGTAAATAAATCGGTGAGTCCTGCTGACGGCACAAATATAAATATACTTACGGGCGCCCTCTTTGCCCCCACTGGTCCTATCTGTGGTTCTTAGGGCCAGTCAAAGCTTGCACAGTATTCCGGGCAAGTCTGCACTCTTCGCAATCCGGCACCGACTGCCCCATTCCGCTAGAGGGCAATATCTGAAGGGTCATCCTGACCGGGCAGCACACGCTTGTTCTTCTGGGCAAATGTGGGCCAGTTTGATTAATTAGTGCTCCGTGCATATTTAATAGGTTTGGCCATTGGCCTGAAACGTAACACAAAAGAAGCCCTCGCATGCCACTCAAACAGTGTTCTGCGAAAAATCACAAATCTCCATCTGTGAATGTGTGCCACCATGTTTTTAGTGCAGGGGCCTATTTTGGCCACAGTCCGAAACTGCTCAAAGGGACACAGATTGTGGGGCAGCCCATCGACAACCTTCAAGAGTTAGGTCTAAAAAGGAAAAGGAATGGCCAAATCTTGTGAAAAAACAGTACAAGGTTGATGCACAAAGCCCCCATTCGGTGAACTCAACCAGGCTATTGGGAAAGCACATGAGTGAGACAGACACGAACAGGTTCGTTTTTTGAATGATCCGGTAAATCCAGACCCCTACAACCTGGTCAGACTGTCACCCGAACTCGCCCCATTGTAAGAAGCTCACTGCGTCCCGTCAAATGCGATGTCTTATCTATTTTACGTTCTTTTGAGATCAAAAGAGCATTGTTCCTCCCAGTGAGTAAATAAATAAATAAATAAATACATAAATAAACTTCTGAGTGGGGGTTGGGAATGAGTGCTAAAGAGGTTTGGAGTTTAAAAGCTACAGATGTCTATAAAATACGAATACAATGTAATGATGAACTGTGAAAGCGGTTTTTACATGCTTTTTACTGCTTCTGTGCTAAATGAGAAATGTTATTTTGTACGTGTGCTGATGTTTAGTAAGTGTTTCTTCAGTGTTGGCGGTTTTTTGCTGAAACATAATATAACGAGAAAAACCCCAATCGAAACATTTTGGGAATCTGGGCAGTTCCCATCCCTTTTCCTGTCCCAGCCAAAAAGTAACACTTTGATCACTGCTGCTCAAGCGCGCGCGCGCGCGCGCACTGCCAGGCTCATGAGCGGCAGAGGACTGCTACCTACATGCCGGCCGCCATTGCAATCCACCCCTACGGGCTCTGCCTGCTTTGTGCAGTTGGGAAAAGCAGCCAGCAATGCAGAGGGGTGACATCCTCTCCACCTGCATCCAAATCATGCGTGGTGCGAGACGCCGTCGCAAGGAAAATAAAATGGCCCGAGTCTGAAAAAAAAATGGAGAGCTGGTCTCCACGTGATTTTACAATGCACTCATCATGAGCCTCTTAAAGATGTGGGCACATATCATTGGCAGAATTGCCGTCCATGCACTCGTTTGCCATGCCCATAATATGTGTTTATTCTCCAGCCTTCTCTACCACCATTAAGTTCAACCCAATCTACACCTCTCTCTTTCGCGTCACATGTGCCTCCTGTTTATGGCAATTATTTTCATTGGTGACTGGTGGTGCCTGCATCGATGGCCAACTCCCGTCGTGCTCTTGGAGGGTTGAGAAGATTGACTGGACTAGGAGCTGCATTCCAAACACTGCATCGTGCGTGTGCATCCTTCTGCATGCAAAGCAACAGAGGCATTGCTAGGTGGGGGGTCAGGGGGCTGAGGGGGCTATAGACCCGGGTCTTTGGGTTGTAGCCCCGCCCGGATAGAATCTCAGGAGCTACAGCCAAAAGGCTAGCTAGCCCCCAGTCCTGACAGTTCTGACATCAGCTTAGCCCCTGGTCTTTTCCAGACCTAGCAACACCCCTGCCCGCTAGTCCTGACATTAGCTTAGCCCCTGATATTTTCCAGACCCAGCAACACCCTGGCAAAGCAGTGTGCTGTAAAATGCTCCAGTGCCGTGGAGTGCAAGCTCTTGCGGTGCGGTGCGGGAGGAAAGGAGGTGGGGCAGGGTGCAATGTGAACCATAATATGGCAAGTACCGAATCAATGTGATTATTTCCCAAAGCTTGGATCCTGGGAAAAAACGTGACATCTGATTGCAACCAAAGGCCATGCTTATGCCATGTCTACACAAAAACTAAAACAATTGCCGTGCTTCTTTCATTCTGTTCCTGATGTCATGTCCTGCGCTCCTGATGATCTATGAGTCTACGGTGTACCGCTCTTTCCTTTAAGCTGGTGCTATTATGCAAGTCTATGCAAATAGGACGAGCATACTCGTCCTCAGCACTTAAGGGGTTAAAGAAGTCCTTATGATTTGTGATACTGGTCACTGCGCCACACTTGCACATTCCCTGTAAGCCTCATCTCATGCAGCCTAATGTGGGATGACTACCGTTGCTAGAAAATGCTATTCTCTACCGCAGCCATATAACCCCTCTCCAGCCTCTCCCCCTTCTCTTCCAGAATCTGCAGATATGTTCCTTACATTGGCAGACACTTCATAATTACAAGTCTTTCCGGCCTTCATGAATGTTATTATCACGTTCATTATCAATTAATAAGTGATCCAAATAATCATGGTCAGTGTTTTAATTGGGATGAGAAATCGAGCGCAGATGAGGGCCTCTTTGTGGAGACTGCTGGAACTCTGCCCTGGCTAGCCCCGGCCCACTTAAAGCCCAGAGTGTTTTCATGTGTCTTCGTCAATTATTATGTAATGTAAATAATTGTGGGTGTGTGTAGCTCACTTCTGCCATTTTGATGGCCTTGCTGCAAGCGAACCTATAAGAACAGATGAAGATGGGGTGTTAGTGGGAAAGAGGGAAAGGGAGATGCAAAACCATTGGTGTGCATGTGCATGCCAGGAGTACCAGAGTCCTGAGTGTCAGTCTGATTCCAGGTGGGTAGTGGCGGAAAAGCCTTGGGTTTGTGTTTCACCCAGAACGGAAAGCACAAGGTGGATCAGTTGAAGTCAGTGCTGTGGTGCCATGTTCGCCGATGGTTCTTTCCTCCTCTCCCTTTCTCCCTTTTCCTATCTCCTCACCTCCTCCTCTTACTTTCTTTTATGCACTTACACTATCAGAATTGTTCCTGGACCTAGTAGTATGATAGCAACCTTGTCTGTCTCCTCCCCACTCGCAAACTTGTTCCCTCCCACCCTGCAGCACTTTCTGAAATGTCATCAGGCCTAGTACGATAGTCGCTTGTTTTGTTCCTCCCCTCCCTTTCTGCACCCCTCTCCCTCACCTTTTGTTTTTCTCCGGCTCTACCAGAAATGTCATCAGGCCTAGTACGGTAGACGCCTGTCTGTTTCCATTTCCTTCCCACTCTCCTCCTCCCTTCCTGATCTATGTCTTAGCTCTTGCACTATCTGAAATGTCGTCAGGCTGAGTACGATAGTTAATTTCACATCCTTACTGTTCATGGCCTGTAAGAATGTCATTGTATTTTCCTTTGTTCCCTCCCTTGCCTCGAAGCCTTTGGCAACACATTGTGTATAGGCGCTATATAAATAAACTACCATATCATATCATTGCTCCGTTCATGCAGTGTGCTTGGAGGCCGCGTGCCGCCATTGTGTGAGAAGTGCAAGGTGGAGTGAGATGAAGATTTGAGCCGGTTAGCGATAGAGAGGGGTAATGGTTGAGCAACACAGTGAGAGTTTTGAACAACCCCTGCAGATTTTTCTTCTTCATTTTGATGGCCCAATCTTATTTTTTCAATTCTTTTGACTTTTTAAGCGCCTTTGTGTGAGAACCTCACACAACACATACGATTGTAAAGCGCACTGTTGCTTCCCGAAGTTAGATTTACGGTCAATAAATACCCTAATAATAATAATAGTAGTAAGCTAGAGTGGGCCATTGGATCAAGATTGTTGGTCCTGTGTGGTTGGGACACACGTCTTTCGTTTCTCCTTATGAGGATTGCTGCTTTTGCGGTTCAGTTCAGGGGGTGCAGGGAGACGGACTCAAAGGATTCCAAGCTCCTGTAGAGATTTGTTGATGCGTTGCCTACTGACCAGTTACCTAGTTACAGGAGTATTAGTTTGCTTCCATTTGACCATCGCAGAGACCAATGAGAAGGACTCTCATCCGCCATAGTGCTACTCTGATGAGTTGTGGCACGTCCCTGTAACTAGGCAGAGGAGGGGCCATCTGGTTAACGGCACCGAGAGTGGGCGTCCGTGGCTTATTAAGTCAGTCTCACAAAGTTTATTCAGTTTTCACCATTAAAATTACACGTGTGGCCTGTCTCTGTTTGCAAGTAGTTGGGTGTGGTGTGTTGGAGGTCAGCTAGAGAGCTTGAAGCCCCAGCCATTCTCCACCTTTATACTCCCAGCCTGTCACTCACACTGTGTGTGGTGGATAAGTCGCGCGATGGGTTGCAGAGATTAGGTATAGGATGTGGAGGTGAGTGGGGATCAGAGGAAATAGAGTGGGTGGTGGAGGAAAGTTATGCTGGAAGGGAATAAGAGTGACGGGTGGAGATGATTGGTGATAGGAGGGAAAAGGAGTAGGTGATTAAGCTGAAGGGGTTATGAGGGTGTGTGGGAGTAGGATGTGGAAATGCATAGTGACAGGCGGGAATAAGAGTGATTGGTGGTGGTGGGTGTTGGGGGTAAGTGCTGATGGGAGCGATTAGGTGTGGAGGTGGAGCTGGGAGGCGATTAAAGGGAGTGGGTGTGGATATAGGTGGGAATGGGAGTGGGTGGTGGAGGTGATGGTGATGCGGAAAAGGAGTGAGCGTGGAGGTGGGGGGAATAGGAGTGGGTGGTGGAGTTGGGAGGGAATAGGATTGTGTGTTGCAGGAGAGTGTTGATGGGAGGACATGGGATTGGGTCACAAAGGTAACTAAGGATGGTAGAATAGCAGCTGGTGGTGAATAGGGACAGTGTTGGTGGTGATAGCAATTGGTAGTGATGGTACTGAGTAATAAGTGGAAGTGGCAATTGATGCGGCTGATATCTCACTCCTCAGTGTAGAAACAATAATGTCCTTTGCTGTTTCCTAAAGGAAGACTCGATTGCAAATCATATGAGGTCACTGTGCTGGTGGGTGATGATGGCACTGGTGAAAGGTAGCCGGCAGCATTCCCAAGTAAAACCCCTGTACAGGAGACTAAGGGCAGGATTTTGACAATTGAATGTGAAGGGGTAAAGGGGTAAAGGTGGGAATCTAGCCAGATGTATTCACCTGCTGGCATAAACACTTATAACGGAGGCACATTCCAGACAATGCAACCGGTTGGAGTTCCACCTCTTAGTAGCCTGTACAGAAAACGCCCTCCATTCTTTGGAGGAGTGATTGCAGTCTAGATGTCCTGCTCATCTCGGGTTCCGAAGCATACTACCAAGTGCATAGACCCAGGTATAATTCTCAGATCCCTTATAGCCATACATTTGAGGCAATCTGTTGGTTACCAAAAACCTAGCCGGTAAGGCAGTACCCTACCATTTCCAGAAAATCAGCCTTGCGTTAACTGCATCTCCAACCATAACGGCTGGATATTGCAGTGAGGACAGGACATCAGCCTTCTCAACAAAACACATAGCAAGGCCCAGTGTTTTCAAAGTGACCACCAATTATGTTATGATCACCAACTCTACTCATTTCCTGTGGAGTCCCACAAGGATCCATCCTCTCCCCTGTGATCTTCAGTCTTTACATGGAACTGCGTGGAAGCCTGCTCGCTCCACACAACATCCCCATCCACCATTATGCAGATAACACACAGCACTACTTCAAGATATCCTCTGTCGAAGACACCCACAGGCTCAAGGCCTGCCTCTCATTGTTTCAGTTGTGGATGTCCAGTGCTTACCTGAAGCTCACACCTTTCAAGAGTGAATTCCTACTGCTGACCAACAACACTGAACACCCGGACCTCCAGGGCTGGCTCTCTACTATGCACCTCAAGGGCTTCACCCCCCATCTGGCCACCTGTGCCAAGTCCCTTGGGTTTTGACATCGCCAGATACCTCTCCTTCAAACAGCACATAGCATGGAAGACACAGACTGGTTGGTACCAACATTCTCTCCTGTGGAAAATTAAGCCCTGCATCTGCTGTCCAAACTCTGGTCTTCTCCTACCTGAATGGTGGCAAGCCCTTTTGGAAGGCCTTCCAGCGACTACTCTGGCTCCCCTGAGAAGTGTCCTGCATGCCGGAACATGACTCATCAAATGAATCTGCAAATTTGACCACATCACCCTGAACCTCATCGAACTGCACTGGATCTCACTGCAAGCCTGTATCATCTTCAAATCCTGCAGCATCATGTACAAGGCTGTCACCCTGAAGTCCCCAAGCTACCTCACTGAGAAACTCAGCATCTCCGGAGGCCTACGATAGAAGTAAAGACATGCGCAGACTTGAACTCCGCCGGTGCTGGAAGGAAAAAAACAGAAGATAGGCCTTCTATGTGTACGCCCCAAGACTCTGGTACCTCATCCCCGTCAACATCCGACTCACCCCCTCGCTTCTACAGTTCAGAAAGCAGCTTGAGAACCTCCTCTGCAATGAATAATTCCTCTCTAACACACTCCCCACCGTACCTTGGACTGAGTGATCTGATCCCCACTGTTTCCTCCCCGGTTACTTGTAGATCTGTTGCTGACAATTGCCCCCCCTCCACTGTTGTTAGATCCCCACTCCCCTGTTTCTCTTCTCCCTTAGTTCATCCCCCAATGATTGTAAAGTACTCTGTTGCTTCCCGAAGCTAGGCCTGCACTCAACATATACCCTAATTATATTATAATAGTGTTGCATGATGCTGGCAGCTTGTGTCGTGCTTCAAGCTACTCGCTGAAGATAGTGGGAGTGAGGAAGAGGGGTTCAAAAGTCATATCTGCATCTGGGACGACCAGTTAGGTTCTTTACTTATCTAGCAAATGGTAAAGGACTGCGCATCAAATGGGGGAGTCGGCATTGATTCGATGGCTTGCCTGCCCCTTTCCATCTGTCACTTTGCCATTTATCTCAGGGTGTCTCCCCTCCATTTCTAGAAAGCAATCTAGGCAAAGGAAAAGCAGTAGATGGCTATTAAGGCTGGTCGCCACTTCACTTGCCCATATTGAGAGTAACACCTATACAGCTCCTCAACGCTTTTTTGCAGAGGGCACTGTATCCTCTTTGCCTGAGAGAGGAGGGGCCAGTGTAAACAGAAGCATCCCTGATGCTGGCAGACAGTGCTTCATTATAGCCAGGGGAGTTGCTAGGTCTGGAAAAGATCCGGGCTAAGCTAATGTCGGGACTGTCGGGACTGGGGGCTAGCTAGTCTTTTGGCTGTAGCTCCTGAGATTCTATCCGGGGCTACAACCAAAAGATCAGGGGCTATAGCCCCCTTAGCCCCCCCCCTAGCAACGCCCCTGATTATAGCCCTTTCTGGACACATTTAAGTACAGAAAACGCCTTAACGGTTCCCAAAGGATAGTAGCTATCAAGTCAGAGACTTCCCTGGATAGCACTGTGTTTACAATATAACTCCTAGTTGTGGATCCTCAGAAGCATCTGGAAGCTTGCCGATGGGCCCGTTATTTTCTATAAATGGCCCACGGTGCCTGTCCAAACAATTCCCAAAACCAGATTGGGACTTTTAAAAATTCACCTGCTACTTTTTGTCTTCTATTTTCACCTCAAACTTGAGAAGCTGAAGGCAGCTAAAGTGTCTTCAGTCCCCTATCTTCACTTCAGACCTGTCATTAGGAATATTGGAGTTAGAGTTTGAGAGGATACGGTTGTTCTGTGTAGAGAAGGAAGAACTTTTTACCTTAAGAACCGTCCATATATCTTCTCTCCACTAGTACTCCATTCCTTTTTTATTTCTTCTTTGTGACTTTACAACAAAGAAGAACCTATTTTAAAAAATATTTTTTTCTGCTTCTCAAAAAAAGAATAATTGATTGTTTTCTGTTCTTTAAACAAAATTGTGAATTACAACTGTGAGTGTTTTAACAATTTCTGTTATACTTCTTTGTTATTACAACCTTTATGCTCATCAGGATTTTCTTTGTCTAAATAATAAACATTTCAAATAACTTTCTAGAAATTTGCCCTTTTTGTTTTCAGAGAATTTCATAAAAATGCATGATACCAGAGTTTGGTACTTTTTTGAACAATTTAATCATGTTGATTTTGATACATAGCAGTAAGGGATCTACGGTGTTATTTTGGTCTTTTGTCCCCTCCTTTTCTGCTCATGGGGCAAATCCCCCCCCTCTTTCTTTGTTTCTATCTTCACTTCACCTGTCACCAAATGCATTAACCCCCAACGTTCTCCGACTGTGAGTATTTTGAGTTCCAGAAAAATGTACTGACTTCCACCATTTTAGGCACGGACTTTTAGGACTTTTGTCACGCAAAACGTTAACGTAGGCTTTTCTTCTAGGTCAGATGGGCCCAGAAAAAAATGAAATAAAGGTTCTTACATACAGTGAGTGTAGTGGGGTTGACAAGCAAAACAGGAAGAGGGCTGCACAATGGAAAGAGAAATAAACAAAAGGAAATTGTGTGGCTGGCGTGAAGAATCGAGGGCAAGTCAAAATCCGAGACGAAAACGGTTTCATGGGCGTGAGAGTGAACTGGAACTGAGGGGTTGAAGTAATATTGAGAAAAGTACCCTTAACCTTCCTGAGACCATTTGAACTGCTCAAAACATCTCTAAAATGGCTGATGTAAACATCCCCTGCAATGCTTTCAGAGTCCCCATTCCCAGTTATGCTTGTAATTCGAGAATCCTGGGTGTGTCTAAGCTCCGCCCCTTTGATCTGACCTGTACTGTACACTTCAGAGACTTTTTAAAATTTGTTATAACGTGCTTGCGTGAGTCTGGGATTCGAATCTCTGTTGCTCTGAGTGGTCTTGCTTCCAAGTTCAGCACATTTCCCCTGTGCTATCTTCAGTCACAGTGCTGCCCCCCCCCCCCTGCTCTCCTCCAACTTAAACAGAGAGATTGTTTTCTGCAAAGCTACAGTGGGTGGAAAGGGGATGCTAAACATGTATTGCTTTGTTGTGACCAGGGCTGGACTGGGAACTAAAAGAGGGCCAGGGCGCAAAAGCAAATCAGGAAGTCTCCACAGTTCCCGTAGGCCCGGCCACCCCCGGTTGTGACGTCACTTCCATAATGTGGTGAATTCACTATGCTAATTACCCCCAAGCATACTTATTGTACTATTAGCCTGTTTTAAAGCAATCCCACTGGATACAAATACGCCGGTAAAATAGCTCAGCGGGGTGAGCGCTTGCTTCTGCGATCTGAGTGTGACCTGCAGGTCGCAAGTTCGAATTAGTACCAATTTCGGTTGGGTGATATTGTATGTAAATATGTGCTCTGTAAAGCGCTTTGGATTAAGGCACTATATAAATAACACATCATCATTATCATTAAAACTGGAACTTGGGCAGGGGACCAGAAAAGTGATCTGCCAATAATGACAAAAATTCTAGTCAATGATTCTGGGATAGGAGGTGCATTTTCTGGATCCAGACTGAAGACCGTCACCACCGGATGACATCACATCTGCTCAGTTCACCCACCTCTAGGTGGGTAGGTATACACCTCATAAAGCACAGCAGCTCGCCTCCCGAGAGGCACTGAGGTGCTGATAGCAGACCTCTGACCTGTCCACTCCCAAGGTAGTCATTATAGAGGGAAAAGGCAGGTCTTTAAATGTTGCCTGCAGATCTGGTAATCAGATATGTCTCGAATTAAAAAATGGAGCGAGTTCCTGGGTATCGAAGACTGGACGGCAAATGTGCAGCTGCCCTAAGATGTCTCCCAGGAACGTAGTGTGGGAAATGGTTCCTGGTCAACGCAGAACCTGTTTTGTAATAGACCTTATGGGTACGGCCCAGAGCTTTGCTTGGAATCCTTTTGGCCACTGGCAGCCAATGCAGAGAGCAAAGAAAGGGGAAAATGTGGTCACATCTTTTAAGGTGGAAGACCAGTCTTAGCTGCGTTCTGAATGCATTGCAATGTAGGTACAGATTATTTAGGCAGCCCTTAATAAAAGGTGTTGCCGTATTCAAGGTGACTAGATATGAATGCATTCATTGGGTGCACCTTTTCGGAGACGGAAAAATAGCTCAGGAAGCACTTTAAGGTTTTCAATTGAAATGAGCATACGCTAGGAACTTTGCTAATGTATTCATCTACGTAGAGATCTGGTTCCAGCCTGTCTCATTTTCTGCAGATAACGGGACCTCGGTGGTGGTAGTCTGCATATTTTACCTGTGGATAAGAACCCTAGACCCATCTGGTCTGTCTACTTTGCTGCAGCTGAGGGGACCTCAGGTGCTAGTAGTCTACCCATATTCCTTGTAGATAAGGACCCAATAACCATTTAGTCTGTCTACTTTGCTGCATATAAGGGGAACTCAGGTGCTGATAGCCTGCCCATTGTGCCTGTGTCATTCTCGAGTATGTTCTTTGCTGCAGATAAGGACTTCCAGAGCCCCCAGACCGTCTTTGCTGCTGGAAGGCAGTGAGTCTGTCTCCTTGGCTGCTTCACCATCTGAAACCACGCAGAAGCCTCCTGATTTGCTTTGCTCTCTGCTTTCCTCGTCCTTTGCCTCATGTCTATCCGAGGCAGCTTCTTTAGTTTTGGCTTCCAGTGGTGCCTTTCAGTAAGTGGATGGTAAATAATTTCATATTATAGCAGTGTACTCGGATTTTCTGGATCGGGCAGAGAATGTGGACTTTTTACAAAAACATGCGGTCATTTGTCCATTCGATTTTTTCAATTCGATCATTTCTACAGAAACTGCCCTTTTGTACTATGTGGAACGTAAGACAGCACGGGTATCTTTTGTCTTGCTCTCCATATAGAAATACTGTGTATCCGTCCTCGCTTTCCATGAACTGTGTATCCATCTTCGCTTTCCATGATTAGACCGAGCGGATGCATTTAAAAGAGTGTAAGGTTTCTGAGAAGAACACAAGACCAAACACCAGAATGTATTTGATGTTTTCCCAAACATTTCCTTTTCACTTTAGACACTAGCGAAAGGAGCTGTAAAAAACCTCCAGCTCGCCCTCTCATTGCAGAAAGGGGAAGACAGGGCCTGCAACCAATACAGGAAACGAATGAAAGTGGAAGAGAGAGAGCCTCATGGTCACTGCAGGAAGGCAAAGGAAAGTTGCTGCTTCTTTTTTTCACAGAGGGGCCTGTCTTTGTGTTTGTCACTGGGATTTGCCTTCTTTTATGGGAGTGGGTCTATTTGACCTAAAACATTTGACCTAACCACATTTGATTGAATTTATTTGACCTTTTCTCGGTCTAAAATGCAGAGAGAGACCCCCGCAACCTCTCCCCCACTTCCCCTCAACCTAATCTATACCCTTACCCACACCATTTATATATCTAATTAAATTTGACCGAAAAAAAGGTTTAAAAAAATGTGATTAAATGTTTTAGGTCAAATGTTTTTAGGTCAATTATGCTAATACCCTTTTATGCACCTGTAAAACACAGACACAATTCTCCCAGGAAATGGCCTGTCACATTTTAGGGGTAATGTTTCTCTTTTGAGCAGTTTCTTTGGTTAGGCTAGGCTGATTTACACCATGCGGGCTGCCATTTGCATGGTCTCCAGGTGCTCACGTGGCTCTGTAAGAAAGTGGGAGGGGCTGGTTAGAGAGGGAAGAGGGATACGATAGCTGCTGTGTTCTTCTGTAGATGCATCCCGCACCAGGGGGCACTGACGTCTGTGCATGTCAGCTTTCTGAGTGTGTTTTGTCGTGTGTTTTGTCGTGGACACTGGGCTTGTTGTGGCATGCCAGCTTTCTGAGTGTGCTTTGTCGTGTGCACTGGGCTTGTTGTGGCGCATCAGCTTTCTGAGTGTGCTTTGTTGTGTGAACTGGGCTTGTTGTGGCGTATCAGCTTTCTGAGCGTGCTTTGTCGTGTGCACTGGGCTTGTTGTGGCGTGTCAGCTTTCTGAGCCTGCTTTGTCATGTGCACTGGGCTTGTAGCAGGTCAGCTTTCTGAGCGTGCTTTGTCGTGTGCACTGGGCTTGTTGTGGCGCATCAGCTTTCTGAGCGTGCTTTGTTGTGTGCACTGGGCTTTTTGTGGCACGTCAGCTTTCTGAGCATGCTTTGCCGTGTGCACTGGGCTTTTTGTGCCGCGTTAGCTTTCTGAGCGTGCTTTGTCGTGTGCACTGGGCTTGTTGTGGCGTGTCAGCTTTCTGAGCGTGCCTTGTCGTGTGCACTGGGCTTGTTGTGGCGCGTCAGCTTTCTGAGTGTGCTTTGCCGTGTGACTGGGCTTGTTGTGGCATGTCAGCTTTCTGAGCGTGCTTTGTCGTGTGCACTGGGCTTGTTGTGGCATGTCAGCTTTCTGAGCGTGCTTTGTCGTGTGCACTGGGCTTGTTGTGGCACGTCAGCTCTCTGAGCGTGCTTTGTCGTGTGCACTGGGCTTGTTGTGGCGCGTCAGCTTTCTGAGCGTGCGTTGTCATGTGCACTGGGCTTGTTGTGGCGTGTCAGCATTCTGAGTGTGTTTTGTCGTGTGTACTGGGCTTGTTGTGGCGTATCAGCTTTCTGAGTGTGCTTTGTCGTGTGCACTGGGCTTGTTGTGGCGCGTCAGCTTTCTGAGTGTGCTTTGTTGTGTGCACTGGGCTTGTTATGGCGCGCAAGCTTTCTGAGTGTGCTTTGTCGTGTGCACTGGGCTGGTTGTGGCGCACCAGCTTTCTGAGTGTGCTTTGTCGTGTGCATTGTGCTTGTAGAGGGTCAGCTTTCTGTGCGTGCTTTGTCATGTGCACTGGGCTTGTTATGGCGCATCAGCTTTCTGAGCATGCTTTGTCTCGTGCACTGGGCTTGTTGTGGCGGGTCAGCTTTCTGAGCGTGCTTTGTTGTGTGCACTGGTCTTGTTGCGGCGTGTCAGCTTTCTGAGTGTGTTTTGTCATGTGCACTGGGCTTGTTGTGGCGTGTCAGCTTTCTGAGCATGCTTTGTCTCGTGCACTGGGCTTGTTGTGGCGGGTCAGCTTTCTGAGCGTGCTTTGTCTCGTGTACTGGGCTTGTTGTGGCAGGTCAGTTTTCTGAGTGTGCTTTGTCGTGTACACTGGGCTTGTTTTGTCCGGAGGGGTAACATCCAGTGTCTGGGCTATTTGTTTACGTTTGTTTTGTTTTTGTCACGGGTGTGTGTGGCTTGTGTGTTTTTTGTGTAGCATGGCTGGCCCTTTTGTGCGCATTTATTATGGGGGCAGTAGGCTGGTAGAGGAGTCAGGCGCTGGAGGAATGGTTAGTAGGTTGGCAGGTTTTGGCTCAGGTTGTGCGGTTGTTTTGTTGTTTGTCACTGTGTGTTAAATGAAATGATTTGAAGGGCCTCAAGAAGCAGCTCTCTTTTTTCTGCTCACTTTTTTCAGAGAGGCAACCACTAAAGAAGCATCTTTAATGTTGGTTTAAGTCTCTACGTTTTTACTACAGTTTTGCTGTCTTCTGTACCATACTTAAGTGCTTCACATCTTTTTTCTGTATATCATTCAGAGCTACATGCATATTCATGCAACCAACAGGGCAACAGTGGCAGAAGGAGGTGACACGACAGTGGCAGAAGGAGGTGACACGATCTGTCCAAGATCACACATTGTGGTCAAAGGGGAAAGTCAGGACTAGAATTTGAGCACAAATGCCATATGCTTTATATGGTTCCAGCAGACAGGACTAGGCTATTTAATTTAATATGAATGCACCATAAATAGCGTAGACTATCCACTTCAGGCGTAAACTCTGCCCGTCCATCCACAGAAAACCCACATACAAGGTTTTAAGTGAGCCAGGACTCGCCCCATCCACCCAAACGAACCCCCCATGCCCATCGAATCAGGCCCCTAAACACACACCCAGACCGCCACTATACGCAGAGGCATTTCGGGTCCAGTAGACTGTTAAGACATGGATGAGGGGGTAGCCGGGTTGGATGCATGTGATGTCTGGAGTAGAGGTGGCAGAAGCAGTATGCTATGGTGACGCAACGGATGCACAGCTCTCTACCGTTGAAACGTGGAATACGTGTTCTCTTGCATCAAAACGCTGGTCCAACTTTAACCTCCCATTGGAAGGCATGAGGCTGCAATGTTTGTCGTGGGGGGTCAGAGTGTGAGCGTGGTCATTTTTAGATGGAAAATCAATGTAAAATGTTAACCGGTCTCGCCAAATCAGGTTCACAATGCTTAATGGTTTGTTCTACGCCTGTTAAAGTCCGACACCATACCCCGCCCCTCCACCCCAACACACAGACCTGTCAAGTCTCCCGCAGCCCTATAAATAGAATACATATCATCTCATATTACTAACAATCATTGGCAAAGCCAATAGTTTTGACGCTTGAGTAAGCATTAGATAGGCTTTTGCCAGGCACTGTTGTAATAAATTCAGGTGCTACCACCATTTGCCAGCTGGTGCCATCGTATGGCCAGATATTCCCATGACTCGAAAATGTCTCTACCATGCCTACATAAAAGCCAAAACGGTTGGCTTCGCCAATGGTTGTTTTCTGATAGCTGGGACTCCCAGAACTAATTGTGCTACTCCCTGGGAGGAGGTGGCTCGTCACACTTACATTTTACTATAACACTTATGATAATAATCAGGGCTTTAAGTGGACAGATTCCTCTGTTGTCCCAACTGCATAAACCCTTCCAAGATGGCTGCCATTTTTCTGGTTACATCAGTGTTGCCAGTTTTAGTCAACACTCGTCCTTTACCTTTGCTGCATTTACCGACAGGCTCCTTTTGTCTGCCCACCGTTGGCGCCTGCCCCCCAGCTGCTGATGACCAATCAAGGTCTGAGTGAAGGGTGCACTCAGCACACTTAAAAAAACAATCTATGTGGTAAATTTAGTGATGTGTTGCTACACTCAATTGGAAATGGTTTCACAGCGCTGCCCAGTTCTTTCTTCGGGTTAGCAGCTTACCTTACAAGCATGTTTAAATACAATGGGCCTCATTACACGGTAGGCGGTAAGGGTTTACCGGTACTTCACCGGTACCAGTAAATCCTTACCGCCTTACTACGAGGTCCCTTTGCGGGTTGGGGAATTTAACGCCTGCTTTTTGCAGGCATTAAAAACCAACCTGCAAAGGGACCCAGGAAGCTAATTACGGTACCACAATTTGCGGTGCCGTAATTAGCACCTTCCCCTTTCCCATTATGCCCTATGGGGCAAAAATGGGAATGGGGAAGGGCAATGGCGGAAGGGGGAATTACTGCCCCGCCAACTTTGGAATGGGGCGGTAATTCCCCTTTCCACCAAGGCGGTGCCGGTATTTTACCGGCATGAACCATGGCGCTAATTGCGCCATGGTTCTCCGCCTACCGTGTAATGAGGCCCAAGGTGTTACATTCTCCCTCTGCCACCTCCACAGCAGCTCTGGGGTTGACTTGGAGCACAGAAAAAATGTGTCTGTTTTGGTCCTCTCTGCCTCCGGAAAATGGTTCCATGTAATAATGTCCCCACAACAATATCGCCATGCAAAAATATCGCCGAAAAATTGCAGTTTTTTGTGGGGACATTATTGCATGGAACATGCGAGAGACACCCCTGCAACCCCCAAACCCTTTTTTTTTTTTTTATTTCTTTTTTTTTTGGCTGCCCCTATCCCCATATATGGTCACCCATATAATATCACCACAACCTTTTCCCGGCGATATTATGTACGGCGGCCATATATATGGGGATAATATTACCTGATACCCGGAGAATTCCTTCCCTTCCGCTGTCATTTATTTAAAATGTTCAGCAACCCAGACCAGCCCCCCTGAAATACACCATGCCTCTCAGGAAATGTCCCCAGGTAAAGTGTCCCACGAAGTCTTTTCTGATTCTGCGAATATTGTAGGAAAAGATGGGGAATGTTGAACTACGTGACCAAATGGCTTTTCCACACACCGAAATCGTGTGATCTTGGGCACATCATCTTATCCCTCTGTGCCCCAATGCACTTATTTGGCCAAATTGTGAACGCATACAACACTGACCACTAAAACAACTAAGTGCTACATTAAAAGCTTAGCACGCTCTAGCTCCCCATTCCTCGTGTGCTATTGGGCTCTTGGGTCTCACTTAATAGGGAACATCAGCATCTATGCACCCCTAGTAGTTAGAGTAGAGATTACAGAGCTCTGGCAAGATGCAGCCACTCCCCCAACCTCAGACCACATTGAACACATCTGGAAGCTGGCATTGCAAGAGGGCACAGCTGAATCCAGCATTGCTCCCTGGTCAGATGTGGCTGGAAATGTAACATCGAGCAATATTGTGCTGGAAGCACAGCGCCTGGAGCCCTTGAGTAAGTGAGACTAGAAACAATGCAGGCGTCTTTCTTGACTCTCTCCAAAAGCAGGTGTGGCTTCTTGACAGTGACGTGGTGCTTTGTGAAGAGACAGGTGGTGTTAGTATTGTGAACCATTCCGAAGAGTTCCAAGGCACCATTCAGCTCAAAGAGAGCGCTATGTCAAAGGGGCACCCTTTTGCTGTATTAGTGGCATAGAAGCTGTGCAGGGCAGCGACATCACATTAGTAAAATGACATTCAACAGAAATTCGGCATGCAGTCTCATAGTCTGCATTCTGCTGCGCCAGGGGTCTGCCGCCTATGCCGCTCCAGATGTTTTCTACTAGACTCGCTTAAGGCACAGTCAGCATAGTTACTGGTGAGGAACCAGGGGAGATGTATTCTAAAATATCAAGAGAAGCACAGGTTGTAAGTGCCTGTTCTCAGAGACGTTTGTATGTGAGGGCAAAAGGGGCACTTGCCCAGGGGGCCCCACAAGGCTGCCCGATCTAAAGTAGTATGATTCATTTGTTCACCAGACTTAAATAGCACACATCAGGATATTTTATGGCATGGTGCTGAGGCTCTAAACCTATAGCCTGTCTCTTTTGGCAAGTACATTCTGCCTCGATCAATTCATCATGTAATTCTTTCTGTGTTCACTGTGGTATACTGGGAATTATGTTGATCATGTGCAATAGCCAATTTTGAAATGCGTATTGGTAAATTGAGTGCCACAATGGTTCAGAAGTTAGCTCAGTGTGTTAAGCACTCATTGCCGAGATGTGTGTTCCTATGCAGGATTAGAATAACACATTCCTTTAAGGCTGCCTGAGCCTTTCCTGTCTCTGAAGTTTATAAACCTGCCTGCATATGTACTTGGTCTTACAGCACAACAGATGCTATTATCAGCAATGTACCCGTACTAGATAGGGGTTGCTATTAAAACAAACATGTCACCCTTATGGCGAAGGTCTAGAAATTGGTTTGTTCCGATGGAGTGTTGTAAAACCTAGCTAATCACCTCTAACGGTGAGCGTAAACTGTTAGTCCAAGAGATGAATACGTATCCAAATTTGGACCAAAGCATTCATGCTTGTATCCTGGCTTTGCCAGCAGACAATACAGTGATCCTGGTCAAATCATCTAACATCTCGTACATTACTGTGCTGTCTTCTGTGAGGTTTGCCTTCTTGCATGCTGGTGGCATCGTTTAGCCCATTACTTGATCTTTCTTCTTATGTAGGCTATTTGAGTGGAAGGGGTGGTAGACAGAAGGGAGCTGACCAGATGGTGCAGGACCCGGGCAAACATATTTTAAAGTATGCTTCTTTGGCACAAAAAATAGTTTTGCATTTTTTTTTAAAGTCAAAGGTTTTTCTGCACGTTTATAAATGACAATTTCACAAACCAGTGTTTTGGAAGTATGTAAAATTTTAAAATACAAAAGACCAACCCAGATTATATCTGTTGAATCACACTGATTGGTATGCCGTATTTATATACTTCTTTTGATGATGGAGAGAATGAAGCTAGAATCATTCTGTGTTACACCCTTCTATAATATTTTGTTTTTAAAAACGGTCATGTTTGGTAATGTGATTGGTGTACTTTCCAAGCCAGTTTTATAAAATGGGATTATTTTTGTTCATGGTAAGAACTGGTAATGAAAGTGTTTAAATGCAGAAATTGCAGAGTTGGCACCAATCCCAGACCCACCCCTTAACAAGTGTGTGTAATGCTGGGCATCTAATTTATTCTTGTATTGCCTAGTCTCTCGAAATTGCCGGTCCCTAAACCTTTCACAATTGTCAGCCCTTCAGAGAGATGTCCTTCTCGGGTATGATCTTCAAAACAGCCTCTTTCATGGTGTCACTGGCTATAGTGTTGCTTCCACTATAATAGTGAGCGTTGATATATTGCACACCACAGGCACTTTATTCTTTTGATCTCTAATGGCAACATTATTTGATAACCATGTCCCACTTATAATCTCAGTCTGTCTGGATACAGACACCTTCATGGTAGCATCTAATCTGCATCCACTATCCATGCTATGGTATGTGTAGCTTTCTCCTTCCTACCAATTGATCTCCTCTATCCACGCGTGAGCACGTTTGCATCCTCTGAGGCACCTAATGTGCGTTCTCTGTCTATTCTGGGTTACATGTACCTTTTAGTTCTCTGTCTATTCTGGGTTACATGTACCTTTTAGTTCTCTGTCTATTCTGGGTTACATGTACCTTTTAGTTCTCTGTCTATTCTGGGTTACATGTACCTTTTAGTTCTCTGTCTATTCTGGGTTACATGTACCTTTTAGTTCTCTGTCTATTCTGGGTTACATGTACCTTTTAGTTCTCTGTCTATTCTGGGTTACATGTACCTTTTAGTTCTCTGTCTATTCTGGGTTACATGTACCTTTTAATTCTCTGTCCATTATGGGTTACATGTACCTTTTACGTACAGTCCTGCTTTAATACTACAGGCTGTATACCTTCCTGGATTCTACTGATAAAAAGTCTCCTGTCTCTATGCTAGAACAGAACTAACCTCTTCGCAGACTGATAATGTTGGCCTTCAAATGGTACTTGTTTATCAGTCTGATTAGAGCAATACTGAAGAGGGTAAGGGGACTTAAAGGGAGTAAACATCCTTATTGTTAATGCTGCGAGGCAGCATATCAACATGTTGGTTGTGATTGTGGCAGGGGGGGGCGGAGCAGATATTCTTGATCACTTCATTCCTTTCATTTGTTGGAGGGGGGCCCCAAAGATGTCCGTGCCCAGGGCCCCAAAAGTGGTTCAGATGGCCCTGCCTGTGCTAGCCCCTTTTACCTCTTAACGTGCCGCTATCATGCATCGAGGGCTTCTGAGTGCTGTGCTGGGGAGTTGCAAATCCAACACAAAGTAACACTTCGCCTTCTTCACTCCTGTCTTTGGCCTATTTAGCATGTGTTGCCCCATCCGGCCCCTTGAACAGCTACAGCCGCCCAGGCTGCCGAGAGTTCCTCAGTGACTATTGTGCGTGAGGGAAACTGACATAAGATGGAGTTTCAGTGGAGCCCGCTTGACTATTTTGAATGGGAATTGGGGAAATATACGCCGTGTTCACTGTTTGGCAACTCAACACGCCAGGGCTTACGGTTTAACCCTTAAATGCTGAGCTCGATGACATTCGATGCAAATAGGACGAGCACACTTAGAAATGTGACACTTAAAAACATGGACTGAAAATCTTTGGTCCTACACAAGTAACAAGTAATAGAACAAAAAGGGAGGCCCTTGCAAACCAAAGGGGGTTCAACTGGAGCGTCGGCACTTCTTAGTTCTCAGCTCAAGTCAGTGCCCGTGCACCTTCAGCAGAAGGCATGCCATCTTCCCCAGTGGCTGCCAGCGCTGGAGTAATAGCGGAGGCACGTGCACCAGTCACCATAGGCACTTAGGGACTGTTTCTGTATCCCTACAGCCCCTACTAGCACTTGACACCTGATGTATGCACTTATCCTGGCACTTTCCAACAGCTGGTCGCACTTTTATTTATTGTCTTTATTTATTTTATTGCTATCCTATGTACCGCACTGCGCCCTCCACTTCCCCCGCACTTTTCCCCTTGCCCCCTCCCCTGCATGTGCACGATCTCAAATGTCACCGGGACTAGTAGGAGCGTTGTCTCTGTCTTCCCTCTGTTTCCCCTCCCTTGCCTCATCGCGTCTTGAAACACTTGTGTATAGACGCGTTATAAATGCCATATCATATCATGGGCGCCTGCGGCAGCATTGGGGATCCAGTCAGTGTGCATTGTGAGGCGGCCTGCCTATTGGGGTGCGGTGCCAGGACACCCCTCCTTCCACCCCCTGCTCATTCACCCCAATGGCACAGGTTTGCACATGCCCCTGTCCTGAGGGATCTGCTCGCCTCTGCTTATCTTTCTCTGCACAAACCCCCACGGCCCTCCAGAGCCTGCTCCACTGAATGAGAACCGGCCTATTTTGATGTGCAGACAGCAGTGGTGTGCACCCTTTGGCTGTCCAGATGGTTTGGACTACAACTCTCAGGAGCCTCAGCCAGCATATTCAATGGTGAGGGATATGGGAGTTGTAGTGCAAAACCTCTGCAGAGACACAGGAGGCAAGCCCACTGGCATGTAGCTCTGCATCCTCCAGTTGGGTTAGATGTTAAGCAAAGCATTATCTCCACCGCACACGGCTCCCCCGCCCCCGGAGGCCTCCAGCCTATCAAAAGCATTTTGACTCCAGTGATGAGAACCAAGTAGAAGGCGACTCAATGAAACCTATGAGAGCGGGGCGGGCCCTTCCTTAGGCATAGGAGCAAGCACAAACACGAGAAGCAAGGTTTGGTGGAAGGAATGCTTTGTGAAGCATTTATTAAAATGGTCAGTAGAGATTTGCTAAGACAGCTGCACGGCGGCAGTTTCAAGCATCAGCGCCAGGTCACATGGCTGAAACATCCCTGAGAATTGTAAAACACACATGCCACTAAGCTGCAGGCGACACGACAAGTCCAAAATCATTAATGCTAGCAAACACCTGGGCTCAACTCTTTTAGTATCCACGGGGGAGCCGATGGGGTAGCTCACTGTTGCAACAAGACCTTTGCACAAAGTGATCCAGTGTCTGGGGAAGGGGGTCGAGCTTCTCATCAACCCCAAAGGACGGAGACATGAGTGGGCCAAGGCAGCAGGTTCAGATATTTGCAGGGGACCAGCAAGCACGGTAGCAAGTCAAGGGAACACACACAGCTTCTGCCACGAGCGAGGTTTAGGCACGGGACGGGGTGACGAGGCGACCGTGGAAATCATTTGAGACTTGATAGATCTGGTCAACTGGTCTACTGGTGAAGTGGTTGTCTGTGAACTGGCGTGTACACAGAGAAGTCTTTGAAAGTGTCCAGATTGATTTTTGTGTTCCATTATTTATTTTCAGTTGACCCAGAAGACCCCGTCCCTTTTGTGTTGTTTTTTTTGTGCCTTGGTCCCCTAGTTGTCCACTTGGAAATGTTTCCAGCTCAACTTTTTCCCCCAGTGATTTTGACACATTTTAAAGGTTCAGTTCCAAAGTCTCCGAGTACATGCCAATAGAAAACCAGTTCATTCCAGTAGACATCCAGTCCTGTCCAGTTCATATCAAGGCCATCTCCACTTTGTTTCTCCAGATTGTTTTACTAGAAGGTAACACCACAATTGCAGACAGCACATTTGTCTAGAGGCTAGTTGCTGGAAAAGCTCTATGGACAAAAGTGAGATATTCTGGCCCATCTTGGTCTCGCCAGCAGCTTAATGTTTGATACATTGTCAAAAGCTCTGGAAGCTAATACGAGCAGTAAATGTTTGATGCTAATGTAAGCACAAGGTAACATGGTGACTGACATTTTCTTAAACACAAACAACAGTGCTAGTTCTTCCACCAATGTTCCTTAATTCAAATAGGAATAAATACCTTGGGTAGAACTGATCCCTATTCCTTTTTAAATGAGTGCATCGCATTAGCTATCGTTACCTTCGTCATCGTCATCATCATCATCGTCATCATCGTCATCATCATCATCATCTTCATCGTCGTCTTCAAGTTTCTTTACAATTTTGTCATCGTCGTCATCGTCGTCATCGTCGTCATCGTCGTCGTCGTCATCATCGTCGTCGTCATCATCATCATCATCATCATCTTTATCATCATCGTCATCATCGTTGTCATCATCGTCGTCGTCATCATTTTTATCATCATCATCATCGTCGTCATCATCATCATCGTCATCATCATCGTCATCATCATCTTTGTCATCATCGTTATCATCATCATCGTCATCATCATCATCATCGTCGTCGTCGTCGTCATCATCATCATCATCATCATCATCATCATCATCATCATCATCGTCATCATCTTTGTCGTCATCTTTGTCATCATCATCGTCGTCATCATCGTCATCATCGTCATCGTCATTATCATCATCATCATCATCGTCATCATCGTCATCATCGTCATTGTCGTCATCGTCATCATCGTCATCATCATTGTCACCATCATCATCGTCGTCATCATTATCATCATCATCATCATCATCTCCATCTTGGTCTACATGATCCCCGTCATTGTCATCATCATCATCATCATGAGCAGCCTGTCCATGAACTTGAGGAATTAAGTTCACTTGCAGTGAACAGACGAATGTGAGAAGTAAGCAGATCAGCCACACCTTCTGGGAGGCCATCCTGGAAAAATGAAATGCGGATGCTCCGCTTTCCTTCACCGAGTAGCAAAAGCAATCCTCCAATTAATGGCTATTCGCACAGTCACTCCAAATCCCAGAAACAGCGAAGAAATCTTCTGAAGAGATGGCCTAGGTCCAGCCGAGCAAATCAGGTCTTCTTAGCATAAGAGTTGCTATAACTCCAGCCTTCTTGGAAGGAAAGTCTCCAGCAGCAGCAGCGAGAGATACAAAGCTGTCTGACACAGACAAAACTCAAGAATGAAAGAGCCTTCCGAACGGCAGACCCATGCACAGAGTGCCTATGATTGATGGCGCCAGCTGCGAAGAAGAGAGCCTCCCCTTCCCAGCCAATGGCAGCAAGCGAGGGAGTGCTTCCAACTTTTCCATAGCTCCAATTTAGAAAGCGACGATGACAGCATCCCCGAATGCCCATATTTGAGTCTGGCTGTGTGTGAAAGGTCGCCGGAGGCAGCTCTGGGCACTGTAATAGCAAGCATGCCAGGCCGCGACTGGGGGGCTATAATTAGGTCGGGTACGCCCCCTGCAGAAGAGGGAGGGGAGGTAGAAAGGGCATCGGCGCGTTCACACGAAAGACCGAAGTGCATGGTGCTGAATATTCAAAGGGTTCTGCTTTACCCAGATAAGCGCCAGCACTTTCCAACCGAAATGATCGTCTCCCTGTTGAGAAGTGCAGACACACGCCCATTGGAAGCGCTGAAGCTGACCGAGAAGTAATGGCCCCCTGACATTGGAAAACGTGTTACATTCCTGCCCAGAGTTGTCGTCCGGCCCCCGACCCCCCACCCCTCGTCGAGCTGTGCCACAACTCTCATAGTGAAAGTATTGCGGGTGTGCTCCCACTAACCCCATCACACCCTCGCGTAGAAGGCGTGACACTCGCTCATTGAGGGCATTTCATATATGCTGGGAAGGAACAGAGCTCTCCCATTTACAGAACAGCATCAGGGCCGAGAAGTTCCCCGTTCTTCCAGTAAAAAGCATTGCACCCTCACTGGGATCTGTTATCACTCTACCTTGAAAGTATTGCATCGTTGCTGACAGTGCTGGCCCTCTACCATTGAAGGCATTGCATTCTTGATGACAGTGCTGGCCCTCTGCCATTGAATGCATTGCATCCGTGCTGGCCCTCTGCCTTGAAGGTATTGCATCCTTGCTGACAGTGCTGGCCCTCTGCCTTGAAGGTATTGCATCCTTGCTGACAGTGCTGGCACTCTATCATTGAAAGTATTATATCCTTGCTGACAGTGCTGGCCCTCTGTCATTGAAAGCTTTGCATCCTTGCTGAAACTGCTGGCTCTCTGTCATTGAAAGCACTGCATTCTTGCTGACATTGCCGGCCCTCTGTCATTGAAAGCATTGCACCCGTGCCAACCCTATGCATTGAAAGTATTGCATCCTTGTTGACAGTGCTGGCCCTCTACCATTGAAAGAAATGTATTCTTGCTGACAGTGCTGGCCCTCTGCCATTGGAAGCTTTGCATCCTTGCTGACAGTGCTGGCCCTCTGTCATTGAAAGCTTTGCATCCTTGCTGAAACTGCTGGCCCTCTGTCATTGAAAGCACTGCATTCTTGCTGACAGTGCCGGCCCTCTACCATTGAAATAATTGTATTCTTGCTGACAGTGCTGGCCCTCTGCCATTGGAAGCTTTGCATCCTTGCTGACAGTGCTGGCCATCTGTCATTGGAAGTATTGCATCCTTGTTGACAGTGCTGGCCCTCTACCATTGAAAGAATTGTATTCTTGCTGACAGTGCTGGCCCTCTGCCATTGGAAGCTTTGTATCCTTGCTGACAGTGCTGGCCCTCTGTCATTGGAAGTATTGCATCCTTGTTAACAGTGATGGCCCTCTACCATTGAAAGAATTGTATTCTTGCTGACAGTGCTGGCCCTCTGCCATTGGAAGTATTGTATCATTGTTGACAGTGCTGGCCCTCTACCATTGAAAGAATTGCATTCTTGCTGACAGTGCTGGCCCTCTACCATTGAAAGAATTGTATTCTTGCTGACAGTGCTGGCCCTCTGCCATTGGAAGTATTGTATCATTGTTGACAGTGCTGGCCCTCTACCATTGAAAGAATTGCATTCTTGCTGACAGTGCTGGCCCTCTACCATTGGAAGCTTTGCAGCCTCGCTGACAGAGCTGGCCCTCTGTCATTGGAAGTATTGTATCATTGTTGACAGTGCTGGCCCTCTACCATTGAAAGAATTGCATTCTTGCTGACAGTGCTGACCCTCTACCATTGGAAGCTTTGCAGCCTTGCTGACAGAGCTGGCCCTCTGTCATTGGAAGTATTGTATCATTGTTGACAGTGCTGGCCCTCTGCCATTCGAAGCTTTGCATCCTTGCTGACAGTGCTGGCCCTCTACCATTGAAAGAATTGCATTCTTGCTGACAGTGCTGGCCCTCTGCCATTGGAAGCTTTGCAGCCTTGCTGACAGAGCTGGCCCTCTGTCATTGGAAGTATTGTATCATTGTTGACAGTGCTGGCCCTCTGCCATTCGAAGCTTTGCATCCTTGCTGACAGTGCTGGCCCTCTACCATTGAAAGAATTGCATTCTTGCTGACAGTGCTTGTTTCCCCTGTTGTATTTCTCATCTTATTATATTTTTATTATTCTGGTATTTATTGAGCACGGACCTAGCTACAGGAAGCAATGGAGTGCTTTAGAATCATACGGGGATGAACACAGTGAGGGAATTAGAGAAAAGGGGAGCGCAGAGCTAACAACAGGGCAGGGTGGGCAATTGGCAGCAAGTGGTCTACAAGCAACCAGGTGAGGAAACAGTGAGGAGCAGATCACCTAGTCTCAGGAAGGGTGTGGCTGTATGCAGTGGCGTCACAAGTGGGGGCCTGGAGGGGGCTGGGCTCCTACTTTGAAATCCTGGGCGCACCCTTGTGCCCCCACCTCAGCTGGGCTACTTTCTCTGCACTGTCTGCAGTGCTGTGTCCGCCGGCACACCACACCCACACAGGGCCGCAATCAATGCTGCCACACAATAATGAAGAGCTGTTAAGTTCCCCCAGCAGCCAAGAGCAGCCCCTCCAATCAGAATGTAGCACACAAAACCGCTAGTGATGGGTCCATAGTGACTTAATGGTTTTGTGCCTGCAGTCTGATGGGAGGAGAGGTGCAGTGGGGTGTGGTAGTGGTGTGCACAAAAGATTCTCTGCAGGAGTGCTTCTGACGGTACATGTTGCCCTTTTATAGGTGCCCACCTACTTATGTCTGGGGCCCCCCCTACTTTTGTCTGTGGCCCCCTCTGTGCCCCTCGTAAATTTCATTCCTGGCGACGCCACTGGCTGTAGGGTGTGTGTGCCTAGTTGTTAGGGTGTGGTGGTGTGCGGTTAGCGATTGTTACTGTGTGTTCATTGAAAAACATACATGGCGGCCAGATTCACCACAAAAATGAAATGACATGCCAGCCATTCAAGAGGGGGTGTTTCTAGGCGCTGGCATTTAGGAGGGAGCGCTTACATTCATAAGGCAGCTGTGCTCATGGGCGTGTACAGATTTTCTGCCAACTTTCGACCAATAGAAAACCGGTGTAAGGCTGCTTTAGTGCAAAATTGAAATAAGGTACTTTCCACTGGTGGAAAAACAGTGGATTTTAGGCCCCCCCACCCACACTTCAAATGAGCCACTATATTGCAGTGCTTAATTTGTAAAAAAAATAAGTGCCAGGGCTCCAATATTTTCTAACACGTCCCTGGCTCGTCAGGATGGGCAGCTCCGCGGCCACTGTTGCCACCACCCACGGCTACACCCCGGCATGAGGATAAAGCTGTCACTCCCACCGGCTTAGTGTGGTTGAGGGATGTACTCACTACGGCAGAAGTGTGATTTACAAATACCAATCAACATACACATGAAATAGCATACTCGCTGTGTCTTGACATGAGACAAATGTTTAAGTGTGTCTTTAAGCACAATCATCATTTACATTTTACTCTGATTCTGCAGGTGTTTATTATGTAAGAAACAACACATGAACATATATCTTATGGCACAGCTAATATGCTCAACCTAAATATCACAGCATGTAAAGAAATGAACAGCAATGTTAATACAACACATGAACATATATTGTAAGGCATAACTAGTATGCTCAATCTAAATATCACATGTAACAAAATTAACAGAGATCAACACTTGAGCTCTGTTCATTTCGTTACATGTTGTGATATTTAGATTGAGCATATTAGACAATATATGTTCATGTGTTGTTTTAACATTGGTGCATTATTAATTGTGAATACACTTTGTTTTATCAGTTCACTAGATTATTGCTTGATTAACCAGTCCCTCATGAATCAGGCCCCCCACCTCCCGATAACAAAAAAGAGGGCCTTCACCCATACTATATTGTAGGTGTTTATTATATGACTGGCAGTTAAAATTATAAAGTTGCCAATAAACCACATCATAATCAAACAGAGTCTGAGACAATATTTTCTGGGGCTCAGAAATAGGTGCCAGGGCTAAGCCCTGGCAAATACTACCACACATTAAGCACTGATTATATGTTAAAAAAAATGGCTGGACAGTTTTCACTCCCTCCGCATGCAAATCATCCAAGCAAGAACCTACTGCCAGATAGAAAGGGAAGCCAGGCTAGGTTAGCACAAATGCCTGGTTGCAACGGTTAGGATTGACTGTTACAGAAGCGCCCGGCCATGGGGTGCAATACATGACTGGGAAGAGTGGGGGTGAAATGCATCAGAGGCCTGGGGAGAGGGGCATGCAATATATGAGAGCAGGTAAAACATCACATGCATGTAGGGTGACCAGACGTCCTGGTTTTGCTGGGACTGTCCCCGTTTTTGGTGCTCTGTCCCCCTTTCTCAAAATGATGTTTCCATTGGAAGCTGGAGTGGTCCCGGTTTTTGGTAGTCGGTCTTTATAGATGACAGGCATGACTGCACAATCTCACACAGAAGAAATGCTGCATTTTACAACTTAAGATAATGTTAGTTTGTGATAAATGTATTATAATATATGTTTATTTGAACAGTAACACTTAAATCCCCTTCTCCTCCAACTGCTACTGAAGTGTAGTGCCTCGACAGCCACTTTCAAGAGTTAGTCCTACTTTTATGTTAGTTGCCCTGCCCCGGTTTTTTACTTTTTAAATCTGCTCACCCTACATACATGCCGACATTATCCATTCCATTCGGGAGACAAAAATCCAGTCCTGGTTTTAACTTTGCCTTCAAGGACTTGAAGCCCTGGATTCCGCCATTTTAAACCCAGGATTACGAGTCCCCGCACGCAAAGTGAAAACCAGGACTGAACTAATGTCCTTCGAATGGAATGAATCATAATGGCATGTATGAAATCACAAGGCACCATAGATGGGGGCAGGGAGGAGTTTGTCTTAGCACTGGCAGATGCCCCAGCCCCCTTGGCACCACTGACACCGTCCCACTGCCCTTCACACACACCCATCAGCAGGTGCTCACTTCCCAGGCCTGCCCTCTTCACCCTGCCGCCTCTCCGCCTGTCCATTTTTACTCGGCGCTGGCGGGCTGAAAAGTGCTGATGCCGTCCACTGCAGAGGGGTCACGGGACGGGCGGGCTAGAGCACGGAGGGCAGGGGTAGGGTGAGAATTCTGCTGTTCCTTGGTAACAAGAGCCTGGCACAGCGCAGACTTCCAGCTGTCCCGCCTGCTAATAATACAGTGGCAAAGCCGTTCACCGTCCCACCCAAAGCAAAGGGCCCGCATCAGCAAAGGGGCGTCGTGGGGAGGGGGTTGAACGGCTTGAGTCTTGAGCAGGGTGTGGGCCCCTTGAGCACATCACTGACCCTCAGCAGTTTTCAGCGTGGGGGCCGACTTTTGATTTTCACAATGGGTGGGAAACTTTGTTTTCCATTTTGCTCATACTGTAAAGTTATGACGATTTGTACCAACATGTAAATACCTTAAAGCAATTAGGCAAGAGGCCTAAAGTCTTTTAGTTCATTCAGAAAGAATAGTGCCATCAATGTATTCTAACTTTAAATTTATTGAAGTTACGTGTGGGTGTATTTAGGCAGAGTTCCCTGTCCATACATAGAGTGTTCATGTCCAAACGCCCCAGCGGATCAGAAAGACAATTTAAAATAAAGACATTGTTTAATCACCCTTTGGTCATCAGTGGTGCAACGGCCATAGGGCAGGTCGGGCTTTATTCCCCCAAAATGTTGGGCCATGTTGACTTGATCTGGCAATTGTAGTAATCTCTCAGCTCAGCACTCCTACGCAGGCCCGCTGTGTAGTCTCTGATTGGTCCAGGTAGAGCTTTATTATACAGCATGTACAGTATGTACATTATCCAGTTATCTTATTTATTTATTTATTTATACATTTGTATAGCGCACTAGAGCCCACAGGCATTGAAGTGCTTTTACAGGAAATGTGCAGAGTCAAGATTGCGGTTACAGACTGTAGTTGCTTAGTTACAGAGAGGAAAATACATGGTGAAGGTCACGGTTACAAAGTGGAGGATCAGAGGTGCACAGATGCAAAAAATACAAAACAATTAGGTGAGGTTCAGTGAGAACTCTTGAGCATATACAGTCACATATGAACAGGACAGGAACATGGATGGGTAATAACAGTACATACAGAGTTGTAGACCCACCGGCCATCCTACCATACCCAGATCAGGCCCCAACTGACACTCCTAGAACATTCACTCACAGATCCACCCAACATTCTCCTGAGCTGCTCATTCATACATCAACATTCCGATAGCAAGCACTCCAGGCCAGTGACAAGAAAAGACTACAATATAACACTGCCCTACAGCGCCGTGGCAGGACAGGACACATTCAATAAACTGTGTTGTGGTCCGGCGGTTACTAATGGAAAGCGTGTCATTGTTAGCGCCAGCATTCTTATGCATACTTTCCTGGGCATTTGAAACCGTGATGTGGTGTTAGTACTTGCATGGCAAGGGAGTGATTCCAAGGGTGGGTGGCAGCGGACAGCCAATTCTCACAGCAGTTCTTAAGTTTGAGGTTTCAGACGTGAATGAGAGAGTTAACTGCTTGTAACATTGAAGCTGCACCAGAATAGTCTCGTTCGAATGTGAAAAGAGGTTAGATGCCCCCCACACAAGTATGTTTGCCGCTACCCCACAGTCTCTGAAGTTAGCCCCTCTCCCATCATTTGAAGGGTTAGACCCCGGCCCCCAAAATTTATTTCAGCACGTTACAGTACTGTGGGTCACCGTGGAGCCCAAATGGGCCTTCAGCCTCCTCTGTGTAGGGAGCAGGAACTCGGCTGAAATACTGTTATTGGAACTGCCAGCAGTAATCTCATAGATTTGACAAATTCTGGCAGTACCACGTGCATTGGGGGATTTGCTTTTATCGCATTGACTACATCTTGTGTTGAATTCGCATTCACGCCTTGTTGTTTGAGTACATCTGGAAACATTGCCAGCTGTATTTCTAAATGACCGGCATCAGGATCGCTGACATAAAAATCAGTGAGTATTTCGACAGGCTTTTGTGTCATGAGCTTCTGCTTCCACCAGAAATTCCCAGGTGGCGGCTGTGAATCTGCCTGCTGTATCGATCAGTCAAAAGGAAATGGGCCTAAAACAATCCGTTTTAGTTCAACAAATTGAATGTACTACTCATTCAGCAATGTGTTTTGGCTTCTTTTTGCTGGCGTGGCATTTCTGGTTCATGAGCATTAAGTCTTTCTACAGTGTCTATTGTATTAGCCCCGAAAGTGCCAAACGGTTGCTTGTATCTTTTCAATGTGAATAACAAGAGCTCTATCCGCTACATACTATCCTGCAAGTGCAGAGCAGAAGACTGCACTGATGTGTTTGCCGTGCCAATTGAGCTAAATAGTTTCACCACAGAGCAGACCGTGTCAGCAGCTAGAGAAGTCATGAAAGAATCAACCAGCTTTGGCTCCAGAATGACCCCTCACACTTTTGTTCAGTCCTTTCTCTATAGGTGATGGTAGCCCAACATATTACATTCTCCTGAAGTACCCCCCCCCCCCGCATGTCTCCGCCACCTGATATCCCGGCATTACTGGGATATTACGGGTGAGGGAGACGGCAGTAAATTCCCATTCCAAGGAGTGCCATAGGATGGGTTTGCTGGAATTACCGGCACTGGTAGTACCAGTGGGGGTGATTCTGGCTTTTATTTGGCAGTAGGGGCCTGAACTACTGGCAGGTCAGGCCTGCTGGTAGATCACTGCCCCCACTGGCAACCTTGTATTTCCCCAGTTCAGAATAAATGCTGGTGCAGGAATTACCAGCATTTTTCCCAGACCGTGGAAGTTGTAATGGCCCCCATTGACATTTTTTGAATTTACTCAGAATTTTGTGAGAATATACAAATGCTGTTAATCTTTTTGTCTCTCTGATTGTAGACATGTTAGACGCTGCACCTTATAGGACCACATTTAACATCTGAAAGGCACAATGAACAAGCAACCCTCAAGGTTCAAGTCTTTTCTTTATACTTTTGCCTGAAGCCCATTTGATTTCCCTGAAACATTTGCTTTCCCAAAATAGCACTGAGCAGGAATTACATTTTTTTGTTTAAAAAAATGTTTTAATTGAGGCTCCTGGGCTGTGTCCAGCAGCATTTGGTTCTTCATTTCTGCTGGAGTGTCTGGTTTTCTGATAGCTATATCCGCTAAAATAGCCTAGTGGTTTGAGCGCTCACTGCTGCAATGTGTGTGTGATCAGCAGGTTGCAGGTTTGAGTCCCAGCAAGGTCAACTCAACCTTTCATCCTGCCGAGGTTGATAAACAACTAACAACACAGGTCGGGGGATATTGTATATATATTTGTTCTATTTGAAGCGCTTAAGTGCTATATAATAACACATCATTATCATTTGGTCATGGGCGTCTGCTTGCATTCACAGTAATTTGGTAATATGGGCCTACAAGCACTGATTTTAACGATCCATTCTTGTATTAAATGTATATCACTTTACAATCATGTTTTAACCATATTTTTCGTAGTGTACTTAGAAACAATGCTATGTGATGCCACTTACTGTTTCATCAAGGGATGAAAGGTCGTGTTCCATCGCTGCCCAGGACGCCACTTTGGGGTGGGGTCAAATTACATCACTTCCTGTGATGTCATCAGATGTCAAGGGTCGTGTGATGTCACTTCCGCTACCCCAGTCATCTTGGTGAAATGACGTCCCTGGTACTGGCCCCCACAGTCGCAAGGTTCAAAATTAAACCTTAACCTCGCACCCTTTGCGACACGGAATAAAGTAGCTGCGTCTGGTTTATCAAGTGCATGGAAGACAGAAAACACTTCATGAGCATCCGAGCGTGACTCACAATACCGACAAATGACCACCATGTCCTCATCTTTAGTACCCATGGTTTCCCCCACCCCACGGAACACGCAAAGCGGTGGTTCCTCGTAATCTGCAAGCCTTCATTCTGGAGGTCACGAGCTGCAAGGCATTTACACTTGAATCTGGGGGCCCAGGATGTAGCTCTTTGCTGGCATCACGGAAGCAGCTGGGGAAAGTTAGATGTGTCCTCAGTTTTTGTTCTATAGCCAACCCCTGACTTTCTAGCATACGATGAAAGCACGACCGCGGCATGCCTTGATGTTTGGCACTTTATTTATTTATTTTAATTTCATGTATTTGTCTGTTTATTTCGCGCCGGAGCCCGCAGGCATGGATAGAATACTGGAGGCATTCATCCCAGCTGATAATGATGTAAGATGCATTGAAGCTGGCTGGTGCGAGACAGATGTTTCATGTATTCTAAATCTTTCAGCCCCCTTTTCCCAGCTTGAGAATCCTCTCGTAATGAGCACATCCTACACCATAGTCGCGGTATTGAAGCACCTCATGCTGTAGGCTTCTTGGCGGGCTTCACAGGGCCATGTCTCAGCCAGTCTTTGGTCCAGGATTCCTTGGCTGCATGTTGGTGGTATGGGGTTGGCCGTCTTCTTCGCTGCTTCCGGGGTTTGCCCAGTAGATCCCTATCTGCGCCATGAAAACATGTCTTTCAAAACCAACACCTGAGCTAGAAACCCTGATCAGGGCCTGTGGCGCTAGAAACCAGTCTTCGGGCACACACTGTGGACTATGTCAAAGGGCACAAGGGACACTGGGAAGTGAGCGGGAAAAATGGAGATTGGCATAGGGTGGTGCCAGCATCGGTCTCCAGTCATTTAACAGAAAAAAAATTCAGAGTGATAAGTTTTACCGAAGTAAACAATACTGAGAAAATATCGAAAACTTTAAATAAATATGTATGTCAGTGAGGTAAGGGGTTACAATGGGTTGCATTGGGGATAAAGGAGTAGGAAAATTGGGGGTTTGGGTGAGAGAACCTCGCAAATAAATGATTAAAACAGTATTTTTTCGGTATTATTTACCTCGGTGAAACTTTCCACGATGAATTTTACTTCTGAAAATTCACACATAAACCCAGCATCCTTTGCTGGGTATTTACAATGTCTTTTTTTTTGGGCCACAATAGGTGGTTGCCGCCTTGTCACTGTCGCGAAGGGGCCAAGGCTGAGGGCGGAGAGTTCAGTAAAGGACAGGACCAGTCTTCGGGGACACAGATTGCAATCAGAGGATCCGTGGAGGGGAGAGTCGTGCCTGCCAGCCACTTAGACCTAACATCCCTACAACCCCCCCTAGGCATCAGCTCAGCCATCACATCAGCAGATGTTTCCACATCTGCTCGTCTGCAGGATGGAGGTGAGTGGGGAAGACGGACAGACAGCATGGTAGACAGACATGGTTTTGCAGGGCACTGTACACACACGCGCATCAGATGAAGCCTGTGGTTTAATGGTGAAGCCGAGATTTGACACCCTTCTGGGATTTACATATAGAACAAAGGAGAGTCCTAACAAACCACTCTATATGCACTTCTGTGTGCATTGCTCTTGTAAACATACATGGCATTTAATGTCACATAGCTGACACTAGACGTAACCTTCACTGGCTCTCAATCCCTCACCGAATCTCCTTGAAGTCTCTGGCTCTTACCCATAAATGCCTTCACAACCAAGCTCCTTGTTATCTGGCGAACAGATTTTCCCTCCATAGCTCCACTAGACCTCGCAGATTGGCCCAAGCCAACGGCCTCGTCATCCCACGATTCAATCTCCAAAGATCAGGCGGAACCAGCTTCCCCATCTTGGCAGCTAAATTATGGAACTCACTCCCTAATAAGCTGAGAGAAGAACCCTCCTTTCTGAGATTCAAACACCTTACCAAAGTCTGGCTGTCCTCCCAAGACACCTAACACTGGCTCACTGCCTAACTTGTACCTATGACGTACCTTTGTATATACATTCTGCTTGTCTTCTTATTGCTATATTTCTGATTGTAAATTATGTAACTCATCTGTAAACATTGTAAATAATGCCATGTTCTGCTTTCATCATGTTGTATCTAAGTTATGCGCCCGGTTGCCCCTGGGCCTAAATACTAAATACTAAATTATTTTCAGTAGTCTTGGCAACAAAATCAACAACTTTCGTTTCAAAGGGGAGTTTATATATCACCCACAGGTAAGTTTTTTGCTCATACATATTAATTCTGTTTGACCATAACTTGCAATATTTTTTGCTGTTATGGTCTCCTTTTTTAAATTTGTTTTTGAGCCCATTCTGTTACGGGCTAAGACATTATATAAACACTTATTGAAATGTCGTGTCGAAAAGTAACTCATAAACTAATGCAGTATGATAGGATATGATATGATAGTCTATTTATATAGCGCCTATACACAATGTGTTTCAAAGTGCTTCAAGGTAAGGGAGGGAACTAGGGTAAATACAATGACATTCTTACAGGCCATGAACAGTAAAGATGTGAAATTAACTATCGTACTCGGCCTGACGCCATTTCAGATAGTGCAAGAGCTAAGACACAGATAAAGGAGGCGGGAGGTGGGTCGGAAGGAAACGGGAACAGACAGGCGTCTAATGTACTAGGCCTGACAACATTTCTGATAGAGCCGGAGGATTACAAGAGGAGTGGGTGAGGGGGAGGAGAAGGAAGGGGAGGGACAAAACAAGCGACTATCGTACTCGGCCTGGCGACATTTCAGATAGTGCTGGAGAGGGAGGAGGAGGAAGAGGAATGAGAGGGAGGGGGAGGAGACAAACAGTGTAGCTATCATACTATGTCCCAGGACAATTCTGATAGAGTAAGTGCATAGAGTAAGAGAGGAAGGGGGGAGAAGAGAGAGCGAGAAGGGAGAAAGGAGAGAACAAGAGTAAGCAGTGAAAAGAGTGGAGAAGCAAGAGGGGTGAGACAATACAGTTGCAGGAGTCAGTAATACACAAATGGCCTCATTACACTGATGGCGGTAAGGGATTACTGGCACCGGTAAGGGCACCAGTGCCGGTAATCCCCTACCGCCCTACTATAAGGTCCCTCAGCGGGTCCCGTCCTTAACGTGTGGTCAGACCGTTATTAGCTCTTTCCCCATTCCCATTGAGCCCTATGGGGGCTCGAATGGGAATGGGGAATGGTAATTGGCATGGGGACTTACCGGGTCCTCCAGGGTCGGAATGACCCGGTAAATCCCCATGCCGCCTACCCGGAGCCAGAAGCCAATAAGGGGTAGCCATGGCGCTAATAGCGCCATGGTTACCTCCTACCGTGTAATGAGGCCCATAGTGTTGCAGGGAAACAGCAGATGAAAGACAGTATTCAGGAAGAAGATGGACCAAGTCTGGCATGAGAATAGAGACGGCAAAAGCACCAAGGGTCAAACGAGTCCATAAAGCCCAAGTATCAAGACAACTCCTGGAGTGGAATGATGAGTGGGGGCAGAGGGAGAGGGCTAAGGGGAATGGAAGGTAGGATAGACAGGAATAAGCATTAATTACCTGTGTGTAAACACAAAACTCAATAAATACACAGCAAGATCATACGAAGAAACACAAACAATTTCAGGAGTGTTGGTAGACAAGGTACATGCATGCACAACAAAATCATGTGAAAAACACAGTTACAAAGATATTGGGCCTCATTCCGAGTTCGGAGGTAACCACGCCGCTATTTGCGGCATGGCTGCCTTCGAACTCGTCTAAACTCTGGCCTGGTGAATGGAGTAATTACCGGTCCATTCCGAGGTCGAAGGGACCAGTAATTCCCCATTCACCAGGGCCATTCCTCATTCCCATTTGAGCCCCCATAGGGCTCAATGGGAAGGTGGCGATAACGGTACCGTAAATTACAGAACCGCTGTTGACCCCGGTGTCCCTTTGCGGGTCCCGTTCTTAACGCATGCTAAAAGCAGGCGTTAAGGAAGGACCCACAAAATGAACTCGTAGTAGGGCGGTAAGGGTTTAACGGCACTGGTCTCGTTACTGGTGACCGTTAACCCTTACCGCCCTACTCGAAATGAGGCCCATTGTGCGGAAAAAAAAATATAAATGCTGCCTATAAGGTCTGAGTGTGTGTTTGTCCTGTGTGACCCGATGGGCCTGAGCTTCTAGGGCCTGAGGTTTCCCAGAAGCTCTAGGCATCAGACACCAAAATGAGCACATGTGGGTGTCTGAAGTCCAGGGCCTCTTTGCCTGCCCCCTCCCTCTCCTCTTCATACAAAGCAAACGATCAAAAGCTGGTGAGAGGAGGGGCTGCATCTCAGCTTGAAGGGTTCAGGGCAGTGTCCCCCACCAGGGGTTAACTATCAATAACAAAAGCGAGTGTTTTGTGGCCATTGTCACCAAGCTGTGAAAATGATAGCTGATTAGAAAAAGAAGGGGTGCATAAGTCTGCATGCCATGTGAAACAAAGCTGGGGCCATGTTTGTTTCATTCTCACTGTGTTTCCTTAGATTTGTTTTGCTTAGCATTATTTTGCATGCCGGTAATTGTAGGCTTTCAGTCAGAATGGAGAAAATAAAGCTTTGGCTGTAATCATGCATGCGCGTGTGTGTGTAAAACAGACAATCCGTGTCAGTCCCAGATTCCAAGAAAAATCATGCTTCCAGCTATACATGTTGCTGTGTATGGTAAACAGTGAATAATATTTTTTCATTGAAGATTCTGTGTTCTTTGTTTTAAAGGAAGTAGTACCCCAATCATATTGAAGGTTAAGATGGAATTTGCTGTATAATGTAGGCGCCTACCTCGGTGCATGTCGCAATACAAGAATTCAAGCGCTAAAAGCAATTTTACATTTAAGTAAATGTGGAAAACTACCAGCTGCACTTCATTGTGATGCTTGTCCACTTACATTTATAAAAGTAAACAGGAATGGAAAATGGCATGTGCTATCATTGCCAGGACTTAAAAAAACATGATTTGAGAGTTCTGTTTCAGCCTATCTTTTATGTAACAAGACTATGAATGAACTAATTGGATGAGAAAAGTTAGCAATGATTTGTATGAATACATTTCGATATGTATAGGATTGATATAGCTTAAACCTAGTTACTAAGTATCAGAGCACTGTACAAAGCAGGGTGGTGGATACAGGGAGAGAACACTGAAGAGAGTCATGGGATGGACAAGCAATTATTAGGGTTGATCCCCTTTGGCTATGTGCACAAAACGGGGGATCTACAGAGATCTGTGGGGAAGCTGTATGCATATGTGCAAATTCAGACAGGTGATTATCAGCATTTCAGTACTGGGTTGAAATAATGCAATGTATGAGCACTCTTTTTGCTAAAAAGTGGGCAAAACATCATACAATTAAGTAATTCTCTAACACATGGAACATTCCAATAGATGCCTTGTCACCAACAGTATGCGGGATATGCCAGCCCTGTGCTGTCACTGCCACTGTAAAACACATGTTGATGCTATTGCAAACAATATGTCATCATTGTCATTTAAAATCATTTTGGTGATGCTTGAACCCTCAATATGTCTGGGAGGGCTGTATGCGCAAACCAACCATGGCGCGTTGGTCATGCACCAGAATGACCTGCATGATTCCTGCAGGGAGAGGTAGCGATCCTCTGAGCTCTTCTCTGTAATACTACCTCCCTCATAAAGGGCAGATGTGTGTCATATTGCCACGCATTATGAATAATTCACCCCTCACTACAACCATACCCCCTTAAAATGCAAATATAATGATTCACATATTGTCTGGTTGGATGTTTATATGATTTGTGTACGTTTCGAGTAATCGCTATCAAGCTGAATGTTATTTTAGTTCTTTGATTTACACTTTTTATTTGCATAGAACTTGATCACATGGTTTCCACGTGTTTATTTTTTCAATCTTGCCAATCATTTTGACGTAAAAATGTTTAAGGGTAGCCAACAAAGTAGGCATTGACTTACTTTGCCTCGGCTGAATTCTGTGACATGACGTGAGCACTTAGCATGAATTGGGGATATGCTAAACTGACAAATTAGAACGTGGTATATGCTGAATTTTTAAAAACTGTATAACACATTGATTGAAATACTCCTAAAATTGTTTTTACGCATGCAGACCCAAAAGAAACAAGTACACTAGTATTGTTGAAATCCTAGATGCAGATGAGACGCACCATTCAACAAAATGGACCATTTCCATCCAACGTGGGAAACTGATTTATTTTCTTCCAGCATAACAAGAAAATGTGCATCTTTAATCTACGGTTCCCAGGTTACAGTGTACAAAAAGAGTAACCCTGAGAAGCATTTTGTAATAATACACACATATCATGCACGTAATGTCCCCAAACATTCTAAAAAGTAGGTAAACTATATGCTACAATACAAATGCTGTTATAGAGGCATCCTTCAAGGTTGCTAATTATTTGATGAAATGCATATGTTGTTCCTTTTTTATATAAAGATCAAATTTACCCCCCAGAAAAATATTGGTACTAACTCTCATACACAAGGACATCACTGCCCCATAAATTCTCGCTTAATGGCCATTAACTACAAGTAGCTCTTGCTAACAGAAAGGTTCTAGGGAAAAGTGGGGAAGGAAGCCTATTAATTCATCAAAGGTAAAGTGACCCACCATTCATGGCACACGAATAAATGACGCATGGGTCACTTGACCTTTGATGAATTATTAGGCTTCAATCTGCACTATCCCTAGAAAGAAACTCAGGCCCATAGAGCCACACAGGACAAGCACACACTCAGACCTTATAGGCGGCATTCATGTTGAGAGTTTTTTCTGCCAACATCTTTGTAACTGTGTTTTTCACATGATTGTGTTGTGCACAAATTAAGGGCCTGGTTAAATGAAACCTTTAGCATGGTGCACAGGGACGTTGCATTGCAAACAAACATCCTGATTCACAGAGCAGTACAAATAGTATTTTTGCAGTGCAAAGTGACTTTGCACCACTTTTCGTTTTTTTTAATGTTGCCACTTTTTTTTACTTGTGTTACATAGCAGTATAAATAACAGCTTATTAAGACAATCTAAAGATTTAAAAAATACAATATTCGAAGAAAGTAAAAAAGAAAACAATCAGAAAACAACATTATACCAGGGCGGAGCCTTCATACCCAATCCCAAAGGGAACCCACCCAATTATCATTGGGTCAATCTTACTAGCCAACGTTAAAGAGGATAGTTCTCCAAAATACAGGCAACTTTTTTCTAAAAGATAGTAAAGAATATGATTCAGGGTTCGTTATTCCCCCCAATAAATAGCTCCCAAAGGGCATCGCCGGAGAAGGGATGTCTCAAACCAGCGCAAGGAGGGCCGTTGACCGGCGAACTTCCAGTGTCCCGCAGTGAATTAACAGGTGCTTAACAGACTCAAGTGAGCCAGAGCCACATGGCCGACACAAACGTGAGGGCCTAAGTATGTTAGTCCAAGCACCCGTCATTTCCAGAGTCTTAACAGAGTTGGTTTTGAGTTTGAGGTAATCCCAAACCAATGTGTTGCGCACAAATTATCCAATGTACTTCAGAGGACATTCCTGTGAGAGAATGTACTCAGTGAATAGGCTACTGTTCGACTTGGTAGCCAAGTGCACAATGTATTGATCGTGGTAGCAAGTATAAACAGCTGCTCGCATAGCAACTTGGAACCAGGGAAGAGACCAATTCAAGAAGACACCGGGAGGCAAAGCTAACCATCTATTATTCACAGTAGAAATGCGATGTATAGCACTACCCTGCATATAAGAGTCCCAAGCCAGCATTAAAAATCATTGAGTTCAAAGCGCCGGCCTCAGCACTGGCGAGGCACCATTAAGTGTTCAAAGAAGACAACTGGAGTCGCGCCATGCAGGAGAAAATACCAAACTCAAGGAAGATGGTCTGAATCGGTGTACGAGTAGGAAGGTGAAACAGCCTCTTAAGAAGTAAGGACTCAAGTTTTGCCACTCAATCTTCGTTACCAGGATGCCATACATATGAATTGGGTCAATTTTAGCCAAGTATAACCAAAATCCCCACAGAGTAACCTCCTCTGGTGTGAGCCAGTTTACCAAAGGACCCAATGGCCTTTGGGCACCACATCTTAACCTGGTCGAGATGACAAATAGCATCTAAGTCACCATCGAGGCGAATTCCCAGGTATTTGTACTCCTTAACCACCTCCAATCTATTCCCCTCCAGATGCCAAGCAAATGGCCAGGAGGATTAAAAACCATGACCTTAGTTTTATAATGTTAATCACGAGGTCCAGGGAATCCGAGACTTTTTTCAATGAATCTAAGGACGCCTATTAACCAGAAGGGTTAAGGTCCAGCAGAATGATGACATCTGCGTATCCCAGCCATTGGAGGGGAAAATCACCCAATTTGGGAGGAATCGATGAGGGGTTTGCCAAGGTGGTGCCCATATCTGCAAGGTATGAGTTAAATAGAAGTGGCACAAGAATGCAGCCCTGTTTCAGGCCATGTGTCGTGGAAAACCAAGAAGAGGTGTTACCCATTTGGTCCAATCGCACCTTTACCCTAGTATTAGAATGAAGGAGAATAATCATGGACAAGAGACCTGCGGGAATATTCCAGGCAGATAATTTCCACCAAAGCTCATTGCGATTGACAGAATCGAATGCCGCGCTGTAATCGATGAACACAGTGTAAACAGTGCACTGACGAAAAGCCAAGCCTGATAGATGACAGTCTAAAGTGCAAGTCAATTAGTCGTCATGCTCAAACCCCTTTGAAAGCCGGTCTGATTAAGTGGAAAACGCATGGCCTCAACAGCCCAAGAACAAAGATCGGCAAGAAGCATGTAGGCAAATATTTCAGATGAGGCATCAAGCATTGCAAGAAGATAGTTGCCTGGGTCAGACCAATCAACCTTCCTCCAAATGGGGATGATGATACTGTCTCTCCAAGAAGAAGGTATACGTTGGGATTCGCCAATCCAATGGAAAAGGCAGTCCAACGCAGTGGCCCAGCTATCAGCATCTTTCTTGATTCCAGCACTACAAGTGCAGTCAGGGCCAGGAGGTCGTGAGGAAGTACTGCTAGTGACGATCTTCAAGATGTCATCAAAAGTGTGTGTGTAATGCCATCTGCCCGAAAGGAGGCAAGGGGCATTAGATGTAGCATTCCCTTCTGCCAACATGCGTGATCCGAGCAGATTCAGGGGCACCCAGGAGATTGCCCACAGAGGAGTGACCATTAACCATCTTCCAAAATTGCCATGCGTTGTTGGCGAGAGCTAAGTTGACCAGCTTCCGCCAACGTGAGCACTCAGCAATATACCAGTGCTGTTTCAACCATTTCCGATATAGATGGTTTGCTTTATTCAATCGTAGTGCACGTGAACTGGGTGTGAGCTGCATTCCCACTATAGTACGCAATTCCCTCCGTAAATCGTTCCTCTTAGCAGCAATGATTCCATCATATCATAAGGATGACGATGAGGAAGCAAGGGGAATGTGGGTCTCGTAGTCCTAGAAGCTCTCCTACTAAATGTGGAGGTAACAAAGGCCGTGATAACCTCCCCGCAGTCCCAAATCACCTCAAAGGGGTAAACACTAGAGCTTTCTAAGGCAGCACATAAAGATACAGAGGCTTTTTCCAGTTTTCACTCGTTCCAAGATATGCGGTTTAGGGAAGAATTAACCCTTAAGGCCCAAGTGGCCTCAAGGACAGGGTTTGGTACAACAAAATTGAGAGTCAACACAAGAGGTAAGTGATCGCTCTCTAGACGGGGAACAATGCCCAGGTCGGCCACCAGGTGAGGATCATTTATCATGAAACCATAATCCAAAATGCTACTGGATTTGGGGCCAATTCGTGTGCATTTGGGTGGACAATCCGACAAAGAAACACCATTAATCATGGTGAAGCCGAAAGAGTCAAGTAGTCAAGCCCACTCCAAGCCCCTCCTGCAAAAGTGAGAAAGCAAGCCACCATCAATAGGGGACGATGATAAATGCCCCCCTGTGTCAACCAGGTACGATGGACTGGGGATCCTAGAAGTGAAGTCCACACAGATGATACAAGGGGGACGAGTAGACAAATGAGCAATTAAGATCTCAATTTCGAGTAAGACCCAGGCATGGGGCTGCCTACACAGGGTCATAAATATTAATAATAACGACCTTGCTACTACTCCTTCCAAAAGGGACTGAAATCCCAGCCTTTAAGATGTTTAGAGAACGAGTCAGTATTTTCGAAAAGAGTTCTTAGCACCCAAGAGCAAACCTCCATTTGGTCACCCAAGGGGGCCCTGGATAGCTGGTTTGTGAATAAAGTGCCACCCATCTACCATGACTGGTTCAACTAGCCATGTCTCCTGGAGAGCGACTAAAGCATATCGATCAAGTTCATTCATGAGGCCACCTTCCTCGATTAAATATGAAGATCCACGAATGTGCCAACTAATGAGCTGGGCAGGACATGACGATGTCAAAGCTAAAGGCCCGTAGTCCTCCTTTGTGCCGCCTACTTGGTAAACCATGCCCAGTGGCTCGCTTCACATTTTAAATCACATTTTCAATGTAAATCTCATTTATTGTTCTATTGCACTAAGGATCTGCGTTTAGGCCGTTTGAAAGTGTTCCTAGTTTGGGCACTGAGACCCGGAAGATGGTGGTTTGCCCACAATCACACAATCTTTTCACGCAACATTAGAACACAGATCAGAAAGATTCACAATACGCTATTTGCTATTTGCTCTCATGGCCACATCAGCTCTCCATGAATGGATGCACTTGTAAATCACTCCCTTGCGGACTAAACATCCTCGCAGCACTTTCTCACCTGACAGGAGTGGGAAGTGAGAAGTAGTCAGAAAAAGAGCATGTCGAATTTTTCTGCAAACAGGTAGGTTTGTTCTTGATGTATATCCGTAGGTAGGGTCTTGTGGGTAGGGTAGTGCTTAGTTCTAATGACAGTTTATGTTTCCAAGAGCTCCACATTTTGTCAGATGAGGGAGCGATGACACAGCGGATGAGGGAGCGATGACACAGCAGATGAGGGAGCGATGACGCAGCAGAGGAGGGAGTGATGACACAGCAGATGAGGGAGCAATGACACAGCAGATGAGGGAGCGATGACGCAGCGGATGAGGGAGCGATGACACAGTGGATGAGGGAGCGATGACGCAGCAGAGGAGGGAGCGATGACACAGCAGATGAGGGAGCAATGATGCAGCAGATGAGGGAGCGATGAAGCAGCAGATGAGGGAGCGATGACGCAGCAGACGAGGGAGCGATGACGCAGTAGAGGAGGGAGCGATGACACAGCTGATGAGGGAGCAATGACGCAGCAGATGAGGGAGCGATGACGCAGCAGATGAGGGAGCGATGACGCAGCAGATGAGGGAGTGAATACGCAACAGAGGAGAGAGCGATGACGCAGCAGATGAAGGAGCGATGATGCAGCAGATGAGGGAGCGATGACACAGCAGATGAGGGAGTGATGACACAGCAGATGAGGGAGCAATGATGCAGCAGATAAGGGAGCGATGACACAGCAGATGAGGGAGCGATGACACAGCAGATGAGGGAGCAATGACACAGCAGATAAGGGGCGATGACACAGCAACATGACGTGATTAGGCCACAGCCACCCACTGCCTGTGCTCAAAGTGGAATGTTTTTCGTTAACATGCTAGAGCGCATTGTCCGATATACAGCTCCTAATGCCAGGATGCCTGGTCCTAGGCGCACACATTATCCCCTCCTGTCATTCGCATGACACCATTTCTCAGGCGTACGATTACATGCAGAAACCAATCCAAACCCTGGCCTCCCCAAATGTATTCCCTGCAGTCCATTGCCTTCTTCACAAATGTAGGCAAAGTGTATTCAAATAAGAAATCACTAACGATCAGAGTGAGTTCGATTTACTCATAAAGTTCTCCGTCATAAAATGATGCAAGCGCCTCAGCGGTGTCCTCCATCGTCCTGCACTTCAAACCAAGATATGGTCAAAAACTCATGGACATAGCAGAGCCCTCAACTGGAGGCAGTTGCCCCGAGGGTAGGTATCCTGGTTACACAGGTTGTCCACTGCACCATGTGGCGCAGTAACTGTATATCAGCTGCATAAGTCCCACGCCAAATTGGGTCCATGCCAGTAATCACATATTCACTGACATAGTAATTCGCACAGCACCCCGCAGCCAGCACATACAACTAACACATATAATGCCCTAGGCCCCGTGCGGCACAAAGTGCGGCATGATAGAGGGTCTGGGGGGTTAGGCGCGGGGTGGGGGAAGCAAACGGCGCAAACTGCAAGGGGAGGGGCAGCCAAGCGGCGCCCCCACCCGCGGCTTTGCCAAGGAAACACAAACACACATGGGGAAAGGTGTGAGGTAAAAGCAACAGGGGGGCAGGAGGAAGTCCAGCCCCCCAGAAGTACAACAATGGGCCAAGGGGGTATAAATACCCCAACGAAAAGAAGGATAGGCACAACCAGGTAAGGAGCTCACCTCTTTCGGGTAAGCTCCCAGGGCCCGGAAAAGCGGGAGAAGGAAACGTTTTGGTTTGCTCTTGCGGGCTTACTAATGGCAATTGCTCGATTCACTTACTGGGAGTAACCCTCGGCGGAGATCCAGGCGGCGCGGGAGACAAGTGCCGGTGTGCAGGAGAAGTGAAAAACCTGCGTGGGAAGTCAGCCGGAGTCGCGCCGTCGCATCGGAGACCAAGGCGAGGGGAGAGGACAACAGAGCAGCAGTCCCCAGAATGTAGAAGCAGCACGGGAAAACAGCCGGAGGCGCGGCAGGCAGGAGGAGTCACATCGGAGAGCAGCGAGGAGGTAACCGCTGCAAGGAAGCCCGCTCGGGAGAATAAACGCATAGCACAGGAGCAGCAGGAAGGCGGGGCCACCCACCTCGAGTGAACGAATCGATACGTTTACCCGTGCGTTGTCTGGGGCCTGCAACAACAAAGATCTTTAAAGGTACAGACGCGAGGGGGCGTGGCCGGCCCAGACTCACGCAATCGGTGGGAGCGGACGCGCTGGGAATTTCTTTTAAAGATACAGGCGCCCGGGCAGCTAAAGTAACGGCAACCAGGGCATAAACACTGGAAATTAACTGATTAGATACGCTGTGGGCCTGAGTTATAATCCAACGTTTTGGAAATCCAGGGCAAGTAACATCTTTAACAGCAGCCTGGAAACGCAGACAGTTTCTGGGGCAAGGTCAGTAGGTGTGCTGACTTATGTATGAGAGGTTGGGGGTTCGGGCCAAACTTCCTACTGCAAAATTCTGAAAGCATCTTGAATAATAATTATAGTGTTAAGAAGATCTTTGCATGTCGGAGCTGAACAAAACGAATTTTGGAAGCAATGGCTGAAGAAAGGGCAAGAAGAGCGCAAGAATTTAGCGCATGGGCTAAAAAAGCAGAAAAAAGAATATGGAGCGCAGTGGGTGCTGGAGCTGATGCAGAAGGAGGAGAAGGCAAGGGCAATGTCGCCTTTGCTACTAGAGGAGTCCAGCAGCGGCGAAGAGGAGGTAGCAATACCACAAGGCCAGAAGCGGGCGAGAGAAGTGGCAGATGGGCCACAGGAGCAGCCGGAGGAGCCCAAGAAGAGGCAAAAGAAAACCAACAAAAAAGGTAAAGAAAATATTGATAATAACATTGGGGACAAAATTGTTAAAATGTTGAAATAATGCATCACGGTTCAGGGTAAGTCGCCCAGAACCCAGGAAGAAAAAGAAAAGAGACACAAAAAGCACAGGGCTGAATAATTGGCAGTGACATCCGAGGAGGAGGATAGTAGTGAGGACGAGGAAAGGGGGCACTTGAAGGCATGGGTGAGATGGAAGGGGGTAATACGTAAAGATAAGCAGAAAAAGGCCAGGACAGATGGGGCAGGTGACGGTCAGGGGACTGGTGGGCCAAGTCCAGCAGACAACGGGGTACCCATCCCACAAGGGGGAGGGGAGACAAGGGGTTCCGCCGGGGTCATCTCCCCAGGGGGCGAACACCAGCATGCCGGTGGCGCCGGCCGGGCTTACAAATATAGCAGTACAAGAACCAGCCACAGTTATGACAAAATATGGCAGGCTCACGGTCAGGAAAGACGCCTAGGGGCGTTCTATGAAGGCGCAGGCATGGTACATTAATGAAAAAGTGAAGGAAAAAATATGGAGGAAAGAATTTATAGATATCTTTTCGTTACTAGATGTACAAAAGAGAGGACAGAATGTATCATTAGAGGATATAAAGGAGGATGAGAAGGGTTTACTAAAAAGGGCACCAGTACCTAGGAATTTTGATAATTGGACAGCGACTTTCCAAATGATGTCCACTATCATACTGCAAAAATACCCAGAAGACGGTTTATCACTGGTAACATACCAGCAGAGGGTGTTGAAGGTTTATAAAGCATTTGGGGGAGATGCATGGAAAGAATATGACCACGGATTTAGAAAAGAAATGGATTGCTTCCCAGATATAGGTTGGGATGAGGAGAACTTCAACCTGTACATATTTAATGTGCTAAAAGAAAAATGGGACGCCAGGGAACAGAGTAGTGCGGGAGGATATCAAAGGAGGCAATATTGGCAAAACGATTTTAGAAACGATTATAAATATAATACCAGAAGATATGAGAGCAATTATGACAGAGCAAGGGATCAGAGTTTTCGGAGCAGGCAATACAGCTCACAGAGAAGTTGGCAGAACATCATATTGCCAACAGCACAAGGGGGTGGTAGGGGAAACAATGGGCCAACTAGGATAGAGGCAGCGCAATGTCGAAACTTTGAGAATGGGGTACCATGTAGCTGGGGCAAGAAATGCACATTCAGCCACAGATGCGAAAATTGTAGGGGCGAACATAGTACCACGAAATGTACCAGAACAGCATCCAGCGCACACAGAGTACTGGAAAAACGGAGTTAAGAAAAACGGTGAGAAAGGGGCCACACCAGTTAGGGTTGAAAGAATGGAGAAATGGCTACAGGTTTTTCCAGACAAAGAAGTCGCAGAGACGATCAGGAGAGGCTTCCAGGAGGGTTTCAATATCCCATTTGAAGGGCATGGGTCCCAGAATACCCCAAAAAACCTGAAATCTGCTTTAGAGAACAGAGTGTTAGTGGGCCAGAAAATCAAGAAAGAAGTAGAACTGGGGAGGATAGGGGGCCCATACAGATCCCCCCCATTTTCTGAATACATATGCTCACCATTGGGGCTGGTCCCAAAGAAGGAGGCAGGCGAATTCAGGCTGATTCACCACTTATCATACCCTCCAGGGGCATCGGTGAACGATGGCATACCACAGGATGCAGTGTCAGTGTCTTATGCAGATTTTCAAGAAGCAGTACAGGTGGTCAGAAAAGCAGGGGAGGGGGCATGGATGGCAAAGGCTGATATAAAGTCAGCATTTTGCCTGCTTCCAGTCAATAGGGAATCACAGAGGTGGCTATGCATGCATTGGGAAGGCGAATATTTTGTCGATAAATGCCTACCAATGGGTTGCGCCATCTCGTGCGCATATTTTGAAAAAGTGAGTTCATTCTTACGATGGGCACTCACAAAGGAGATGGAGGAGGCACAAGTAGTTCTCTACCTGGACGATTTTTTATTTGTGGGACCATAGGGTTCCGAACTATGTAGGGCTACCTTGAATAAATTCATGGCATTAACAGAAGATTGAGGCTTCCCGCTGGCGGAAGAAAAAACAATGGGCCCAACACAAAGAATCCAATTTCTAGGGATAGAAATAGACTCACGAAGGGGAGTGTGCAGGATCCCGGAGGAAAAAGTGGCAGACCTATTGAGAACAATCAAAAGCCTAAAAGGAAAAAACAAGGCCACGGTTAAGGAATTGCAATCACTGGCAGGTAAACTAAACTTTGCGGGTGGGGTTATACCACAAGGCAAAATATTCCAAAGAAGGATTGAACAGAGAACAAGAGGGGCGAAAGAGGGGCACCACAGAGTCAGAATTGGCGGGGGAATCAAGAAAGATTTGGAGGTATGGGGTGTATTCCTTAAATCATTCAACGGAGCAGTGATCTGGCGCTCACCAATAAACGAAGAGAGCAAGAGGTTGTTATTTACAGATGCAGCCGGGGGATTTGGTTTTGGCGCAATATTGGGGACAGATTGGTGCGCAGAAAAGTGGCCAAAGGCATGGCAGGATGCAGCTTGGACGAGTAATGTTACATTACTGGAGCTGTTTCCTATCTGGGTAGCACTGTGTGCATGGGAGGCAGGGCTAAATAGCAAAGAGCTAAATGTTTGGTCAGACAACATGGCAGTAGTGCATGTAATTAATAATGGAAGCGCATCATGCCCGCTGGTCTTGGAATTAATGAGGGCAATAACATTGGGTTGTCTGAATAATAATGTGGTCTTAAAGGCGAGGCATATCGCCGGAGAAGCAAATGTGGTCGCTGACGCCTTGTCTCGTTTCCAGTGGCACAAGTTCCGAGAGCTGCGGCCGGATGCAAACAGGATAAAAACGCCCACACCACAGAAGGCATGGGTCCCATTAAAAGCAATGGAGGAAAAACGGTCAACTACAAGGTTGACTCAGAAGAGGAGGTGCAAAGTCAAGTGATAGAAAGATTGGCCAGGAACGCTATAACATACAAAACTGGTAAGCAATACAAGAAGCATGTAAATAATGTGTTAAAGGAAACTGGTTTGCAAGAAGTGGGGGAGATTACAATCTCCAAAATGTATGACTTCCTGGAGAAAGCATTTGCACAAGGGAAAGATATGTAAGAGAAAACTTGATATGATTTCTCTCCTATCCACCCATGCAGATACGAGCCCCTACAAGTCGGCATGGATAGTCGGCCATTCATTTGTGACACGGGCAGGCAGGTGGATCAAAGACTTCAAAGAGGGCCTGCATTTTAAAAAGACAATAACATCCTGGTGGGGCCTCCCAGGAATGCATTGGGAGGACATTCACGATCGGTTATCGGACCTGATCGGGTTTAGGGAACCCCCGGAGTATCTGGTAATCCACCTTGGTGGAAATGACCTGGTCAAAACAAATAGGGGCGAACTGATGCGCAACATGTGCGAGTCCCTAAGGGCTATAGCACACTGCTGGTGGAAAACCGAAATTTTTATGTCTGAGATAGTTACCCGCAGAGTCTGGTACGGGGCGCACAGGAGGCATGCAATCGAAGTTGCAAGGAAAAAGCTCAACAAGGCGGTAGAAAAGTACTGTAGGAGTATGGGGCTTCAGTTTATAAAGCATGGCTTGTCGCAGAACAACCCAGAGATGTTCCACCAGGACCTGAGCGGCCAAGGCGACACTCACTCAGGTGTGGCGGCACGTGTCCAGGAACGGATGCCCCGGGTAACTAAGACTAGCCAAGGAGAGGGCTGGGCATCTACACCCCCTGGACATGAAGTGCCCAAAAGCGAGTTGGTGTTATTGTTGGTTGTTATGATTATTGTTTGGTGTTATTTTCTATAGAAAATAAACAAGCCTACGGCCATAATTTTTCCACGAACAAAAACCCTGTCTGTATTATTATTGCTGTATCAGGGGTACCAGGGTTTAAGAATTAGAGCGAAGGGGAGCCCACACTACTCAGCCTATGCCCCAGTCCTAGTCACCTCCGCTTTAATTGTCACTTACATGCAGTGACAAGCACCATGTAATGCCGTTCTCGTGTAATGCAATGTACTGTTTATCACATGTATTCAGCCTGCGGTCTGCTGAACTCAAAGACAAGCTGAAGCGCTTCGAGATCATGACAGTGGCAGTTAGGCACTATACAAATATCGCATAACATACGTGCAGTGTGTCGGAACAGCAGGGAGAGTGGAAACGCAATGGAGGTGCTTTGTGGGAGCCGTCCATCAGTCCCAGGGGTGTGCCATGCTGCCTGTATTGATGAATGGAGCACGCCAGCAGACTCGAGTTTTTCTTGCAGGCCAGGTGTATAGTAATCAAGGTTCCGGAGTCATGCTGCTGAATACTGGTCCATGGCCCCCTCACTGGGCAACTGCCGGCCTTCCGCCCTGAGAGTGCAACTGTGTGATGGATGCCAGTGTGGAATGCTGCCTGTTGCTTCTTTCTCCTTGGGCCTCTTATGTTCTGGGAGAAATGGGCACCTGGGCAAGCCTATTTAGACAGACAGTGGCACAACAGGACACCGCAACAACAAGAACAACCCCCTCCCCCGCACCACCTCCTCACATAGGTTGCTGCACTCCCAAAGCAATCAATGTTCTGGGCCTGGGGGGGCAGGTTAACGTTGCAGCGGCCTTGCGCCCCTTGAAGTGAGCAGCACTTGACAATTGTGCAAGGTGAATGCAAACCTCACCCCTAGGCCAGCCTGGGCCCAGCAGGAGGGAGCACATACTGCTGCATCACGGCATCAGAAGGTGAGGGGTCACAATCCCTGCCGTGCCCCATGAGAATCCTGCGGCTGCACGGGTACAGCACAGTGCCACAGAATCCACTGAAATAAGCCTGGAAGTGGCATAGCTTGAGGTAGGTGTGTGCAGCAAATGACTCCCTACACCATACGCAGCATGCATATATAATAACAGACCCCAAAAACGAGGTAAGGTGGGAAAACAAAGGCTGCAAGCTTTATTACACCAAACAAAATACTCATCATAAAAAAACACTTCTCATAAACAACGTGAGATATGCTTTTGGGGAACACAGGATCAGGTGAGTGAGGGCCCTGCTCCATCGTAGGGCCAACTCGAGGCTGATCCCTGCCGTTGTTCATAAAACATACGACTTTCTAGGGACAGCGTTCAGCTGTGTAATTCCATTTTTATTTAAATGCATTTACTTGTGATTTTGTCTGTGTTTTATTTCCCCTACTTGGCCAATTTGGGTGGGCAGGGTGGGAATTGTCTGCCCTTTGTGTGCTCTCCCTTTTGCTGCTCTCGCCCTGCTGAGGCGGGAAGTATGGAACGGGGGCTGCCTTTCCTTCTCCTCTTATGGGTCACAATTAGCCTGAGGGCAGCTGGACACATTGCATTGGCTGGGGGAGACATGGCCCCAACCAGTCCAGTTCGTGGACGGCCTTTGGTCTCCTTTGTTGTGGGGACATGTGTGCCCCTTCTCAGGTAATTACCTGCCCAGCTCCTTCCGAGGGCCCAGGCGCCCCTGTGTCTGGTGTTTCCTTTGTTTCAGCAGGTGCCCCAGCCCACGCAGGGGGGCTATAGAGGCAGTTGGCATAGTGGCCGTCACTTTGGCCCCCTAGTGTCAGGCTCGCCTCCCCTGGCCTGTGGGGGGCGGAAGGGGCGTGCCCCCACGGCCCGGCCAGAAACAGCCTGGCCTGGGGGCACATAAAGGGCCTGGGCTGAGAGAGCTAATCCTCTTTCCAGCCCGGGCACCAGCAGTTGTGGGGCAGTCCATTTTCATCCGTTAGTGGCCTGGTAAAATGCTGCAATGCAACAAAGGTAAGGGCGTCTAAGTGGGTTACCTCTTCCAGTACTGGGATTACTTCTGTTCTGTTGCTTGTCTGTAACAGCCATATGCCTGAATGCGCCATGCCCAACCCGCTTCCTGAAGCTAAGGGGGGTTGTGGATGGAAGACTGAACAGGAAGTTGTGGGAAAGCATTACATTACTGGTTTTAAATGTACTTATTTATTAATTGTGGCATTGCTTTATTGCTTCTTCGAGTTGAAGTGCATAGTGTCCTCTCAGGTGGTTTAGAACTAAGATACATGGATGTTCTTTTAGCAGTTAGCAGCTTCATACGAACAGCTATGAGGACGCTGACTGTTGACCAGACGCACGTTGAATTTGAACTCTGCATTTGGGACTATCTATGTATAAGGATTAGAATAGATCGATACAATACGTAAGGGGCGCATGGAACATAAGGCGGACAAAGTTTCTGGTCATTCAGGGAGCAGTGAAGGCGGGATTTTGTCAATGCAATTTTGTTGGGGCATGTACTGTCTAAACTACTCATTTTGTCATTTGTGTCGTAGGATCAAAGGACAGGGGAGAGGTTCGCCGGGACAGTGATTCAATGTGGCAACAGCTCAAAGGGGTTGGTTCCAGCAGCTCTGGTAAGGTGGGCTCGTGTATGTGAGGTAAGACACATGGATTGTGAGGGGTCCTCCTGGAAAGACAATCCATAGGGTTGTTGAGAAAGGGGACAAGTTGAGGGGAAGAAAAAAAAAGTGGTGCTTGGACCCGACGCTCTGGCACCGCCACAAGCAGACGCGAGTGCCAGGAGCCGGTCCAGGTAGCAGCGGAGATACATGACGTTCTGTGAAGTGCTACCTAAAGGTAAATGGCTGGTTGTGACCGACAATGGGCCACTTGCGCGGATGCGTGGTTAGGGCAAACGGTAAACCGGGATGCCCGGGTATGGCCGTGGGTCATCCAGAAGTAAGTATGGGAGAATGTTTAAGTGCAGGTGGACCGCTCAATGAAGAGTAAGAGGTCCGGGGATACGCTCAACACAGGGTGTGAGAGTTACTTCCCAAAAATATCAATGGGCCACCCAGTAAGTAGTAAGACAGGGAGTAACAGGTGTCCCCGATGGTGATATGGAGAGGGTGATGCACTTGGAGCGATGGTTTGCCTCAGGAACAGGAGACTGGGCGATGAAGATCCATTAGATCTCGCTAAGGATGGGGTTCCACCTGTTTGACAAGGACAACAAGGGGTTTCTGCTGCTTCCTCTTTGCTATGCTTTTTCAGCTGCCATGGAAATGGAAGGGGGGCCTCGTACGGACCCTGCCTTCCCAATCTATCGCGGCCATCTTGGTAAAGGATTTTCTTTCCGTGAACAGGACACTGCAAGGTGTTATGTGCCCGTTCCACGGGCTATACCGGGGTAATATCCCTGGGACCCCGTTAAAGGCCATCGCCATAATGTAACATGGTGGGCATGAGTTTAGGGACCTGTGTCTGGGGCCTTTAATCCCAGGAGGCTTCCACTGCTGCCAAAAGGAGACAAAAGGGTGCGTACAATGAGAAATGAACTACCTAATGCAGGCACTAGAAAGAGGAGTCAACCAGCCAGGGCCTGAAAGAGTGTGTGCAAGAGAGTGTCAGTCACAAGGTAGATGAGGGTATGATGTAAAAGTGGTAGCGTGACGCAAAATTAATGATGTCCAGTAACAAGAATCCAAACCTCTCACACAGAAGTACTAGCTGCATTGCCCTGAATTACTAGAATTTCCAATGAGATTTTGCAGTGCGAGCATTTTACTGACTATTTCTGAAGTTAGAAGTAATAAAAGGCACAGAGCTTTGACACATTTCCCAGAGCACAACAGTCCCTTTGTAAACATATATCGAAAGTCAAAATAACACTTTTCTTCTCTGGTTCAGCTATCTCTGCTACAATATTGTGAAAATTGAAACTCACAATTCTTACTTTCCTGGTGGTCTGACCTCGTTACCAGTAGGTTATGCTGCCAGCAAGGTCCATACTCGCATATTTAATCCAAAGTAGAGGTAGCGCCTTGAACACATTATGTATAGGTGCGTTATAGAAACCCAATAAATACAGCTAAATAGCTCAGCCAGGTCATCCCGGGTGCTGCACACTGCCCTGGCACTCTGAGCACAAGCATGTTGTCAGGGTAAGAATTTATTCTGTATCCCACTCTGTCTGCACTTTTGCACTGTGGCTGCACATCATTTGGTGCAAGCTACCTCCAGCTCACTCCACTTCCCGGATTGTTTGGTTACACTGGAGCTGGTGCAGGAGGCCAGAGAGTGCTGTGGCGCTCTCAAGGAAAACCAGCTACCTGTATGTTTATTTCTTAGCATGTCCATGGGTAGCAGTGACATTTCTTTTTTATTTTTATTTATTGTGCATTTGTAAGGCACTTATACATCAAGTAAATTGTGCAATTTCACAGTGGACACTTTAGTCATCACAAGTCGTGGGCTCAATTCCTGGGTTGGAAAATGCCTCTCTATCCGGAATGCTAAGAGGGGTTTCCCTCCCTGCCTCAAAGGAAACTAGTGAAACTGTCAGGAAGTCCACAACTAAAACAGCTGCCACTGTCGTGTCCAAAACCCACTACTACCCCTAACACTAACAACCTAACATAAGTGTACAAGGATGGTCTTTTCTTAAAGTAGAAAGTGTTTCTTGCGCTCTCAAACAACAGAAAGGTTCCCAGTCTCGCTGGTGATAAAATGATGCAAAATAAAGTTCCAAAATACAGGTTTCAAAGGCTAGGGTTGTACAGGAGGCGGAGCGACCTCTGACGGGCCCATGGGATCAGAGCTCACCCTCAAGCACCTTAAGATGAGATAGCTGCACCTTGAGGAGGATGGGGTGCAGGATTCTCTTACTCCAACACCAATCAATAAGGACAAGTCAATGGTTTGGCAAAGGGAAGTCCGTTTAATGACCAGTAAAAAAAACAGGGAAACAAATGGAAATCAATAGTGATGCGATCGCCCGTCTCGCTTCAACTCCCACCTTCATCATTCCAACAGCAATAGTTATAGTGCATTCTCGTCGTCATTGACATGTAACACTCCAAAGTTGTCATGCAATTCTATTGGTCAGAAAAGGTAACTTAAGTATAGGTGCTATATCTGTATATATTAACAGAGTGTGAGGATTGGTTAATTCTTATCGGGTGGGCGTCTACGCCCATCCCTCTACATCACTCGTGACCGACGTCACTAAAAGTCCGACGTCTCATTGGTTCTACTTGCTATAGGACCTTAGATTATTTGGTCCATTGTGATTGGGTAGGTTACACCCCTAGACATAAATCTCCACTTTAATTAGTAACACGCAGAATGGACACCCAGATGCAGTGTGCCCCAAGATTCACCCTGCCTCCCTTCCATCAATCAGTACCTTAGGGCTATGTGTCAATTAGTTGGCTGTGGATGGCCTCCAAACTGTAGCTTCTTATCAGGAAAAGTTATGGCATCCTCGGGTTCTGGGTGACATCAGACGTTAGTACCTCTTCGCGCTTGGCTGGTCACGTGTTAATTCACCATGAATCTGCTTCATTTTCCCTCTATTTGTGTATTTGATTTTCCCTTTAGCCTTGCCACCTGCCTGGGCCTCTTTATCTTGACCTTCACTGGCTGGCTGCTATGCTCTTAAGTTTCATTTCTTTGAAGTTGCCGCTCTCCTCCCTTCCTGGAGTTGACCTTGAATTCCTAGGCATGAGCTGCTTCTTACTGAGTTTCGATTCTGCTCTTTCGTCTGGCTTTGAGCTAGTATCTGAATCCTGGCCTGTTTGTCCTCCACCATCCAGGGCTTAATTCTGTTTTTATAAAATGGAGTCGCACTTGTATAATGTGCTTCTTGAGGTAGATATATAGTTGGCGCTTGCCGCTCTATCCTTCTACTAAGCATTGCAGGCAGTACTGTTTCCTTAGCTTCTTGCGTTCCAAGCCTATTTACAGGCATTTAGCCAGTTGCAAATTTTCATCCTTCTTTCATAGTTATGTTCTTTGTGTTGCAACATTGTTTCTTCTTTTAACTCTATTACACCATTATTCCTTATATTTCGCCTTTATGTGTCGTTCTTTGCTTGTCGTTTTGTTCATTAGTACGCCTGTCAAGGCCCTTGTGTCATCACCATTCGCCTTCCATTAAGGCCCTTTGGGTCTCTTCGGGGACAGGTTGTAAGTAGTCTTCATTTCGTGTCAACTGCTGGTACGGTTGTCTCAACGGGTACCGTGCTGCCTACGGTTGTCTGGTTATAGGCACGTCAACAGGTATTGCTCTCCTGGTGGGCACTGGGCAGAGCCCTAGCACTGCTCTCTGTTGGTATATTTGCTCCTCATACTTCACATATCTTGGCGAGTATGTTCCTGGTATCTCAAAATGGGTGGGTGGAGTGTAGGCCATATCCGTGACCTCCTCTACACTCCCCCCTCTGGTCGGTTCATCGACCACTTCTGCTTCCTCCTTCGGATTCGTCTTACTTGGTTCTTCTTTATCTTGTTCATTGTCTTCTGGGTTTGTACATGATGGTGTGAATTTGTGTTTCTTTGGAGTCCATATTTTTATCACTCCTTTCAGACTTCCTGCTGTTTTTATATGTTTGTCTTTGTTTCAGGTCATAAACTGGCACTGTCCATTTGGGCTGCAATAGATCCATTTTCCTTCATATTTTCTTCGTTTTCTGGGATACACAAACTTTCTTCCTTCTGGTGCAAATTCACTGGCCTTCACAAAGTCTCTTATTTCTTCATCAGTCAGGTCTCTGGGCTTCCATCCTGGTTTGACATCGATCATGATCTTCATCCCAATGGCTTTCTTAGCAGTTTTCTGGCATTGTGTGATGATTATCTTGATAACACAAAATCCTAGTAGTATCATCAATAGCAGGGCTCCCAGAAACTTGAATATGTCTGCCATCCATTGTGGGACCCATGAGAATAGAGTTCCAAACCAGCTGTCATCATCAACTTCATCAATTTCATCGATCATCTGGTTCTCTAGGTATCAGGAATGGCGCCTCTGTCAAGAGTGGCACAGGGCACCCAGGTAGGTTTTGGGTTGGCTGTGCTGATGTAAGGTGACAGATAAGCACACACAACAGGAAGCTCAACAAGAGAGAAAAGTAGGAAACTGTAGCAGAAATACAAAGGTACAAACAAACTGGATTTATTCTTGGGGTGTATGCAGAAATGGAAAAGAGTATTCCACGGACCTTTGGAAACTCCAGTCTTCTGCACAGATTACTATTACAGAGGCCCACTCTGTATGCTCATGGCTGGGAACAACATCTGTGGGTGTCTGTAACACTGAAAACGTGACAAGGGAAGGGGCAGAGGTTGCCTGCCGGAAACCAACAGTCAAGCTCTGTACAAAGGATTTATATAATACGCAAGAGAAGACAAGAACAGAAATAGCCAGGGAAAAGGAAGAGAGCAAGGGGGAAGTAGCCAGGGCACAGGGGGGCTGCAGACAAGGAAGCAGGGCTGCAGAAACAGATGGCACAAGGTGCAGGAAAACTGTAGTGGACTGCAGGGGACTGTAGTAGGCTGCAAAGCAGGGAGTCCAGATGAGCAGGACAGAGAGCTGTAGTAGGCTGAGGCAAACAGTAGTGGACTGCAGTGGACTGTAGTAGGCTGCAAGGCAGGGAACCCAGAGGAGCAGGATAGAGAGCTGTAGTAGGCTGAGGCAAACTGTAGTGGACTGCATAGGACTGTAGTAGGCGGCAGGGAGCCCAGAGGAGCAGGGCAGCAAGGAGTGAGCCCGGAGGAACAGGGCAGCGAGGCTGGGAGCCCAGAGGAGCAGGGCAGCAAAGAGGGAGCCCAGAGGAGCAAGGCAGCAAGGAGTAAACCCAGAGGAGCAGGGCATCCAGGAGTGAGCCCAGAGGAGCAGGGCAGCAAGGAGTGAGCCCAGAAGAGTAGGGCAGTGAGGCAGGGAGCCCAGAGGACCAGGGCTGAAGGCAGAGGAGAGTAGCAGGCTGCAAGACAGGGAGCCCAGAGGAGCCGGCAAAGGGCGCTGGATCAGAAGCAGGATAATGCAGCAACAGGAACAGCATACAATTTGAGGCACAAGGCAAAAAGGGGCTGGGAGAATTCTTGATGCAAGAGACTGAGCTCCTGCAGGCAGCTGCTTAAATACAGCCTTGCCCTGTACTGAGGCAGGCTAATTGGCAGCACCTGGAGCAGCACACCTGAAGATAATCTGCCTCTTCCCTCTCTGGTCCTGAGAAGGTGGAAGCAGCACTGATCGCTAGGGCTTCTGGGGATTGTGGTTCCAATACTGATGAATGGGAATAGCCAGGAATTGATAACTGTAGCAAGGTGCATTATGGTACATGTAGTTAGCTGAATTAAATAAGAAAGTACCAAAGTCGTACAAATGGAAATGAAGGACCAAAGTGTGAATAGGGGTTGTTTAAAGAGTATTATGAAGATAAATGAGTACCAAATTGTCCATGATGTTTGCCAATGTGTGCGCCAGTGGCCCAGGCATGACAGTATGCCCCTCTCCATGCCCCTCTCCAGGCCCCCTGAAGACTGACCAACAAGAAGAGCAAGTCCAAGGCCTGTCACACCGTGAGAGAGTCTTATACGAAAAAGGCACATCATGAAGATCCAAAAACTGTTTAAGGCTGCAAGGTGAGAGCTTTTAAAGGAGGAATCTTTACCAATGTTCAGAACCTTTGAGATCGAACCCAGAAAAGACAAAGTCTTAAGGGCACAAAACACAACAGTGCGTTCATGAACTGAGGAACTGTGAAGATCTGCTGCAGGCTCCATGGCATATATATCTTTGAAAGTAGTGGTCTTCCTTAGGGCTGGCAATGGTACAGTGCTGAAAGGTGGAACCAGAGATACAGCTGAATTGGTTGCTCTAGGAGGGTCTTCCAAATATTCAGAAGCAGCAATGGCAACAATAAGATTTGCAGCAGGGACTTCCGGAGTAACAAATGTTGCAGGAACTCCATGAGTTGCAGGGAGTTCAGAAACCACAGCAGCAGGAAGATCAGGAATGGCCGTAGGAAGTTCGGGTGCTGTAGCAGCTGGGAGTATAGGTGCCACAGGAGTACCAGCGGGCAGGGACGCAACTGAGGCTGATGGAGTAGAGTCTGGTAGTTTAGGTGCTGCAGAGGCATCAGCAGGAACAACCGGAACTGTAGCCTTAATAGGAGAACTATTAACTGGCTTTGCAACAGATACTGCCCTTGCAGGCAGAGAGGAAAGGGGTGCTTCTACTCCAGTAAGAGTGATTTGAGATGCTGCATCAGTAGCAGATTTAGGAGTACTAGCAGGAGGACCAGCAGAGATTGGGCTTGCAGATTCTGTAACAGGTAGCATGGCTGATGTAGGATCAGGAAAGGGTAGGCTTTCTGATGGCTGGCCTGCAAAGTCTTGTGTGCTCAAATAGACAGATGGGTCTGGGGTATTGACTGTTGGCAAAGCGGAATTCCAAACAGGTACTGGGTATAGTTCAGGATCTGACTCATGGTCTGGTGCACAAAAGTCCATAGAAGCAGAGTACATCTCTGACTTGGTCACTTCATTAGAGGCTGTAAGTGTGAGTAAAGGACCGCCATCAAGGGTAAGAACGGAACAATCCTTTGACTCAGCAGGATCTCCAGTCAGATGATTACACTTGATTTGTGGTGTAATGGCAGTGTGAGTGATTTGGCCCACCGAAGGAGTTAATTCTTCACTATCTGAACAACAGCCTGAGTTACTGTGGCTAGTAAGGGAATGAGCTGTGTCAAGCTTTAGATGTTATGCATATGCCAAGTTCAGGTCTTCCATCTGTTCTGTATAAGTCTGTATCCTTTTCTGTGTTACCATTCCAGGCCTTATCATGTCAATCTCTAAAGACAGAATGTCGGGTGTTGGGCATACTGTCAGATGGTCTGGTAAATTGTGTCCCTTTGCTAGATTCTTACAATGCAAATAGACAAATTCATCATAGAGGTCTTCGGTTTGTCTTTTAAGGCATAAGAGCTGTTCTTGTAACTGGTATGTTCCATTTGCCAGTTCTACAACTTCAGAATCTGGTGTAGCAGAAAAGTCAGGTGTAGCAATATGAAGAATGACCTTAGAGTTATCGTGGTTAGTATTTACTGGGGAGGCATTAAGACAACCGATGGTCAGTATTGGTCTTTTGTACCCAGGAATAGCGGCTTTAACCTCAGGATACTGAATGTCTTGTCCTGTTAAATGAGTGTTATCAGCAGTCTGGGGAGGTTGTGTAGCTTGCCAAGCTGATCTTGAGCATATCACTTTGGCAACAACGTACTCTGGTTGAGGGTCTGTCACAATGAGTGCAATATCATTGACTGTATCAGTGTCCAGACATTGGTTCTGAGACAGGGCAGCCTGGGATAAAGGAATACAAGGTTTGTGTACAGGCTGAATGTCGTATGAAGTGTCAGAAGAAATGTCAGAAAGCGCAGGAGTGTTTTCCACTGTTTGGGCTAACAAAACCTGCAAGAATTCATTTTCTTGCTGTAGTTCTTCTACAGATAGAGACTGCGGATCATAGTTGCAAATGTCATAGTACTTACACATAGAAGGGTCAGCGAGCCAGTGAGTGTAGTACTGTGCTTGCAAACCTTTGTTTACTAGGGCGAGTCTGTATTTTAAACTAGGTTTTTTGTTTGCTGTCATTAGGAAAACTTTAGATTTTTGCAGAGGTTTCTTGACCCGAAAGGAAAGCATCTCTGGTCTGTGTGTGCCTTTCCTGCCTACGGAACAAGAATTTATAGGCTCTTGCATTCTATCAGGAATGGCACTCTATCAAGAGTGGCACAGGGCACCCAGGTAGGTTTTGGGTTGGCTGTGCTGATGGAAGGTGACAGATAAGCACACACAACAGGAAGCTCAACAAGAAAGAAAAGTAGGCAACTGTAGCAGAAATACAAACGTACAAACAAACTGGATTCCCTCTTGGGGTATATGCAGAAATGGAAAAGAGTGTTCCACGGACCTTTGGAAACTCCAGCCTTCTGCACAGATTACTATTACAGAGGCCCACTCTGTATGCTCATGGCTGGGAACAACAGCTGTGGGTGTCTGTAACACTGAAAACGCGAAAAGGGAAGGGGCAGAGGTTGCCTCACGGAAACCAACAGTCAAGCTCTGTACAAAGGATTTACATAAGACACAAGAGAAGACAAGAAAAGAAATATCCAGGGAAAAGGAAGAGAGCAAGGGGGAAGTAGCCAGGACACAGGGGGGCTGCAGACAAGGAAGCAGGGCTGCAGAAACGGATGGCACAAGGTGCAGGAAAACTGTAGTGGACTGCAGGAGACTGTAGTAGGCTGCAAAGCAGGGAGTCAAGAGGAGCAGGACAGAGAGTTGTAGTAGGATAAGGCAAAATGTAGTGGACTGCAGAGGACTGTAGTAGGCTGCAAGGCAGGGAGTCCAGAGGAGCAGAACGGAGAGCTGTAGTAGGCTGAGGCAAACTTCAGAGGACTGTAGTAGGCTGCAAAGCAGGGTGTCCAGAGGAGCAGGACAGAGAGCTGTAGTAGGCTGAGGCAAACTGTAGTGGACTGCAGAGGACTGTAGTAGACTGCAAAGCAGGGAGTCCAGAGGAGCAGGACAGAGAGCTGTAGTAGGCTAAGGCAAACTGTAGTGGACTGCAGAGGACTGTAGTAGGCTGCAAGGCAGGGAGTCCAGAGGAGCAGAACGGAGAGCTGTAGTAGGCTGAGGCAAACTTCAGAGGACTGTAGTAGGCTGCAAAGCAGGGTGTCCAGAGGAGCAGGACAGAGAGCTGTAGTAGGCTGAGGCAAACTGTAGTGGACTGCAGAGGACTGTAGTAGGCTGCAAAGCAGGCAATCCAGAGGAGCAGGACAGAGAGCTGTAGTAGGCTGAGGCAAACAGTAGTGGACTGCAGAGGACTGCAGTAGGCTGCAAGGCAGGGAACCTAGAGGAGCAGGATAGAGAGCTGTAGTAGGCTGAGGCAAACTGTAGTGGACTGCAGAGGACTGTAGTAGGCTGCAAGGCAGGGAGCCCAGAGGAGCAGGGCAGCAAGGAGTGAGCTCTGAGGAACAGGGCAGCGAGGCAGGGAGCCCAGAGGAGCAGGGCAGCAAGGAGTGAGCCCAGAGGAGCAGGGCAGCAAGGAGTAAGCCCAGAGGAGCAGGGCAGCAAGGAGTGAGCCCAGAGGAATAGGGCAGCGAGGCATGGTGCCCAGAGGACCAGGGCTGAAGGCAGAGGAGAGTAGCAGGCTGCAGAGGAGCCTGCAAAGGGTGCTGGATCAGAAGCAGGATAATGCAGCAACAGGAACAGCATACAATTCGAGGCACAAGGCAAAAAGGGGCTGGGAGAACTCTTGATGCAAGAGACTGGGCTCCTGCAGGCAGCTGCTTAAATACAGCCCTGCCCTGTACTGAGGCAGGCTAATTGGCAGCACCTGGTGCAGCACATCTGAAGATAATCTGCCTCCTCCCTCTCTGGTCCTGAGAAGGTGGAAGCAGCACTGATCGCTAGGGCTTCTGGGGATTGTGGTTCCAATACTGATGAATGGGAATAGCCAGGAATTGATAGCTGTAGCAAGGTGAATTATGGTACATGTAGTTAGCTGAATTAAATAAGAAAGTACAAATGGAAATTAAGGAACAAAGTGTGAATAGGGGTTCTTTAAAGAGTATTATGAAGATAAATGAGTACCAAATTGTCCATGATGGTTGCCAATGTGTGCGCCAGTGGCTAAGGCATGACAGTAGGTTTGTCAGCATTCTAATGGCTTCTGTTAAGGTTCCATTTTCTTCATCATGCGAAGCTATCAATGTGCACCATGATTTTCCGATTTTTGCGCAAACACCTCCATCCATCGCTGTGATCATGTCAAGTACATATCTGTTCTGGAGAGTCATCAATCGGATTGCTCTGAGTTCTTCTTTAATCACATTGAATCCTTTTATGGTGGTGTTGATGGTCTGTAATAATTCCCATCTGGTTATTTGCAAACACTTAGTGTTTGCTCCAAACTGGAATCTTGGCATGATGATTGTTGTGAACACTGATGAGGTGAGGCTGAACAGCCTGTGTTCATATGGGATTGCATGGAATGCTTCTTCTGATTTGGCAGAAAAGTAATTTTCTCTCTTCATTCGGGATACCAGCTCCACTGATCTCCTTTTCCTCAGGTGAGCATCTACTTTCGGAAAACTGTCAATTTTGAGGTCACTTTTTGGGATCACCAGCGCAGGAACGTGGACATTCGCTATTGTGCATATGCCTCCCCAGTCTCTTGGCAGTCTGATGTATGCTTTGGATCCACACACCCAATAATGATCCATAATCACTGCAGTTCTGTGCGTCATTCTTGGGGCCTTGAAGATTTGTCCGCAGTTATGATTCTCTCCCATCTTCCTAGTGCCGTTGTTCCTGAAGCACAATTTTGGGCTTTCCAGTGGCACTATCTGCAAGGGTCCTCCTCTGTCTTCAACCCATGTTAGTAACTTTACCAACTTCGGCCATAGATGTTTGCTCAGTCTTTGTAAGTTTTCTATTGCTTCTTTGCAGGCTCCAAGGACCATCCAAGCTCGGCAGATCACCACTCCTTCTTCCCATCCATTTGGGGAAACCACTGTTACCCAAATCTGCATTTGGCCTCTGTTTTTCCAAATTTGAGATTCTTCTGGGGTTTTTCCTTGGACGTTCAGTCTTGGGTTTATTTCCCATCTTATTTCTGTTCCTTTAACTTCAGAGTTTTCATACCTGATCACGTGATTCCTGGTATGGGCTCTATTTCTTGTCTTAATGTCCTGGACATATCCATCTTCATCGGGGTAATCCGTTTCAGTTGCCCATATCAATGAGGCATCCCTCCCCATAAACTGTCCTCTGGTGTTGCACATTGCTCCTTCTTATTTCCTTTCCCCAACTTCTTTCATGCGTTGGTACCAAATGTTGTTTCCTAGATGTGCTGTGCTGCCCAGGTAATCGTTTAGTTCATTGTTATCTTCATGTGGGCTTCTCTTGATTCTTAGTGTCTTTCTGTAGTTAGCTATAACTACATCTCTAAACGCATCTGTGTGACTTTTCCTTGCTGGGGGTCTTTGGGGCATGCTGGTCGGTGGAGCAGATTTCTTTATCTGCATCGGTGTGATAGGTGGCGGTTTTGCAAATCTCTTCCTCTCCTCTTGCATTCTTTTCCTGCCCTCAGTAAGTGCCTTTAACCACCACCTGTCTGTCATCAGCCCAACGTAAGACTGCATCGTGGGCTTGGTACTTGTTCCCTGTGTTGGAACTGGTGTGCTTGTCAGTACAGTCTCTGCGGGTTTATTTTTTAGTTCCTCATGTAGTTTCTTCGCTCTAGCTATGAACGGGAATAAATGATCTATCAACATTTGTGTCCTTGCAGTGAATTCTCCCGTAGCCGTTTCTGTCTTCTTGAGGGCTTTTGCTATGTCTGCTTTAGTTGGTCTTTCACTGGATTCTTCTTGGTCTCTTTCATTATTTACAGGGACTGGTTGTTCGGTAGACAGTCTTGTGCTCTCTGTCGTCTTCGCTTGATGTTCTGTGGCCATTGACACTTGCCCTGGTTCGTGTGCATTCAGTGTGTGTGTGCGTGCAGTGGTCAGTGCTATGTTTTCATTCATTCCGCGTTGACCCTGTCTCAACAGATGCAATTAGATGGATTTCAGACATGACATCTCCCGTAGAAGTATATGACACGTATAGTCGGAATACGCCAGAAATGCAGAGGAAAGTGATACAGCTTATGGTAGAATGCCTGCAAGATGAATGTATTAAAAGAAAGATTTGTTGTCCTGCACAATTATTGAATATCTATAAGAGAGCTTTTTCGTCCGACACTCCTTCAGCTGCTTTAGCGCTCGGTTTAGCTCTGTTGCTCAGTAAGCGTTCGGAGCTGCCTACTTTTCAGTTGCCTATGAGAGAGGTTCCTCTGACATTTGTCCCAAAAGTTGAGGTTCCAGCTAATGCCGCAGCAGGTACAGCTGCTTATGACATTCCTGCACATTATGTATCACAGTTTGTTCACATCCCGTTCTCAAGACAGGAAGTGAACACCATCAGACAATCCTTCCCAGATATTAGAAATAATCTGACAGGGTTCTATAAAGAGATAGAATCTGTCGTACAGTCGTCCGTATTTACTCTGAGTGATATAGAATTGTTATTTCCAGTGCTCCTACCCATTGATTTGTGGAAACAAACTAGGACAGTAGATGATGCAGCAGGGTTAGGGGACACATGGGATAATATGGCTAGACAAGATAGAGATAGACCAGCTGGTGAGAGACCACCACAGGTAATACTGACTTTGCCTGATAGAATAGTGACAAAACCGAAAGCTTTAATTCCTGAAAGAAGGATTGTCTGGGACAAACTTACTGCTTGTGTCCAAGGAAAGTCTGAGGGTGCTACCGAATTCTTTAATCGGTTTGAACAAGTGTTTTCAGATTTCAGTGGACAAGATTTAAGCACAGAGACTGGAAAACGACTATTTGTAGATTTGTAGACAAATTTGTGTGTGGATTGTTACCTGACATCCAGTCGCAAATTATGACTTCCGAGAGCCTTGGCAAGCTAAGTCTCAGTCTGAAGTATTGCATATGGCTCAGTACTATGAAAACCGAGTCAATAATTAGAAAGAAAGGATTGAAAAGAAAAAGGGAGACTTGAAAACTAAGGTGCTGTTGCAACAGATTGTTAGAGGTTCTAGAGGGGGAAGTACACAGTTTAGGGGACAGTATGTTCCACAAGGTAACGTGCTTTTGGGTCCTGTACACGCAAACCAATGTGCTTATTGCAGATAATAGGGTCATTGGCGAGCACAATGCCCGATCCTCCAGCAGAGGTTGAATAACACATTTGGTATCATGGGTAGACGATCCAGAGGCCGCCCTGGGGCAGGGGCTCCTGGTAGAAGCCAGTTTTCTCAAAATTCACAGCCTTTTTAGCAAGACAATCAGTCTCCGAGTGTGGATAATAGAAACATTTTTGATCATCCTTCTACTGCATGCCTCTCTGAAGACCTTTCTTTTGATGATATATTGTTTCGCTAGGATTGCCCGGAGCAGGGTTTAGAACCGACGCCTATTCCCGTTAATCATAAAGGTCCCTACGTTGAAATGATAGTGGGAAATAGGAAACATCTGTTCTTGATAGATACAGGAGCACAGAAGTGTTCCATTGATCATTCACGGGTTCCAAACATTCCACTGTCAGGTCAAACCAATGTTTCTGTAGGGTTTTCTGGTACAACAGTGGTTAGTCCGGTTTCTTCGCCGGTACCGATTACACTGGCTCCGTTCATGGATCACTGTCTGTTTCTTTTGACAACGAACTGTGGAGAGAATTTGTTGGGGTTGAATCTGTTGAAGGAATTAAATGCGGTAATTCATTGTTCTTCGGATGGAGTGCGTTTGACGATTTCACCACAGCAACTTTCTGCCTCACAGTTACTGACTAGACCTTTGCCGCCGGAATTTAGTGATGTTCCGGAGTGTTTATGGGCGGTTGATGACAATGATGTCGGTGTTCTACAAATTGAGCCTGATAAAATCATTTTGAAACAAGGAGTAAAGTTGCCACGTATTCCTCAGTATAAGATTTCGGTTGATGGTGATCAAGCTTTGAAGTGTATAGTTTCCAATTTTGTACACCATGGGGTAATTGAAGAAATTGCAGGTAGTTTGTGCAATAGTCCGATTTTGGCTGTGTATAAGAAAGGAGATAACGTGATTCCTTTTCGTTTTATCATTGATTTACGCGCTATCAATAAGATTGTTGCTCAACAATTTCCTATTGTGCCTGATGTAACGACGAAATTAACTTTGATCCCAGATTCTGCTACTCATTTTAGTGTTGTAGATCTTAAGAATGCTTTCTTTAGCATTCCTATACACAAGGATAGCAGATATCTGTTCGCGTTCGCCTTAGGGGGACGCTCGTTTACATTCACCCGTGCGCCACAAGGGTACACGGAAAGTCAGAGCATTTATAGTAGGGCTCTGAAAGAACAGCTTGATAAACTCGAGTTGCCTACCACTTGTACGTTACTTCAATAAGTAGATGACCTTCTTTTAGCTGCTGATTCCGAAAGTGCCTGTAAGGAGGGCACCGTGTTGTTGCTTATTCACCTAGCAAAACATGGACATAAAGCTTCACTGAAAAAGTTTCTATATTGTCGACAGGATGTCGCCTATTTAGGCTATCTCCTGTCAAAGGTGGGAAGAAGGTTGACGCTTGAACGGATTAAAATCATTTCTAGCATGTCTGTCCCAAATATACAGAAGGAAGTCAGAGCCTTGATAGGAATGGCTTCTTACTGCAGGCAGTGGAGGGAAGAATAGGCTATGCGGTTACTTTTCTTTCATCCTTGATCCTGTTGCATGCGCGTTGCCGAGATGTGTGAGAGCTGTTGCTGCTGCGTCTGTAAAACAGAGCAAGGGTATGGTCCTAGGCCATGCTTTAACCTTGTTGGTACCTCACTCTGTAGTTGTTCTATTAGATAGAACACAAACACAACACCTCACCTCTGCACGATTAATGAGATATGAATTGATCTTGTTTGCACCGCATATACAAATCAAGAGGTGTTGTGTATTGAAGCCGGCTGAACTATTACTTTTCCCGCAAGGTACTGCTTGCAGTGACGAAATGTCACATGACTGCCTTTACACCACAGAACAAGAAACTAAAGGCAGGATCGATTTGAAAGATACACCTTTGAACGACCTACAAGGGGAGCTGTTTTGCGATGGCTCCTGTTTCAAACTTTTTGATGGTACAACCACGGCTGCTTATGCCATCACCACACTAAGCACGATTGGTGAAACCAAAAGAATTTCGCATAACTCCGCGCAGGCTGCAGAGATTATTGCATTGACTCGAGCTTGTGAACTTTCCAAAGGGCTTAGAGTAAACATATATACTGATAGTCAGTATGCTTTTGGGGTAGTTCACAACCTCGGTAGACTTTGGGCAGCACAAGGTTTCGTGACCTCACATTGAACGAAGATTCAATATGGCTCCTTGATAGTGCAGTTACTTTCAGCGCTTGGCCTTCCCACTCAGTTAGCGATCAAGAAATGCGCAGTGCATCAGAAAATCATAAATGATGTAGGAAAAGGGAACGCTTTGGCTGACCAGATAGCCAAACAAACTGCTACTGATCTCTATTGAGATATGTACACTACAAGGGAAGCCACAAATGTCTGTACCATAGATGAAGGAATTGAATCTGTAAAGAATATCCAAGCCGATGCCACTTCAGAGGAAACTAAGCAATGGACTGAGGGTTTGGCAAGGTTGGATGATGATGGGTGTTGGGTGGATAAGTTAGAGGGAAAATGGATGCTGCCAGATGCGTACATTACTATGATGATCGCAATGGCTCATGGGCCCACACACATTTGCGCGAGGAAGATTTGCAAAATGTTAGAAAATGTCTGGGAGAAAGATAACATCTCGAAAACAGCTGAGCGTTTTGTCCAAAGTTGCATGATCTGTCTACAGCACAATATGGGGAAGGGCACATCGACACCAAGGGGTAGATTTGGTCCACCTTCTGTCCCCTTAAAGTGATCCACTTTGATTTTCTTGAAATGGAGTGTTGTAACAATTTTAAGTTCGTTTTGGTTGTTATTTGCGCCTTTAGTAAGTGGGTTGAAGCCTTTCCTGTAAAAGATGCCACAGCAATGACAACGGCGAAATTTATGCTTAAGGAATATTTTCCTAGGTTTGGTTTGCCAAGAGTCATCTGGTCGGACAATGGTCCAAATTTTATGGCTGCTATAATTCTGCAGATATGCGCAGGATTACAGATCGATAAGCGGTTCCATTCGGCCAGACATGCTCAGAGTGCTGGATTGGTAGAGAGACACACTGGAATTTTGAAGAACAAGCTTGATAAGACATGTGACGGCACCAAATTGAAATGGCCAGACGCCTTACCGATAGTGTTACTGTCAATGCGCACCACACCACAGACTAAGACTGGGCTCTACCCATATGAGATGGCAATGGGTAGGCCAGCTAAAATTTTGAACCTCCCTAAACCCAGGGCTCTGAGGGACATTGAGCATGTGCTTCTCCCTGATTATTGTGACCGGTTAACTAAAAATCTGTATTTGATTTACCAACAGGTACGAGAAGCCCGTCCAGCAAAATACGAGGAGCCAGGTCATAGTATCCGACCTGGGCAGTGGGTGCTCCTTAAGGTATTTGAAAGAGCATCCTGTCTCGCACCACGGTGGAGAGGGCCCCACCAGGTCCTCCTGGCCACACAGGCGGCGATTCGGGTGGAAGGGAAGAGGCACTGGATGCATGCGTCGCATGTCAAGAGGATACCCTTCCCTTTGCCACACAATAAAGAAGATACGGAAAAACATACTTGTTCTGCCCCCAACGATCACTCAGCATTGAGCAGTACTGAGAGTGCTTCGGAGACACTCCCTGAGCCCGTGGGGCCTGGGGAAACAGCTGCTCCATCTCCACACTCTGCTGCAGATCCTTTTGCACCACTGTTAGGTTCTGTTGTAAACTCTTCACTTCCATCAGGGAGCAATGACACACTGTTCGCAGATCACACTGTACCAGGAGTCACAAGGTACAATCTGCGTCCACGGAGCTAGACCTACTGCACGGTTCGGCTGTGCCAACAGGAAAATCATCATAGGGCTTGTCCTTTGCCCTGTCTTTTGCATACAAAGGACAGTTGACTGGGGATAGGGAAAGACTAAGAAAACGCGTGATCTGGAGATCACCAGCAAATGAACTACAGTGTTATTGTTTCAAAGAAACATTGCCTGTTGTCGCCTCTACCCGTACAGAACAAATAAGTGACTGTGTGGCCAGTAAAGACAATGGACGATCGAATACATGGTGTCTATAAACTTATTGTTTTCTTGTAATCATGTTAACCGGTTTCACAATAGTAATTGCTTTAGGATTTTGGTACGTGGAAGAAATACGTCCGCTTGAAACACTTTTGCCTACTGAAAATGTACCCACTGTATCTACACCTTTCGTGCATCTGCACACTTTATCTCCTAGAGGCTCTCAACACAGACAGAGATACCACAATAACACACCACTGCTTATAATGAATGCAACACATGCCATTTTGAACAGGTCTAACTGTTGGGTCTGCTCTCATTTACCGCAACATGTAGACAAAGGGTTGGGCTGGTATATTCATCCTTTGCCTCTAACTACTGCATGTTATGCTTCTCTAAGGGCACTATTCTTTGGTCGATGGAATTATAGCATCTCGGGGAACTTTGATGGAACGAATTTGAATGAGTTTAAAAGACGAGTTCTAACGCTCACTTTTCGCAAATAGAAGCAAGCTAAATGTCGCTTCCATAAGGCCTTCTGATAGACTGTCTCGACCTTTTCAATCTCTGATCTCTTTCAAGATGGCTCCTATAGGCAATAGGGATGCCACGCCACTTTCCTACACTGTTAACCATAGCCCCAACTCAGTTTCTTTCTGCACACAGAGGAATGGTACTCAGTCAATGGGTGATTTCAAGGGTTGCACCAATGTTGCGAACTTGGCCAGTGAGGACAGACCTTTGTATGTAGGCGAACCTGTCTACTTCGTTTGCAGTAATGAAGCTTTCCCATGGCTACCTAGGGATTGGCAGGGAACCTGTTATTTAGGAATTCTGTTGCCAGGGGTATTTATAGCTAGTACCACAGAAATCTCTAGGGCTCGTCCAAGGCTGGACGAGAATGGCAATACTTCGTCACAAGTTCTGGGTGATGTAGCAAAATCATTTGTACCTTTTTGGGGGCAGATACTAAACTCCGAGGATATCAGGAGACTAACGAGAGTACTGGAGAAAACCATCAACCGGACCACTGGCATACTCTATAACTTGACTCTAGAACAGAAAGCAATAAGGTTAGTTGCACTTCAGAACCGGATGGCATTAGACGTCATCCTGGCTGAGCCTGGTGGAGTATGCAAATTAGTGGGGTCCGCTTGCTGCGTTTTTGTACCGGATTCCTCAGCAACCATCTTTAAGGCTATACAAAATCTGCACGTCCTTAGTTCAGAAGTGCATGTTCCGAGGGAAATTGGGATCTTAGCGCTTGGTTCTGGGACTTCTTACGATCTTGGGGATGGATGCTACTTTCAGTCTTATTGATTATTCTGGGTATTCTGTTGTTCTGCTGTTGCTGTATACAATGTCTTCCTGCCATATGTTCAATGTTAGGGGGATGTTGTGCACAGACTATGGGAACATTAGGACAAAAGGTACGCGCACCGGAAAGAATGACCAACAAATTTGTGTTGAAGGAAATTTCTGTTACAGACCTTATGGCGATCGATATCTCTGATGATTGTGATACAGGTTAAATGGACATTGAGACGTTGAGTTACTCGTAAAGTGACTAGTTGTAGTTTAGCGCTTGGCTTAGGCCAAAAGGAGGGTTTGTTAAATGGGAAATCATATCGTGCCTCCTTTCTATTTATATTGGCCCAAGCCTTGTTGCTCTGCAAAGAAAACCACGTTGCAAAGTTCCGATTTTAGATCGACTTCGCCGCCATTTTAGGTTCATCCGCCATTTTGATTTCTGTTTTGTAGGATTCTCTGTTCTAAAATGGTGGACTGTGTTTCTAACTTGCAACCAAGCCTTCCCGACCTTTGAGTTCTGTTAATGTTTAGACTGTCCAAGGGCCGACTGTTTAGACTAAGTAATAAGACCTTGCCCCGAGCATGACTTGTGGTCTACGGACTGTCTGCACTAACAAGCCTCATCCACGAATACACATCACGGACAATGTTATGTAAATGTCGAGCATGGACACTGGCAGAACTACATTGTGAAGGGATATGTACTAAGGCTCACTGCTAAATCCAGGAATACACTTCGCCATTGCAACTTGTTGGAAACACAAACCTATGTAATCCATGTGCATATTGTTGTATGAGCTATATGTGAACTCTGCATGAACTCTAGACCGCAGATTATTAACCTGTAGAGGGGCTGGACAATATTGTTGGAAATGTATATAAACCCAAATGTTTAGATGTCCAGCACTCTCCCTCCTCACTGTGACGGGCTGGTACTCATTGTGGGGTGTCGAGAGCCAGATAGCTATCTGTATCAGAACTGTGTTTCTTTGTAACTGCACAGTGTTAAAGATCTGTGAATCTTTATAGCCCGTGTTTGGTGTATTTCCTTTTGTGGTACTCAGCCTCGATATTTCCTTGCTTTTACACTGAGGACATGCTGGAACCTGTTCAATGTAAAAATGGAAAAATGGCAATTTATCAAAATAAAAGGTGAAGTTCTCGTCTCTGCTCCCTCGATCTGTCCCAAGGCGGAAAGATGGAGTATTTTGCCTCTGCTTCTCCAATCTGTCCCTCGGCGGAAAGTTTCATTGGAATCTCCTCATATAATCTCTCTGAAAGTTGGACAGCTCCACTTGCAGCATAATTCCATGGAGGAGCGTTCCCATATGAGCAACATTAGCTGGATCTCTGATGAAGGTGATGACATCAACCTCGATAGGTCTCCCCACCATTTCTGGAAAGTCAGTGACTAGGCAAAACAGGATGTTATGCGCCAGTTGGCTGTCCTCGGGTGACAGGGACATTTGTCCTGCTTTCCTGGGCTCTGGATCACAGGCCCTTCCCTTGACGTAAACAGTCCTTGCACTTTCCTCCTGCGTGGATTACAACTAAGTAATTTAGTTTAGTCCACAGTTGGCTCAAATGTTCAGAGTTTATAGGATCTCTAATAAACGTAAGAGTGTCAGTGGTTCTCCCGACAATTGCTGGGCACTCCTCTATGATGCAAAAGAAAAGCATATTTGTGAGTTCATCTACTATCGCCTGTGGTGCAAGCATTTGTGTCCTTATCACTGTATTCTGGTAACACAATGAAGGCTTCCGCGATGAGAGTAAGCAGTTGCCGGATTACTTTCTTGTTGGCAGGATCTTGAATAAACTCTGTGACACAGGTTACTTTCCCTACAAGTGACGGATATGATATTACTACTAACTGGAAATAGGTGAGCACATCCCTTGTGAGATTTCTGCTGGGAGTTACCATAAGTTCTTCAAAGCAAGGTCTTAGTGTTGGTTGCTTCAGGATACTGTGTTAGCTCCTTAGGGCAAAAGCCCTCGATCTCAGTCTATTAGAGTCTTTTTTTTCTCTCAACAACGCTTTAGTGTGATTTGATTTACAAGTTCGTGTCAACATACGTGTTGTGGCTTAGATGCGCAAGTTTCTTCTTCACCCTGCAACTAGGATGCACAGAGTGTCCGTTATGTCCTTATCCCCTTTTTTGCTTAGAGGAAATGTCCAGTTTAAGCCACAACTTGCAAACTGGTTATTTTGTCTTGCTTCGCTGCTCATGCGTCCTTCTTCCTCGTCATGGATCTTGCCTGCACATGCTGAGGTTCTTCCCCGTTGTCTGTAGTTTCTTCGTGGTGGGGTGCAGCTTGGGGGCTTTCTCCGATATAGGGCTTAATGTCATTGAGAAAGATCCATGCTCTTCTGCCTTGCAGTTTGACAGCTGAAAGAGTGCAGTCCTCTACGATGAAGGGCCATTAAATCTTGGCTCATCCCACCTTTTCCTCGTGTGGTTTTTCACCAACACGGCGTCTCCAGGGAAGATGAGTGGAACACGTAGACTTTGAACTGTGTCTGTTTCATCATCTCTTGTTGTGTTTTGTGCTGCGCTGACCCCTTTTCGTCGTTACTGTAGTTGGTCTGAAATTACAGTAAGGCTGGGTGTCATGCAGTTCAGGTACACTTCTACCTCGGTTCCCAGGACCTCTCGGGTTGACTGGGCATCACATCTAGCTCTATTTCAGGGGGTAAGGGGGTACTCATTCTTCTTCCTGTGACTATCTCGTGCTGCGTAAAATGATGGTCGGAGCCTGGTTGGTTCCGAAGAGCACACAATGCCAGTGGAAGGCAGTGCAACCATCCCCTCTTTAGAGTAAGCTTCAACTTGGCTATCCTTTCCTTTAGCAAGCTGTTGAGCCTCTCACAAATACCATTACCTTCCGTATGATACGCCGACGAGAACTTGTGCTTTATACCAAGCAGCAAGCTGATCTGCTCAAAGACTGCGTTAACAAAATGAGCCCCGTTGTCTGATCTCATCACCTCACACACCCCCCATCTAGGGAACACTTCCCTCACCACAAATTTGGCAGCACAGGTTGAGTCTGGGTGTGTACAGGGACCTGCTTCTATCCATCTAGAGAATGGACACACCACTACAATTAAGTACCTGTACCCGTTACACACTTGAATCATGTCGACATAGTCGATATGTAAGTGCTGAAAAGGCCCATTTGGCCGGGGGATGATTCCCCTACTCTCAGTACTTTTGATTGTTTGCCCAGCGGTGAATTGCTGGCAGATTATGCAGTTCACCATAAAGAATGCAACATGCTCAGCTAAATTCGATATAAACCAGTCTTCTGCGAGCATTGCTGCTAAATTCTCTTTTGACATGTGAAATGGGTAATGCAATTGTTCCAATGCTATCTTTAGTAGGGCTAAAGACATGACTGGTTTACCAGTGCTGCCTTGCCACCACAATCCGTCAGAGGGGTTTAAAGAACACCCTCTGCATTTCTACCTCCTCCTGAGGTGCCTCCCCTTGAAGCTACATTAGTAGTGTCTGCCCCATATTTCTATAGGCCTCTGGTGTGGCTCGTGCTATCATCATTCGTTCATGGGTGCATGCCACTTCTACTTCCATGATCATCTCACTTTTGGATGCCATACGCTTGGCTTCCGTGTCTGCTGCATGATTTCCGCGTGACACGAAATCTGTCCCTTTGGTATGGGCGGCGCATTTCACGACCGCTATGCCCACTGGGAGCTGTAGTGCCTTTATCAGCCTGTCCAACAAGGCTGCGTGCTGCACTGGTGTGCCGTCTGCTCTGAGGAAGCCCCTCCTTTTCCAGCGTGCTAGGCCTGCGTGCATTGTAGACGTCACATAGGCGGAGTCACTGCACACCGTGACTTCCTGGTCTGTGTGATTCTCAATGGCGAGTATCAACGCCAATAATTCTGCAGCCTGTTCTGAATAATGAGATGGTATTTGTGTACTGACGAGTACTTGAAATTCCCTGCTTGCTATGTGTTTCATTACAGCAACGCCTATATATCTTTGTCCGTCTTCTTGGTCGATTCTTGAAGAACCTTCAATAAAAACGATCTCACCTCCCGCCAGGGCATTTTCTTTAACTCTGGGAATTTCATCATAAAATTCTGGATAGTTTGCACAGTCATGTATCGGCTCTCCTTCAGTGACTAGCCCAGCTATGAACGTAGCTGGCTTCACTGTTTTACATCAAACTATTTTGATCGATGGATTAGATATGATCACTTCACAGGCGGAAGCTCTTTGAGATGTCAACGTACCCTTTGGTTTCTCTAAGATGGCAAACAATGAGTGCTTGATGTATAACGTCATGGAACATCCCATTCCAATGGTTGTCGCCTTTTCTATGGCGAATGCTGTGGCAGATAAGCTTTGTTCGCATGGGAAGTGGCCTCTCATGACTGGGTCCAGGCTCCCACTGTAATACGCCAGGGGCTTATACCCCAACAGTGTTCTTTGAGGGAGTACTGCCATCATAACGCCGCCATCTGTGTGTGAGAATAGGTAGAATTCCTCTGCATAATTAGGAATCCCGAGAACTGGAGCCGTGCAAATTGCTCTCTTGAGTTCCATTAACCCCTTTTCCATTGCCTCGGTCCATTCGATCTTTTCCTTTGTCACCTGGGCCTTCTTCAGGGCCTGGAGCAAGGGCTTAGTATACGAGCCGTAATCGAAGACCCATGCTCTAACTTAATTGCATATGCCTAAAAATCTCTGCATCTGCTTTATCGTGAGTGGTTTTGCCGTGTTCATGATAGCTTCAGCCCTTTCTGGGGTCACCTTTTTTCCCTCATGCGAGATGAGTTGGCCTATGTACAGCACTTCCTGTTGACAATACTGTAGCTTTTCCTTGTCAACCTTATATCCTTTCTCAGCTAGTATGGTCAGTAGCTTAACCGAATCGCGCCTGCATTGCTCTTCAGTGGTGCTGCAGATTAGGATGTCATCCACATACTGCAAGACGACACTATCCACTGCAATATTGCTTAGGTCCATCTGTAGGACTCTGTTAAATATGGATGGGGACTCACAGTACCCCTGTGGCAACCTCGTGCTTTTCAGACGCATTTGTCTGAATGTAAATGATGTCAGATCTTGAGAGTCACGGTGCAATGGGATTGAGAGAAAGGCATTTTTCAAGTCAATCACCATGAAATATTTTGCCTCAATGGGTATGTTACATAGGATTGTAGATGGATTAGGGACTAGAGGGAACTCGGCTTCAACAATATCGTTTAATGCTCTTGAATCTTGTATTAAACGCCACGATCCTCCTTTTGATTTCTTGACGGGATAAATCACCGTATTACAGTGTGACTCTGACGTCACTAGGATGCCCTGATCCATCATGGGGGAAATTGTCTTCGCGATCCCTTCATCCGCCTCTCTGGACTTGGGATATTGTCGCGCTCTGGGTAAAATTGCTCTGGTTTTAATTTAATTTTCACTTCTCCCACCCCCTTCAGGTGGCCTACGTCATATGGTCCTGTAGTCCATACTGAGACAGGCACTTGGGCCATGTCATCATCAAAGTATTTCGGACGTAACAATGCCAACATCATTCTCTGAGGCACTTCTCTTTTGATCATTTTTACCCAAAATATGAGACTCACTTCCCCCCTTGTCTCTTCTGAGTCTGGTTGTTCTTCAAACAGATCATCATCGGTGACGTCAGTCACTCGAAACCCTTCTTCAGTGGTGATAATCGCACACCATTGTCTGCCTTCATCATCGTGGCCTTCAACTAATGCTATCCTATCTCGCACTACTGCAGCATGTATCATCGACGGAAATATTTGTCCCTCCTCTTCATGCATTGGTATTCTCGGCCTGAATAGAAATTCGTCAGGGGTTCTCCTGACCTTGTCCGCAAGGCCTGGTAATCCCGCCATAAGTACACGTATGCCATATGCAAAAACCTCAGGTTCCAGCAGTATAGCTCTCATGGCTCTGTGTCCTGAATAGGCTCTGATCACATCGCACATGTTCGAATAATGCATTCCCGGAGTAGAGCATACTATGCCCTCCTCTGTATACGAGATGGTCATTTTACATTTTGTCATTAAATCTCGACCCAAAATGTTTACTGGGGTCTGAAGCGAATACAACAAAGGTACATTCATTTCGCATTCCCCTATGGAGACTGGGAGTGCGTCTGTAAAGGGAACTCGACTGTGAGCGCCTGTAAAACTCTGAGTATCTATAGCCTCGCCGGACAAGGAAAACTTGCCTTCTCATATGCACGAGCCTGTTGCCCCCGTGTCAACTAAGAAGGAATATTCTTTACCCCCTATGGTGACATTCACCCTAAATTCCCTATTAGGGTCTGGTGCCACTGATAGGATAGAGCACATAAGGGTTCCCAGTGAGCTGTCCTAGTTCATGTATAGGTTTGGTCTACTGTACACTTGTGGATTTTCTCCCCTAGCGGAGTTTGTGCCCTGAGACATTTGCGGTGGTGCCTGTTGAAATTGCCCTTGTGGCAAATTCCCCATGCTCGGGGGTTGAACCCCCTGCTGTGCAGCCTGCTGCATGCCTGATGCTTGCTGCTGCACTGTGTGATTCTGTGCACCGCCCTGTTGAGAGATTGCAGGCGGATTCACCGTGCCTGCTCCCATTCCTTGGTCATTTTGCCACGCGCCTTGGCGTCTGCACGAGCGCGCCCTGTCAAACCACACAGCCAACACACTGGCGGTGGTCAGGCTATTTGACCATTTGACATATCTGGACTGCCCATCTGCACATTTTGAAAGCCTCCTTGATTACTCTGGAAACCTCCCTGATTACTCTGTCATTCTCTTCCTCTAAATCCCCTTCCCCTTTGGGTATTGTCCTACGATACCCTGGTTTTTTTGCTGTGGGTTAGCCACCTGTTGTACGTTCTGTTCGGCTGGCTGGTCAGCCTGGCTCCTTCAAGAGCATACTTTGATAACTTTTTCTGCACCAGCTTCGCTTCCTCACCTTTTCGAGTTGCCTCCTTTTTCCGATTCTTTTCTTGCAACAATCTACAGTAATGTGCAATAGTCAACTGTATTTTGGGCCAAGGTTTAGCCTCAACTCCTACCAATTTCTTAAACTGTTTTTGTACTGGCTCTGGCAATCCCTGGCACAATATGTGATAAAATACAGGTATAGATTTCGTCCAAGATTCATGCGTTTCGAGCACCCATGCGTCTTGGAAATTCTGGATATAAACCAACAGATCTTCTGACACCTTCATTTTTCGAGTCATTATAGCTCCCATATCGGAGGTGTCTGGGTAAAGCACTCGTAGCGCTTTCCATACTGCTGCTCTGCAATTGTTGAATGGCGCTCCGTTGTGGGCAGTGTTAATTATGGTAACACCAGGGTTCCCAGCCCGTGCCCATACATCGTCTGCTCTCTCACCGAATATGGCAATCAGGAGACATGTAATGTCCCCTATAGCTAACGTGACTCCCCCTGTCATCTTTTCTAACTCCTGTATCCACTTCCCAGCTCCCGATGTCAGCATTGGAAGCTTGTTTTTCAAGTTCCCTCGATCCATGTGTGGCCGTGGAATATATTGCGGTCTTGCTCCCCCCTTTTCTAACAGCGGAAATTGGAATGCGCAGCCTTCTTTCTCCTTCCCCATAGCTCTTCTGTCTATCACTGGGGTAACATTCCCGCATCGCCGTCTGCCTGGTAATGTCCTCAACCTGTCTACATAGGCGGGTGCCGACACCCCCCTCTGACCATGGGGTTTTCCTTCATGCTGGTCAGGCTGTGTGGCAGACTCTGATGCCCTCGGTGCAGACTCACTAGCATCTGACCATCGTACCCCTTTGTCCCTTGAGAGACGCTTTTCGAGCCGTCTCACTTCTTCATTGGTCTCGCATTCTGTCTCCTCTCCGGAGTCGGACACTGATTGTTCCCAATTCACGCAACTCCTTGCATCATCGTCATTCTTACTGATTTCTAGCCTATCCAGGGACAGTCTCCTCCTCCCACTACTTCGGGTGACGTCTTCAGTGTCATACAGCTGCGTGCTTTCCAAGTCCTCGTCTTCCCTTTGGGATATTGGTTCTAACCCCATTTCATCATATACTTTGTCGATCGTTTCCCCGATGCTTCTGGTGTCGAAGTCATCCTCAATATTAGCCCCACTAGTGCCTGGTACTGAATCGTACGCAGGGAAAAATTCTTCAATCTCTTCCCATTCTACAACAGGATTGGGTTTTTTAACTTCTCGCTCCAGATATTCGAGATCGCGTGCCCTCTGTCTACGCTTACATTCAATATCATCATCGAATTCTTTGCGATTCCTCGCTTCTTCTCTCACCGTATCTTCTTCCCTTCTCCTTTCATTTCTACTTTCATTTGCTCTTCGAACTTCCTCATCTTCTCGTCTCTTTATTCTTTTTTCACATACTCTTTGCTCTTCTTCCAACCTTTTCTGATTCTGTCTGTACTGGTCATAGGCTGCTTTCTGTTTGCGATTGAGCTGCTTTTCTTGCTCTTCGCGATATAGCTGTTCTCGCCTCAGCCTATCCTTCCTTCTTATTCTCTCATCCCTTATCTCCCTTTCCTTCTCCTTTTCCCTTCTCTGTGCCTCATCAGACTTCTCTCTCGGTCTCACATCATCACTTCCTTTACCATCGAGTTTCACCAATATCTGTCCTCCCAGCCATTCGTCTTTTGCGAATGCTATCTCATCTGTTCTGTGTTTACTTCCTTTCCACTTCTTTCCCTCTCTCTCTTCATCGAGAGATGCACTAATCTGTGCCTGGTCCTTCCTCTCATCATTGCGTCTCTCCTTGTCTCTCGGGACTGCGGAGGTAAGATTATTTTCCTGATCCTTCCCTTTATTGTCGTCACTACTGTACGTAGGTGACTCATATGCAGGGTTGCTGTACCCTGTGGCTGCTTTAAGCTCCCTTAATGGGTAGAGTCCCTCAGGCTTACTTCCCTCGGTCTCTAATTCGGGCAGGCAGGTGGATCGGTAGGCTCACCCCCCTCTGTGCATACGTTTAATATCCAGTCAGCAGGTGACTCTTCATCCTTCGACTGTTCGAACATTTTCCAAAGTTCTAGAACAGCGAGGCGTTTTTCTAGTTTCTTGCCAGTATATGTGGCATGCAAATAAGTCGTCATGTGTTGTAAGACGGCTTTAGATGACGACTCGTTCTGTGGCCACGGCATAAACATCTTGGGGGCGGTACCCTTGACCCACTCGGTACTGTATTTCTTAAGCTTGGGTGCATGTTTAGGCAGTTGCTTACATAAGTGTGCTAGTGGAATAATATCTTCCATGCTTAAGACTGTCTCTAACAATACTTCCGTGTAACTTCACCACTCCTTATAATATGAGCAGCACCAATACCGTAAACTCCAATCCAATCGTTTCCCACCAAAATTTTATATCACCAATTTACTCAAGAACATCAATTCATGTGCGATTCTCTCTCAACTATAGAATCGCGTAAAATCCCTTGATCAATTTCAAACAAGGAGACAAATTTCCTTACGTGTGGCACATCAATATAACATGTATGACAAATATCAAACAGACTAGACAGACACCAGCTGGACACAGATATCTCTGCCTTCTAATCAATACCCCGACATGGAGTTTAAACAAACTCCTTTTACGACGTCTTTAATCGTCATAGTAGCCTAGTCTTTCCCTATTATGTGGGACTATGAGTTCACGTTTCTTCTGACCGCTATATTAAAGTGCAGGAACAAGCCGTATCCTCTCTCTTCGCGGTTGTCTACTCCGGTATCCTCTGTCTTTATCTCAGGTTTTCACCCCGGTATACTCTCTCATCTCGGGTGTCCACCCCGGTATTCACTATTTTATTCAGTTATTCTAGAGTCATTATCCCCTTATATATATACAGTCTTCTCTACTTCTGACTATTTTGTTTTTCTCCACCTACCTCCGTTACCTTTTCCCTTACTTATTCTATTGCCTAAAGACATTTGCCAAAGCATCCATTTTTTGTTTCACTTACCTCTCGCATCGTTCCTCTCTGGACCCTCGGGATGACCGCCTCCTCCTGTTTGTAAAATGGGTGCCTTCAAACCCACTGCAGTTTTTTGGACAAGTTTATACTATAATTGTCCACAGGAAGCTTCACAGTCTCCTCGGCCAAAATGGCTAAGGAGTCGTGATATTGCCGAAGACCTAAAGTTACTTTGTGTCGACGGTCAATAGGTGTCTTATCAATAATCAATATTCAATAGTTGATGGTCATAACCATCCTCACTGCTACCAAGTGTATAGGAGGGCGGAGCGACCTCTGATGGGCCCATGGGACCAGAGCTCACCCGCAAGCACCTTAAGATGAGATAGCTGCACCTTGAGGAGGATAGGGTGCAGGATTCTCTTACTGCAACACCAATCAATAAGGACAGGTCAATGGTTTGGCAAAGGGAAGTCCGTTTAATGACAAGTACAAAAAACGGGGAAACAAATGGAAATCAACAGTGATGCATTAAGGCCCTTTGGGTCTCTTCAGGGACAGGTTGTAAGTAGTCTTCATTTCGTGTTAACTGCTGGTACGGGTGTCTCAACGGGTAACATGCTGCTCACGGTTGTCTGGTTATAGGCACGTCAACAGGTAGTGCTCTCCTGGTGGGCACTGGGAAGAGCCCTAGCGCTGCTCTCTGTTGGTATATTTGCGCCTCATACGTCACATATCTTGGCAAGTATGTTCCTGGTATCTCAAAATGGGTGGATGGAGTGCAGGCCATATCCGTGACCTCCTCTACACACCTTTCCCCTAGACTTATTCTTCTCTTACGTTTCTGGGTAATTCATGAAGAACTGATGCTTGGTCTTCGCAGTTCCTTTATCCTACTGACTTGATGTGGTTTGTTACCAAGCATGGATTCCAATCTTGGGTTCTGTTCCTTTCCCCTATATTTCTCCTTGTTTTAAGTCACTATATATCGCAAGAGGAACTGTTTCTTCACTTCATAGTTCTGGTCTCTCATCAGCTTGGCACGTTCCGCTACTAAGCTTATGATTCCTTTTCCTTATCAGTTCCAGGGTTCTTGACCCTCTTTTCCTTAACTTTTCACGTGGGTGAGAGTACCAGACATGCAATACATTAAACAGCTTGGTTTGCTTCCCTGCCAAGCAAGTGTTTTCCCTTTCAATGTCTCTTTTCTCATTTCTGAGTTCCAGACCCTTTTTGCTTCAAACTTTGCCTTCACATGTGGGTGCGAGTCCCAGACTCGTAAGGTTGTATTGTATCTACTTGGTTCACTCTCCTGCCAAGTGTACAACTCTCTATCAGTTATTTCAGGGTCCTAGACCCTCTCTCTCTCTCATAAGGGTCCCGAACCCTCTTGCTTTTCGGTGCGGGCCCCAGACTCGCACAGTTGTGTTGAATTCATTTGGTTCGCAGCCCTGCCAAATAAACAACTGTTTCTTATTTTCATCCGGTTCCCTGACCATCTCTTCTTCTTGGTTTCCAGACCCTCTTTTCTTTTCGGTGCAGATCGCAGACTCACACATTTGCGTTGTATATACTTGGTTCACTCTCCTGCCAAGTATGCAACTGTCTCTCCTTGATTACAGGGTCCCAGACACTCTCTTTCCAGTGAGCACACCCTGATGCTTCCCCCGGCCTTCACAACACCCGGGCAACCTGCATACCTGTTTGCATCCTTCTTCAAGGCACCGACGGCCCCCGGGCAGCTTTAGTCCTCCTGGAGGCTCTGGCAGCATTCGGACATCCAGCATCATCTACAGTGATACTGCTGACTGAGACTTCCCTCTGGTTGCACGTTCTGTCTTTTCCACGCTTCGCCTTGCATCCGGGTAAGTCTCTCACTCCTCTTCGAGGGACGGGTTCCCCTTGCTCGCGTCTCTGCAGCGCGTTCATTGCAGCTTGAGCTTGACTCTGGCTTTATTTTGGAACTCGTGCATCAGGCTGATGTATTCGTTTGAGCCAATCGCTGAGCTCAGAAAACTAGACTGCTCGGTTGGCTTCATACGAGTCATCCTTGTACTCATGGCCATCTCCTTCGTCGCAGTATGAACTCTAGAGCTACATGCATAGTACTTTGGATGGTCTGTTCTTTCAATGTTCTCATGCACAGTAGTTGGGCTGCATGCATAATGCTTGGTATTATTTTGGCTCTCAGTTTTATCAAATAAGTTAGTTTGGCTAACTTGACATAAATACATATTAGCCCTATCCAGGGAGGTGGCAGGAGGATGTTGAAGAAGCGGGGAGATACCACGTTCTCTGGTGATGATCGCCCCCAATCCCATAGGGGGATTCGTTCCCCATGTGATCCTCCCTCGGTACACCACCCCCAGGGGTAATAATGAACTGTTGATGCACCGCGCTGGCTCATGGGAAAGGTCTCCCCCTGGGGGAGAAGGGACGACATCCTCAGATTTGTCACACTGCCCTTAGGGGATGTATATATGTATATATGTCCTAAATGACATAGGAAAGCATTGGTACGCCACCAAAGCCATGACTTACTGGTCACCCCAGCAAGATTGAAAGACATTTCTGGGGGTTGCTGTTCTTTACTAGAGAATTGCCTGAAACGTTGCTACATTACTGCCAAAGGGCAGGGCCAGTCTGTTATACTCCTTGGCTGGTAAGGCACAATGAGCTAAAAGGTGAGTGAAGGAAACGTCCCATAGAGCAGGCTGTTTGGCCTTCTTCATTCTCAGTAGAGGGGCTCCTACATTTTGGCAAACCTTTGAATGCGGGGGTTTCACCCCCAAGTTGGTAAGGACAATCCACACATAGGGCCTCATTACAAATGTTGCGGTCCAGAAACAGTGTGCCGGTAATTTCAGATTACCGGCAATATTAACGGACAACAGCACTACGAGAGAGAATGATGGTAATAACGGTGTCGGTAACAGCAGATACTATGCCACCATTGCCAGTAGCACAGGGAACTAAAACAGTGGGACCCTCTGAAATCATTGCCGGAAAGACCGGCACCATGGAAACAAGGCAGCATCACAACAGCGATTTCCCCAGAAACACCAGCACAAAAATGCCAGTGCCACCATGAAAACAGTGCCGGAAACACTTGTATCGCGGACAAGGCGGTAACCAGACCCAGGTGTGGAGGAACAGGCCACACCTGCACCCAATTGACCCAGCTGCATGCAATGAGTACAGGGACTGCTGAAAAGGATCATGCTCACACCTTCCAACACAACCATGCTGCCGCTCGTAGCAGTAGTCATGGACCTGGAGGTGTTGCATGCAGGAGTGCATCTCTGTGAGCAGGAGCTGCTTTAGTGGCAACAGGCCGACAGGCAGTGGAGGAGGAGGGGGATGAGAAGGATAATGCAGATGAACAATGGGCAGCAAGTTGTGCCCAGAGGCGTGCACCTATACCTCGCACAAGGGCCACACCTTGGTCCCTGACTGATAATCAGTTTCATACACTATACCCAGAGGTCGAAGTGGGCGGGAGCGGTCGGGAGCGGTGCTCCTATACTTTTTATTTTTAATTTTCACTGTTCCTATACTTTTATTTTAAAAAGAAACGGCTCTGGAGGAGTTTAGTTTTAAAATAAAAGTGTAGGAAGAAGTTGAAGCTTGCAATTCAGTGCACTGCAATGAGCATTCCCTTAAAGAACAAATGTGTTTGTTTGAGGGTTTGGATTGTGTGTGGGATGGGGTGCAGCAATGGGGTTTGTGGAGAGCGCGGCAGACCGGCAGGGAACATAGCTCCACTACTTCTTTTCGTGCACTTCGCACACTGACTATACCGCCTGAACAGGGAGACCATCCGTGAAATCATGGAGTTCATCCAGGACGACATCCAGAGCATTATTGGCACCAGGACGAACACCCACCCCCCACCGCTGTTGAAGGTGGTGTCTGTGCTGCACGTTCTTGCCACAGGCACATTCCAAAACACAATTAGGGAGCTGCATGACATCTCTGAGCCAGCATTTTCAATTGTGTTGGTGCAGGTCCCGGATGCCCTCCTGCATTATGTGTCCCAGCACATTGCCTTACCAATGACACAGGTACAGGGAAACACCACCATGGTCCGCTTCCACGCCCTCGTGGGCATGCAAAATGTATTGGGAGCAGTAGGCTGCACTCACATCGAGCTAGTGGCTGCCAATGCTACAGAGGAGGTGTACAGAAAGTTGTACCACTCTTTGAACGTGCAGGTCGTCTGCGATGAAAACGTGATGATCACACACAGCCTCCATGGTCCTGTTTAATAGCATGTGGCCTGCGTACATGGAGTGTTATGGTGGTCAGCTGACCTGGCTATTTGGTGAGTAAAAGCATCAACACACACACCACATTGCATGAGCACCAGGGCATGCGGGTGTGGATGTTCACTGTCAGCAGTGTATGGCTCACAGACACCATGCTAATGCAGGGACACATTTGCCATGCAAACGTGGTTGGCCACGACTGACATCTATCACATGTGTCAACGGATTGACACCCCATTGCAATATGGGCACGAACGGACAGGCCCATGCGATGCACTCCAGGTATCAGAATGCATAACTGCCATGTCACAAAACACTACATATCCTGACTCTGCCCCATCCACAACCACCAACCCATCCTTGGGAGTCAGACCCTACACATGGCATGACCAGCATTGCCTGTCAAAGGGTGCAGCAAGGTGAATGAGGGCTCGCAAGAGCACAGACCCAGATGCAAGTATCAAACACCCACTTCTCAATAAATATGCACTGCCCAGTCACCTCAATAAAATGGCCCTCCCTGTGTCCCATTCCATGCAGGTGATTCCGGTTATCCCCTACTACCATGGCTGATGACTCCTGTGAGAGATCCACGGACCCACAAGGAAATAGTCTACAACCGTGCACATAACAGAACAAGGATGACAATTGAGCAGACCTTCGGACTCTTGAAGGCACGTTTTCGTTGCCTTCACCGCTTCGGTGGGGAACAAATATACAGGACAGTTAAAGTGGGGAAGATAGTCCTAGCCTGCACCATGATGCACAATATGTGCATCAGGTGGAACATTCCCCTGCCCCCGGACATGGACATGGTTCCGGCGGACGATGATGAGGATGATGGTGACGTGGATGCAGCAGCAGACATGCCACAACACCATCACTGGGAAGTTAGGGATGGGCGTGCAGCCTGCCAGGAACCCATTGAGAACTACTTTTGAGGATGCAGCACCTACACACGACCAATGGCACACACTGCATGTGATGTAGGGCAAAGATAAAGCACACCACTACACAAATTGAATGTCCAGACGTGAAATCATTTGCATAACCATGTGTATTGTGGATTGAACAAACATCAACAAACATGTGGCGCTCCACCCCCTCCCCAACTAACCCTCCTCACCACCCCCTCCTCAACTAGCCCTCCCCGCCACCCCCTGCCCAACTTACCCTCCCAAACACACCCTCCCAGTAACACCCCCTATGTTGCATAAGTGTCACAGGCAGTCTGAAACTGGGCCACATATGTGGCCCCTTCACACCGGACCTGCACTTTTGTGGTGATCCCGACAGGCGCAGGGATTGGCGCGTCGGGCTGCTCTGTTGGGAGCTGTCAGGCATGATGATGGTTGAGGGGGGGTTTAACCTGCCATGTCCCTCCGCTCCAGGGTCGCCTGCAGGGAAAGGGCGAGGAACTCGGAAAGTGCCGAGATTACCTCATTTCCCTCCCGGACCCTCTGCGCAAGCAGGACCGTTGCACCTGATGAGTGGCCCAGTGCACGTGCGAAGTGCCAGCCGGTGGCCTGCACACTCTCCCGCACCATCCGGGTATCCTCCAGTTGCTGGGTTGCTGGTGCACGAGTCCTGCCATTTCCTCATGCTGTGCCTCTATGTGCTGTATGCGTCCCTTGGTTCCTAGTGATTGTTTCAAATGCCAAAGTTTCGAATGGCAAATGTTCGAAAAAAAATGCATCGAAAAAATGCATTTAAAAAAGAAATTTTTATGGGGGGTCCCCCCGCTAACCCCTGTTTTTTTAACCCTTAAAACCCATTTTAGTTAAAAAAAAAAACCTTTCCCTACACAAAAATGCATTTTTTCGATGCATTTTTCTCCGAAACTGGCATTCGAAACTATGTTTTCGAAACAATGCCTGGATACCCAGGCATCCATGTATCTGATGCTGGGGATTGGTGGTCAAGGTGAGCTGTGGAGGCCGGAAGGGCTGAATGATGGACGGTGGTAGGGGGGTGTTCTGGTGACCCCTCAGGGGTGTACCCACCCTTCTGTCCGGCATCGTCCTCCGTTGAGGTGCCGACATACAAGGGAGGCTGGTGAGGCGAAGGGTAATGGCTGTCCTGCTGGCCCACACTGCTGTGTGTCAGAGGCAGCCGCTTTGTGCCTCCGTGGGTGGAGCTGGTGTTGCTGCCGGGGCTGTTGCCTGTGGAGTTGCTGCAGGGGCTGCTGCCTGTGAAGTTGCTGCAGGGGCTGCTTCCTGTGGAGTTGTTGCAGGGGCTGCTACCTGAGATGTTGCTGCATTGCTGCAGGGGAAGCTGGCTGTGACTCTGTTGGCGTAGCAGATGTTGCTTTAGGGGCAGGTGGCATGCGCACTGTGCCCGGATGGCGAGGCTGATACTGGTGTGGCCTTGGCAGTGGTCTTGTGGGGTGTTGCTCTCCTCCTGTGTGTGGCTTGGCTTGTGGTGCTTGGTCCACCTTGATCGCTGTCAGACGAGGTGCCTGTGGGGGTGAGATGGGCATGCCGCTATTCACTTCTGATGCATCCTATGGCCTCGCAACATGCAGTTCATGCATTTGCGTGACATGAGGTATTCAGTTTATACATTGGACATATGTATGGGGCCTATGCAGATTTGTTTCCAGGTGCCACAAGACGAAAGGGGGTGGTAGATGCTGGAGAAATTCAGATTGCACGGTCGTACTGGTCCTTGGGACATTCCTACTGTGCAAGTGCAGAGTACTGAAAACTGCTGTGGAGTATAGGGCAGGGATGGGAGGGGGTGATGTGCAGGGGGGGCACAAAGGGCTGAGCCAGTGCTGATGGCAGCCACAGGGACAGGTGCAAGATGTAAAAGGGGCGAGGAGCGTACAGTGTGAAGGATGGTGTGGCCCAGAATCAGGCAAGTCCAGGGAAGGGCGCCCATGGGAAAGTGCTGGTAAGGTATGCTGGGGGAGACTGGTCGAGGATGGGCTGGCCTCAGAAGGACTCATAAGGCAGTAGGCACCAGACAGCCTTGTGGATGATGCAATGGTCTGGATCTGGATCCCTGCGGTCACCGGCAGGCAGTAGAGAGATTTCAGGACTGTTCAGATGCGGTCCCAGGGCTTGTGGCCTAAGATGTGTCTTGCATGCCCATTCTTTGTTGTTTTGGGGTAGATTAAGGAAGAGGCTGTTGCATTAGTCAAGACTGGAGTGCACCAAAGCTCTGCAGGCAATGGCCTTCTGGGGGAAACCGTGGATAGGGAGGGTGCCTCTGACGGGGTGGAGCTGTGAGTTGGACTCCTTTGCAAGGTCTGTGATATGCCAAGGGGATGAGAGTGTGGAGTCAAAGATGACCCCAAGATTCTTGGTCTCACAGGAGGATGAGAGGAGGGGGCCCATGGAGGGTGGCCAGTGAGTGGGTGGGATACTGGGCGCAGACATCACAATGGGTAGCTTCCCTCTCATACTGGCATTAAGGCTGTGATCATTGGCAGTGCACAATGCATGAATGGCAGTCAATCTATCATGCATGGGTATGGAAGGAGGGGAGGCAGTGGATGTGTGCTTGAGGGTGAGGTGTGTGTCACCAGCAGGACACTGGAAGTAAGGAGTGAGGGAAGGTGGAGATGAAGTGGGGCAGAGGGGAATGGTAGTTACTGAGAGCCATGGCAATAGGATGGTGCCCTGATGGTCACCACAGGTAGTGTGTGAGGTGGAGGAAGGGCCCAGTTGCACTTGGGAGAGTTGGTTTGACAGGATAGCGGTTGACTATGCCATGGCATGGTCCATCAGGACAGCTATGATTGGTACATGCATGTGAATGTGTTTCAGGGGTACATTGCTCGTGGTGCATGCACGCCAGCTTGGAGGGTGTGGGCCTTGTGTATGTGTTGCTGGTCATGTTGTCACTTTGTTCATATGATCAGCACTCTTGTGGGCATATGTGTGTTTGGATGTTTTTGGTGGCAATGCTTGGGTACCCTTGGCCAACGGCCATGGTGTTTTGGACACTCTATGGGTTGGATGTGGTTTGGTGGCATGCAGTTGGACATGTCTCTGTGTAGTGTGTGCTGCATTTTCCTGCCCACTGTATATTGTTGTCTTGGTGTGGCAAGTTGTACTCACCGACCTCTTCATTTGTCCCAGTACCAGCCTTTATCTCTCATCTCGTCCATCTGTATTTTCAGATGCAGGAGGGCGGTCTCGGTGCTGTGCCTGGGCCGAAAGCCTGATTGACGTAGACCAAGTAGGTTGCTGTCCTCCAGATGTTTCTGGATTTGTTAGTATGCAACTCGGTCCAGAAATTTTAGGAGGAAGGGGACGGTGGTGATTGGTCTGTAGTTTTTTGGTGTGTTCGGGTCTAGATTTGTCTTTTTTAGGAGAGGCATGACCCAAGGCTCAAGGGGACAAGATTAGTCTTAAATGAGGCGTTTGTCATAGTGGCGATGAAAGGAGATAATTCCTTGGCGCAGTCCTTGATAACGGGGGCTGGACAAGTGTCACCTTGGCATCTTGATGGCTTAAGGCCTTTGATGATGTTTTCAACTTCACTGGGTGTGACCATAGCGAATGAGAATGATGGGCACTGAGGGTGTTGAAGTTTAGGAGGGGCATTGACTGATGAGCTGTTTGCAAGGCTGTTCTTTTTCGCTTCTGTTTTAGTTTGGAGGGAGGCTATTTTGTCTGCTAGGGCTTGTTGAATTTTGGAGCCCCAGGCGGCATCTTTAGTGCAGTCTGAAGAGGATGGTGCTGGGGATTCTAGTTCCCTTAGAATATTGAAAAGCTCCTTAGTCTTGGATTTGGCGTTGAGTATTCTGGTGTTATAGATTTCCTTTTTGGTAGACATAATGGCTGATTTGTAGGTGGTAGCTGCATTGGAGAAAAGAGCCTTGTTATGAATGGAGAGATCTTTGCGCTAGTTAGTTTCTGCAGTTCTTTGTAGGTTTCTCAATGATTTAAGTTCTGGGGTAAACCAATGGTTGAGGTGGGCAGCAGCTTTGCCTTTTTATTAGTTTAACAGGGGCGATAATGTCCAAGGCAGAATTCAGTGTTGTATTATACAGGTCGACCAATTCAGTGGGATCTAGATTGTTGTAGTTGGTATTGTCCAGAATGTTGTTGATTAGTGGAGTTAGATTGGGTGGTGTAATAGTTCCTGGAAAGTGAAGGGGGGGCGATAGCAGGGGTAGGAGGTGTGGAACCTTGAATGGTAAAGGATATGTAGTGGTGGTCTGTCCAGGCAATGGGTTCGTTCTGAAGAATGTTTATGGAGCAGTTCAAGTCGGATAGCCAGTCTAGGGTACGGCCCTTGGCATGGGTAGGCTCAAAGATTTGATGCTTGAAGTCGAGTTGGGATAAGGATTTTTCAAGGGCGAGTGCATTGGCATCGCTTGGATCTTGGAACCCCAGGTTGAGGTCTCCAAGGAAAAGGATGCGGGAGCCTGGTTTTGTGTTGGAGGAAAGGAGGCCTGTGATATCTTCCTCAAAGGAAGAGATGGGGCCTGGTGGTCGGTAGGCTAAATGAAGTAGAACTGTTTGAGTGGCTGTTAGTGGGATTTTAGCAGAGAGGTGTTCAGCTGAAGGTGGGCTAACGCTGGTGGTATCTCTAAGGCCCAACGAAGTTCTAGCTATAATGGCGAGGCCTCCTCCTCTGCCAGAGGTTCTGTCTGATCTGATAATCGTGTATCCTTCTGGGAGGGCTAAGACGAGGGCGGAGCCTGCCGCCTGGTGGAGCCAGGTTTCTGTGATGGACAAGAAATCAAGGTTGTTTTCAGAGATAAGGTCTGCAATGTTAGTGGCATGGGCAACTAGTGAGCGTGCATTGATCAGAGCTCCTCTGATGGTGGGAGTCTGTGCTACAGTGTTTGGCTTGTGTGGTTTTGGAGTAATGGCGCCTGACGGTGTCCTTGTGTGGGTGGTGGCTGGAATACGCACTCCGGATTTAGGGGTGACTTTAGCAGAATGGGGAGGCATCCTTTAAGGATGTGTATGGGTGGTGAAACGTGATCGTAGTCTCCAGTTCCTGATGTTAACAGGGCATGGGATCAGAGGTGGGGGGGAGTTGCATACCGCTGGAACCATTCCTGTGGGCTAAGTAGATTTGCAGTAATGTTATTTTGATGAGATTCTGATGAAGGAGAAGGACTGTGATTAAGGATTGTGATTAAGATAAAACACTGTAATAAAGGATTGTGATGAAAGGAAAGGACTGTGATGACAGATGAGCACAGAGGGGAAGGAGTACTGTGATGAATGGTATAAACTGATGAAGGAGAAGGATTGTGATGAAGGAGAAGGACTGGGACAAAGGATTGATGAAAGAGAACAACTGTGATGAAGTACTGATGAAGGAGAAGGACTAACTTTGATGAAGAAGGACCGTGATGAAGAATGAGGGCTTCGACTAAGGACTGTGCTGAATGAGCAGGACTATGAAGAAGAAGAACTATGATTACGCTGAAGGATTGTGATGAAGGGGAATCACTGTGATTAAAGAGAAGGACCATGACAAAGGAATGTGATGAAGAAAAAGGACTCTGACAAAGGGGGGCTCTGATGAAGGAGGACACAGATGAAGGAGAAGGGCTGGGATGAAGGATTGTGATTAAGATAAAATGCTGAAATAGAAATCTGTGATGAAGGGGAGTGAATGTAATGAAGGAGCGAGAGTTTGAGAAATGACTGTGATGAAGGAAAGTACTGTGATTAAAAAGAAGGACATTGATGGACGAAAAAGACTGCTGTGAATGAGGCGAAGGAGGACTGTGAAGAAGAAGAAAGATTGTGATGAAGGATAAGGACAGTGATAAAAGACTGGCAAAGGAGAAGGACTGGGTTGAGGTAGTACTGGGACGGATCAGGAGGACCCATGAACAACATATGAACAACAAGGACTGCGACAGCGCAGTAGGACGGTGGTGTAGAACTGTGATGAAAATGAAAGACTGTGATGAAGGACTTTGATGAGAGAGACAGACTGTGACAAATGACTTTGACAAAGAAGATGAAGTATGATGAAAGAATGTGCCTAAGAAATACTATGACAAAGAAGAAGGACAGGCAATGAAGAAATAAGAAGGACTGTGGTGTAGGGGAAGGACTGCAGCAAAGGATTAGGATGAAGTAAAAGGACTGTGATAAATTAGAAGGTGCATGGGCAAAGAGGAAGTACTACAATGAAGGACTGTGATGAAGGAGTAAAGACTGCAATGAATTACTCTGACAATGGGGAAAGAATGTGATGAAGATGATGGAATGATGAAGGACTGTGAGAATGAGAAGGACTATGATTAAGGTCTATGATGAAGGACAATGATATTGATGAAAGGCTGTGGCAAAAGAGAAGGAATGTGACAAAGAAGGAGTACAGGGACTGTAAAAAAAGAAGCACTGCGATGAAGGACTGTAATGAAAGAAATGGATGTGATGAAGGAGAAGGACTTTGACGAAGGTGAAGAACTGGGATGAAGGATGACTGTGACGAAGAAAGACTGTGACAAAGCAGAAGGACAATGATGAAGAACTAATTAACAAGACGAACTGTGATGAATGACTTATAAAGGAGAAGGACTTTGATGAAGAAGGACAGTGATGGAAGAGAAGAATTGTTGAAGGACAAGGGGTATGACAAAGAAGGAATGTGTCGAAGGACTGTGATGAAAGAGAATGGCTATTGATTAAAGACTATAGCAAAGGATGAAAGCTAGGACAGCGGACTGTGACAAAGGAGAATGACTGTTAACAAAGAAGGACTGTGATGAAGTAAAAGGACTGTGATGAAGGAGAAGCACTGGGATGAAGGACAAGGTCAATGGTGAATGAGAAGACTATGATGAAGCTGAGGTCTGTGAAGGAGGAGAAGACCTGTGATGAAGGACTGTGATGATGATTAAGGACTGCAACAAAGGACTGCGATGAAGAAGGACTGTGACAATGGATTGTGATGAAGGATACCCATACCCATCCCAGGAAATCTAATACCACTGCACCCTATTTGTAGCCCCGTTGTGTGTTCCTTTTGTGTTCCTTTTCCTTTTCTCCCCTGACCCTCTCCCACATTGCTGTTCGCTGGAGCTCTCCTGCCACCACCTCTCTCACAACCTCTTTCCACTGACTGGCTTTTCTGCCTCCCACATCCAGAGCCATCCTCCTTTCTGAAGCCTCCTGTCTATGCTCATCTCTCCTGCTCACCCTCGCGGCCTCCCCTCCTACCTGCCTCTACCACTCTACCCCTCCCCTCTGATATACCTTCATTTGCACTGCTGCATCAATACCTCACCTGAGCTCTCTGATCAATCTCATTGGCCCTCATACCTCTTTCCTTGATTTCCCTTACTTCGTCTTCTCTCCTATAACCACTTACTCCCTCCTGCTAATTCCCTTTCACGCTATCCCCGTATTATACTCCCATTTTTCTACAATGCCCGAATTGCTCCGTCTGTTCCTAAGGCATGCGAGTTTCTAACTTTCACTTTCCCCCACTCTCTTCCTCTGCCTTCTCGCCTAACTCCCCATTCCCCTGTTACACCTCCCTTCTTAACCCTCTTCCTCCTTACCATGACCATCTCCTCACTCTATTCCCCTTCCCCTCCACCCCATTCAACCCTACACTCCCTACCCTATCTCACCGTCCCAACCTCATCTATCACCCTGCCGTTGCACCCTCCAACATTATCAACATAGCCCTTTGGAATGCACGCTCTCTCTGCAACAAGACCACAGCAGTACTAGACCTGTTTCTTCGACTAAATCTTAATTTCCTATGCCTGGACCCCCCCCTTTAATTCTACCATACCTGCTTCTCTCACTTCCTCCTCCTCCTCCTTTACTCATGTCTCTCGCCCCTCTGGCCGCTATGGCGGCCTTGGTCTTCTCTATCACCCCAAATGTCTGTCTTCCCTCTGTTCTACTCCTCTCCTGGTCTTCCCCTCCTTCGAATACCTGTTCAAAACCTTCACCTACCCCCACACTATTTCCTTTCTTATTATTTACCGCCCTCCTGGCCCTCTCACTTCCTTCTATGACAACCCTGATCACCTCCTATCCCTCATCTCCCCTAGCCCTACTCCCCTCACCATTCTTGGTGACTTTATTAATCTCCACCTTTCCCGCTCTCCCCAATCTTTTCCCCTTTTTCCACACTTGACTCCTATCTCCTTTCCCCCCTTCCTACCTCACCTACTCACTCTTCTGGCTCCACTCTCAATCTCATATTCATCTCTTCCTTCTCCCCCTCCTCGGTCTCTACTCTCCCTACATATCTATCCAACCATGCCCTTCTCTCCTTCTCCCTTACTCCCCCCATCATCCCTCTCCTCCCCCCTCTTCTTCTTTCTCTTTCTACAGACGAGATATCTGCAACTTTAACCCTTCTCACTTCATTGAATCCTGCTCCTCCCCCCTCACCCCTCTCTCCCAATTTTCCTCTCTCTCAGCTAATGGCGCTCTTTCTACTCTATCCTCCTATCTCACCTCCAGTCTTGACCATCTTTACCCTTCCTCCCCCTTCCGCCCCTCTTGCAAGTCTGCCCAATCCTGGCTTTCCTCTCACCTTCTGTCTATGCACCTTCTTCTCCGACGACTTGAAAGACGCTGGCTTAAACATCGTTCGCCAGCCGACCTATCTTCCTACTTCTCTTACCATTCCCTGTATGACTCCTGTATTCGCTCAGCCAAACGTTCCTACTTCTCTAACCTTCTCTACTCTCAAGCTTCTCATCCTAGACAAATCTTCCAAACCCTTACTCGTCTCCTCCCCCCCACCCCTGACCACTCCACTAACTCTCATCTCTCTCCCTCTGATTTCGCTGACTTCTTCTCCTCTAAAGTTCTAGCCTTATGACAAAATATTCTACTCTCCCCCTCCTGCCCTCCCCCCACTCCACCTCTTCATACTGTTCTTGTTTATTTGAATCATGAATTCTATTCGACTGTTTCTCATGTATTCCTGTTGTTTAATGTAAAGCGCTTTTGTGTAAAGCGCTATATAAAAGTTATATAAAAGTTAATAAATACAATACAAATACAGCGCTTCATTGATTCAAGCTAGATTTCCGCATTATAAATCCCATACATACAAATAAGAATATGACTGTGATGAAGAAGAATGAGTGTGACAAAGGAGATGGACTGTGATTTAAAAGGTCAATTAGGACATATATGCACGGGGAAACCCCCCACTACCCCCAACCAATCCCCTTATATTATAATCCAAAACCATCCCAATACATATGTAAAATAACTAAAATAATATAAAGGTCAATTGTGCAGAAGGTTAGTTAGGACCACTATAATTAGGTCAATTAGGACAAAAGGTCAACTGTAAAAGGTCATGGAACTCTTTGCGATATAAGAAATCACTGACAGACTTTGCGGAAGCTCTAACTGGGCTGCACTGGGATTCTATTGAAAGGGCTTTTGACACCTTGATTAGTATGCACAATACACATAGTACCAATGCACTGGCATGTGTAAAACAATGACTGCAAGCAGGTGCCTACCCCCCAGGTTATTGTTAAGCCTGAAAGCAGTACAGCCATATGGCGGTTTGCAAACATCTCATATTCTGCGATGTCAGGTATCTCGCAATGAACCATTCGTTTTGAAGGAGAATGGAGTCATGGCTGTTGTCTTGTGAGAGTGTCTCCTACCCTTGAGTTGGGTGTGTGAAATGGTGTACTGTGCTCTTCAAAACAAAGGTGAAGAGGCGCGCCCTTCAACTGTGAGAGAAGGCCAATAGGTGTCATTTGGAATTGGTGTGTAGTGGTCCCTGCATCCACCTGAGGATGAACAGAACACTGCCCACACCCCTTGTAAAGGAGGATGATTGGGTACCACTGTGCCCCTGTGAATGATGCTGCTATGATGGACTTTCCCCCGTGAAGGCGAGTGGCATGGTGCCGCCTTGCCTTGGAATGGAGTGTGAAGATGGCCGCTTCTACGCAATATAGTACCCAGAGCAAACTACAAAAATGTACCCACTCATGCGTTTACGGCTCCCTCCCATGACGCAAACGTTGAATCTGCCCCGCAAGCACTGCCCAACATAATGCTCATTATCAGTGTGCCCCTCTTGCTCCAGGCACACACATGGCAGCAGTGGGAGACTCCAAAAGTATAGGTCCAAAGACCTGGTCTGGAGTGACAAAAGCATGTGTGTTAGCAAACTAACCACTCAATCAAAGGCCACACCCCAGCCAGCCCTCCCACACCCCCCAGTCACCAAACACTGCAGGATTTCATTCACATCATCCTTTTGTTGGGATAGGCCACTGCCCCACAAGTGATGATGCCATCTGTGAGCACCAAGGGGCAAATCAGCCTGCCATGCACACCACACAAGCGATCCACATTATACATGGAGAATACTGCAGTCAGCTGAACTGCATGTGAGTAATGCATTTTGTGCAGTGCAGAATGAGGCACTGAGGCCTGGAAAATGTCCTGATATGTTTCAGGTGTTATCCAACCAGATGCTGTTTGGCATAGATACATCTAGTGCCCGGCACATAGATGCCATTGCTGTCTCTAGTGCCACATGAAAAGACTTTCTGCTTCATATCAAAATATTACAGGGACTCCAGTGACCTAACCTGACCATCAGGATCAGTAAATGACAAATAGGGCAGAATTCTGAAACGTATGTCGACCAACACTAAGGGCTGAGTGAAACGGCTTGTTTTCGGTCCATGGAAATATAGCCAATTCTGGTCAAAATCTGCTCACTTTCCCTATTTAGCCCACAGAGCGAAATCATGAATTGTGGCTGTGTTCTTGTCCAACATCATTTTTGGGTGGGTTTTGCTTTTTGGTGTGCAAAATCATTGGCCAATTTGTTGGCTGTAATTGGCAGAAATGTTGCAAGACTAAGGCAACAACTATCCAAAAAAAAAAAAACTTTCACTAAAAAAAGTGGTGGGACAGGCTGAGACTGTACCTGTGATATATACAAAGAAAGACAAAATGCAAATAAAACCCAAATGTAATGGATTCATTTTGATATATTTTGGCAACAAACAGAGAAGGGCCCTCATTGTTTCTCCTCTAGGTTTACAAGTGTAGTTAAAATTCACTTTGTTACATTACCAATGTTGACAGAAGGAACAGCCCAGTTATGATAATTGCATGAAAAGGGCAAAGTCCCTGTACCACATAACTGCTGAGAGAGAGAGAGAGAGAAGCCACATCATAAGGTAACACTTCTTCAAGGACCCCAACACGGCAGCTTGCTTGTGGATTGTCAATCAATCAATCAAATATTTTAATTTGGACTTCAGTCCCTGAAAATGCAAGTGGAATGTAGCACTATTAAAGGAATTAAGTGGAGCAGGCATCACATAGTAAGATTGAAACACAATGCTAAAACAAGGTTTGGAAAGAAAATCCCAACCTTTTATTACATCCATGAGAAGTATGGGATATGTTTGGCTGGCAACACACTCAGGTCTTACATCTTACCCACCACGCTTTGGACAGGTAGTTGGAGACTGTAAAAACCACCTCCCCATAATTATTTTGTGCTGGGACAGAAAGGGGCGGAAATTCGATGGATTCATTGCCTAGTTCTTTGCAAATTTGGCTACCGGAAAAATGTTAAGTTGGAATTTGGTCTATAAAACGCTGTTAAAAACAGGTAAATCTCATTTAAAAACAGGTAAATCTCATTTATATATTTCTCTGGGGTGAAATCTATTTTATGAATAATGTAACCAGGGAATCTGGACAAGGAAACAGAAGCCGCCATTTCCCGCTCAATGTTTAGTACTTCTAGCTTCCATTTAATCTCATTTTAGAATGTCACGGATATCTGTACATCTCTATCCAGCAAATTATCGGAGTTGAACATATATAATAATAAAGTGACATGATGATACCAAATCCAAGATGTCTCCACTTGTGTATTTAAAACATCCCATTGCATTTCTTTGTGGAAAGAATGTTTCTCAACCTTATGTAAGCGTTGCAAGTGCAAAATAGCTTTGCCCGAGAGAGTGATTGCAAACCTGACTCGCGTCATAGTGAAATCAGCGGGGTGCTCTGGGGTAAAACCAGGACTTGCTTGGCAAATTCGTTTTCTGTTTTAATAAGATGGGCCAAATCACCCGTGCCCCAGAGCTCACTTCCATAGATCGCAGCAGGGATTGCCTGTACATTGTACACCGCAAGAGTTGTGAGCAGTGAATGGATTACCAACCAGGAATTTAAAGTGCAACGTGCGTTTGATCAAAAAATGAGTGTTAGCTCACTCTTAGTTTTCTGGATGGACCATTTTCAGCCATTTTGGTATCTAATACCCAGGTAATCGTAAGAACATACTTCTTTTAGGATAGTCTCAACCAGGCTAATGTTCGCCTTATGTTTATATGTGGGGTGTGTGAGGACTCTGAGGGCGTACTCACTACTTTCACCCCTATTTCCTCCTCCCAGGTGTCCAGGGAAAGGCTGTTGCTATTGGATCCTGACCCTGGGGGTGGATATGCAAGGGAGTATCACCTGGGTGGAGGAGACTTGGGGAGCAGGAATGAGGCACCCTAAGGTGAGACACGGTATTCCCCCATTCCCCTTTCACCATGGGTCCAATGTACCCCACGCCTTTATAGGCCATTGTCAATCCCTTCCCTATTTTCCCCCTAAAACATTCCCCACAAAATACCAGTTTGGTACTGGGACGAGGAAGTGACCAACTTAAGAAATACATCCTCTCTTTATTGACACACACACAAGCAAACACCAGTTAGGTACTGGGACAAGGAGGAGGCCAGCAAGTGCAATGCAGGCCTCCCGAGTCAGCAATGAGTGGTCTAGTCCTTTTTGGAGCAACAGGCCTGGCGGGACATTTAACAGCAGGAAGTGTAGTGAAAATGGAGTCAGCTGGGGTAACCGAGTTAGCAGTGGTAGTTGTGCTTGAGACCCCTTGGAAGATGCAGAGTGTATGCAGCGGGAAGTGAGGCTAAAGGAGGCTGGATGCCGGTGGCGGACCGTGGAAAGGGAACCAGCATGACCAGGCGCAGCAGCAGTGTGAGGCCCAAGCTGCGAGAGAAGCATCAGAGGTGCAAGTGAAGCCACAGAGGGCAGCTTGGGAGGCGGAGTGGGCGCCACATGAGCGAGAGAGAGCTTGTGGAACCTGCAAACTTTGCTGGAACGTTGTAAACTCTGCCCGGTGAGTCAACCTGGGAAGGGGGATGCCGGACAGCAGGTGAACACACAAAGCATGGATGAAAATGAATGGAACCACTTTTTGAATAACGATATGATTGAAAGCAAGTTTGTGGAACTTCCTGATGTGAGGAACTGTGTATTTTGGAGAAAACAAGAATTGGCAAACAAGTATTGGCAAGAGCCACAAGGGTATAAGGAACTGTCTACCTTGAATGAACAAGCATTGGCAAGAGCTAGGAGAGTATGTGAAAGTGCAACAAGTGAATGGTGGCAAAATAAGTTATGGTAAAGCATCATGAGAATGTGAAATGAGAATGAACCAAACAGCACCGTAAAGCTGAAGCAGTGGCAACGTGTATGTGAAGAAGAAGAAAGTAATGTGTGCTGGTTGCGTGACCTGTAATGGGTGGACCATGTGGTCCGATAACTGCGCCAAGAATGAGTGCACCCATCTATAGGAAAGCCACTGAAAGAACCCACAAAGAAGATTGTGTTTGAATAGAAAGGCAATCTTGTATGATCTGAAATCAAGGAACTGAACTATATGAAATTGGTGAAAAGTAACCAGACCAGAAGAGCCGAGAAGTGTCCCATGAAATTGTGTTGTTTTGAAAAGGTGAAAGACTTGAAAGCTTGGGGAAGGGACCCCCTTTGCATTGAGGGCTATTTTGAACTTGGGGAAGCGAAACCCCTAACAAACCAAAAGCTGGAAAAAGCTCAGAACTTTTATTTGACCTCTACTTATTTTGAAGCGGACATCCCTACACACTGTATCCAATTAGATGTGAGAGCAAGTATAGGTTTTGGACACAGACATATTTGTTTCAGACTATTTAACACAGACTAATACATGATTTACATTGACACAGAGTATCCTTAGTTTGATTTAGGAAGGGAAATCCCACTATAGCATAGGGCAGGTTAGGCCTTTTTCCAACACTCCATTTCATTTAATCAAAGTTTATAACACCAACTTCATTCGGTTGTCTGTGTCTACTTCATGATGACTTCACAGGTGGCCCATCATCACCATCGTTTTTTGAAAATTGATGTTGAGGTGTCTCTCCTTGCAAAACCTTTTAACCAAGTGCAGCTGTTTTGCATTCCCATTCTGGACTTTTAAATGAGCACTGTGTCGTCAGCATACAGCATGGATGCCAATATTCTTGTTGCCTATTAGAAGGGCCTTGGCACTAAGTTTCAGAAATGTCCAATTCCAAATCATTAATGTACAAAAGAAACAAAGGAGGAGCAAGTGCATAGTGCTGGAAGACACCATTCAATAATGGAGATGGAACTTTCAAAATGTTCCTCTCGCAATTGGAATCACTACATTAAGTGATGTTATGTTTGGTTTGGTTTGGTTTGTTTATTTGTATAGCGCAGAGCAAGCCAAAAGGCATCTGGGCGCTAATCATACATGTTACAATAGGACACAATAGGATACAACGAAAAATTACACACTGAATTTACAGATATACATCAGACACAGTGAAGTATGCAATAATAAGTTGCATAAGAAGATGTACGCACATAAACTGTAGGTATGCAGCAAGTAATAGTGAGATGGGGCAGTGGTTACTTATATACGATAGGTGACAAAATGCAGCCAAATGGTCAATCTGATCATACGACCATGTTGAAGTCTTGCTCAATGAGCCTTGCTTTGACCTTTTTCCGAAATAGGAGGAATGAAGGTTCCTCTCTCAGGGATACTGGTAGTGCATTCCATTTCCTGGCAGCAAGGACTGGGAAACTAGCCCTGTCTGCGCGTTGTTGCTTAAAGCGCGGAATAGAGATGCAGTGTGACTGGGCTGTTCTGGTGCTTCGTGTAGATGATTGGCGTGCAATGGTATTGGCAAGGTAAGCAGGGGCCTGGTTGGATAAGCACTTGTGGGTGACGGACAATGTCTTAAGGTCGATTCTATGCTTGAAGTTAAGCCATTTTATTGTGTGTCTTGTTGCTGAGATATGCTGTTTCCTAGGAATGTTTAGGGCGCCTCTGATAGCATTATTTTGTATAACTTGCATTTTGTTGATGTTGAGTTGTGATGTGCCCAGATAAAGCGCATTACAGTAATCGAGCTTAGGTAGGACTAGAGCTCTGGCTATTGAGATGCAGTTAGATGTAGACAGGTAAGGACGGCAAGCCATGATCAGCTTGCAGGAATGAGCTGTAGAAGACGCCATAGCGTTGGTTTGTCTTGTTAATGTGAGTGCGGAATCGATGTAGATTCCTAGAGTTTTCACAATGTTGGCTACTTTAATTATGTTGCCATCGATGTTGAATGAAGTAAATAGCGCACCTAATTTGTTCAGTTTGGCTGTGGACCCAAGAGAAGCAACTCAGTCCTCTCGTCGTTGAGAAAGAGCCCATGCTTCGCCATGCAAGTTTGTACAATGAGATAAATGTAGTTGAGGGTCTTACTGTCTACAATGTGATGATCACCAGAAATGCGGATGAGTATCTGGGTATCATCCGCATAGTTGATGTATGTGACCCCCAGATGGTCAAGTTTATCAAAGAGCGGCTTAGTGAACACATTGTAGAGATTAGGGGACACACAAGATCCTTGTGGAACCCTGCAGGTAACTGGGGTGGGTATGGCAGAGGCTGAGGGTGCACAGACCCTCATAGATCGGTTGTGAAGGAAGGAATCAACCAAGCGTTGGCTTGGTCTGAGAAATGCACAGCAGATGAGAGGTGTTTACATAGAATGTTATGGTTCATCAAGTCAAATGCTGCTGATAGGTCGAGTAACAGAAGCAAAGCTAATTTTACCTTGTCTCTTCAAAGTCTGAATTGCGCTGTTTCAGTCCCATGTCTGGGTCTGAATCCTGATTGTGTCAGTCCTAGCAGGTTATTAGATTCAAGGTATTGCTGTATCTGCAGATAAGCTGCTCGGTCCAGTATTTTTAACAAAAATTGAACCGTTGTGATGGGTCTGTAATTTGGAGGGTTCGTGGGGTCTAATGAAGGTTTTTTTTAGTAACGGAAGTACCCAAGCGTCTTTCAGATTATTAGGTACAGTGCTGGATTTGAAAGAAGCATTAATGATAGATGTAATGAAGGGGGCCAGTTCACTGGCGGCCTCTTTGATAAGTGGGGCTGGGTAGGAGTCTCCCTGACAATTAGATGGTTTGAGTTTAAGGATAATAGTTTCAACCTCTTTGATGGAGAGGGGTATAAAGTTAAATTGGGGCAGTGCGTTCCTTGTAGAAGATGGAGAGTCCTGGATCTGATGAGAGTTGGTGTTAAGGATTTTCTTAGTTTCTATTTTATTTTGGTGCATGGTAATTTTGTCCTGTAGTGCATTCTGTATGTTAGTGCACCATAAGGTGTCTTTAGTGCAAGTATCAGGAGGAGGAGCAGGTGATTCCAACTCTTTCAGGATATTGAAATGTTCCTTTGTACTGGATTTAGCTTTGGATGTTGATGAAAAGTCCTGTTCAGATCATGGTCAAAGTATGCACTGACTGGCTGCACACTGTAGGGTTCTTCTAGTTCGATTCATTGTTAAGTAGTATGAGTTTAAAGCATAGCTATTTCACGTTTTCTTGTTCTGCACTCTTCGCCAGAGACAGTGATTTTTTTCACCTGATAGTGGGGGTTCCCATTTGCTGCATTTCACATAAAAAGTATGCAGCAGCTTTGATTACAAGTTGGGTACATTTTGTTAGAAAATGCACTTTAAACTGCTTTTCTTACATAACCTTTGCATGTGACGTGAGCTTTGAGTCACATGCAGAGTCTAAGTAACTGAGCTCACTTCCTGCCTCCAGCTATCTGCAACTCCCGAATGAAGAGATTTGTGAGGAACTACATTTGGATCACATGAATGTAAATGTAACGCTCACCTGACTCTCACGGGGGCGCTGGTCTAGTCTGGGTTGCTGTGGCCTCTTCGAGCGTGATGCGCAGAACTCGGAACACTGACTGAACAGGACCCTCAAATCTTGCTTGTCTGGCCCATAGGAATATCCTTCTGCAGATGAGAAAGGGGATTAACAGTCTGCAGAATAGTGTGCTTGCTCCCCCCTTCCCCCCTTCGTTCTTCTCTAACTTCCTCCGAAATCCCCAGTTGAAGCTCACCTTATAGTTTGAAAGGATGAACTCTCCATCCTGCTTCTGGTGCAGGGGCGCGTGTTTGTCCAGTTACTTCACTGGTTTTCAGAATGGCGCTGGCAAAATCCACTTGACTTTTCCGAGCGGAACGTCGTAAGTATGAAGATTACAAAAGTTGTGTTGAGCCTCCTTTTCTGTTGCCTTCCTAACCTGTGATCGGTCCTTTATTTCAGGTGCAGAATGAAGGCGATGCGTTGAGGGATTGAATTGCCGATGGTAACCTCAGGTGAGTTAGCGATGGGGGCGATCCCTCTTAATGTCTTTATATTCCTCCAGTAATGTCTTTTGTCCTTTCCCCATAGGGGCCGGGGTGCGGTACCTGCCAACGAAGCGGCGCCGACCCGAAATGAGGAATGGTCCACCAAAAGAAGACTGGTAAGTGTTATGGCGGAAAATTAGGCTTTCCTCATATGTTCCTTCTGCTCACCTTTTGTCTCTTCTTCTCTCCCCTAGACACAGAGATGTGGCGACCGGTGCAGACAGTCGCGGTGGAGCCAGAAGAACTCCCGAGGACCGGTGAGTGAAGCGCGGCGCTGCAGCGAGCAACACAGTGCTTTTAAGTGAAAGTCTTTTCTCAGGAACGCTGGCGTGAAGGTTCCGGATGCAGGTAAGAAGTTTGATAAAATTCTTGGTTTTCACCTTTCTCTTCTCTTCTCTTCTTTCCTTACAGGTGTTCCAGGATCGAGGCGGGCGTGGCTGGCGACCAGATGCAGGAGCAGACACGGTGAGCGTTAAGCTGCTTGGATGCAGAACAACGCGAAGCGTGAGCTACTGTCTGGGCGTGGCTTAAATAGCTCCCAAAGTAGTTCCAGGTAAGTATCCTTCCCTGGCCACGCCCGAGTGGCAAAATAGTCCCAATGAAAAAATAGTCCTTTCAGGTCTCAGGGAGGCCTGAATCTTGCAGCATGGTCTGCATCAGGTAAGTGCACAAAACACTGTCCTTTATGAGCCTGGCGCCTGCGGCGCCAGGACTGATGTCCAACATGAGCCTGGCGCCATAGGCGCCAGGACAGAGTCCAAAGAGCCCCTATAGGGGGCCGCTGGGCTTTTACCCGGGGGCATGATGCCTGCTCCCGGGGGTGCTGGGCCTGGCCTGGTGCTCCGGGGGTAGACATCATGACAGCACTCCCCCCAAGGCCCCTCCCAAGGTCGTTCCCTCTGGAGGTTTCGGTTTGTTTGGGAAATTCCGATGGAACCTTTTTACCAGCCGAAGTGCATGTACGTGGTCGCTGGGTTCCCAAGACCTTTCCTGAGGCCCGTACCCTTTCCAATCAATTAGATAGAAAAGTTTTGATTTTGAGATCTTAGAATCCAAAATGTTCTTCACCTCGAATTCAGGCTCCCCATCTATCTGGATTGGTTCTGGTGGCTTTATTAATCTGGTTCCTGGTTGCACTGGTTTCAAAAGTGACAAATGAAAAACGGGGTGAATCCGCATGTTAGCTGGTAGATCGAGCTTGACTGCCACTGGGTTAATTATAGCTTTGATCGAGTAAGGGCCCAAATACCTTGGATTAAAAGTTTGAGGTCCCTTGAGCAATAAGTGTTTGGTAGCCAACCGTACTTGATCCCCTATTTGGTATGGAGGCGCCTCACTCCGATGCAGATCCGCATTCATTTTGTATTTCCCTTTCGCTTGTTGCAAATGTGCAGTTGCATCCTTGAAGGCTTGAGTTATCGTGGAATACAAATGGTCCACTGCGGGCATTTCAAGGCTCAGAGGTGAGTCCAGGTCTGAAGTACGAGGGTGATGTCCATATAGGGTATAAAAGCGGCTTTGTCCAGTTCTAGAGTGTACCGAGTTATTGTATGCATATTCGGCCACCCATAAAATATCCTTCCAATTACCCTCCGATTGGTGCAACATACATCGTAGGTATTGTTCAAGGGTCTGGTTCGTTCTCTCCGTCTGACCATCGGTCTGTGGGTGGTGGCTGGTGGAGAGTCTTACGTCGATTTGTGCCAGTTGACAACACTTTCTCCAAAGATGAGAAATAAACTGGCTTCCCCGGTTGGAGTCTAGTATGGACGGGAATCCATGCAAACGGATGATATTTTCGAGGAATTCCTTGGCTAGGACAGAAGCTGAAGGTAATCCTTTCAACGGAATAAAATGGGCCATCTTGGAAAATAAATCCACCACAACCAGAATAGTATTGTATCCATTACAAGGGGGCAGGTCCGTGATAAAATCTAGTGACAAGGTGTGCCAAGGTGCTGGTGGAATGTCTAAAGGCTGAAGAAGACCGGCGGGTTTTGTCTTTTGGCCTTTGTTTTGGGCGCAAACTCCACAGGACATCACGAAAGATTTAATATCCTTTCGCCAGGAAGGCCACCAGAATTGTCGTTTAATTTTTTCCTCAGTTTTGGCAATGCCAGGATGTCCTTCCATTAGGGTATCATGATGACGGGAAATAACCAGTTCTTGCAACTCCTTTTCTGGCAGAAATAAGCGTCCTTGGAAGTAAGGTAGGCCATCGTTGACCAAAAAGTAAGACCCCCTTTGGATCCAATCCTGCAAGGCTCTAGAGTCCAGGAGTTGTTTTACCCGTGCTTGAATGTCTTCAAGGGTTTGTAAAGAGGTTATCCCCAAAATTCTTTGTTCAGGAATTATCGGCACAGGTTCTGAGTTTGTGTCTATTTCTCCCATTCCTATTCGAGATAGCGTGTCCGCTTTGCCATTCTTACAGCCGGGGCGGTAAGTGATTACAAAATCGAACTCAGCAAAGAACAAAGCCCATCGGAGCTGACGTGACGATTGAGCCTTGGCAGTTTTTAAATATTGTAAGTTTCGGTGATCAGTGATCATGGTGATGGTGTGCCTGGCGCCAAGAAGATAATGCTGCCAAGCCTTAAAGGCAGACTTAATGGCTAATAATTCCTTGTCGGTGATTGCATAATTTACCTCAGGCGGCGAGAACTTTCTGGACCAAAATGCTACGGGGTGCAGTTGGTTGGTTTCAGGGTCTCTCTGAGACAGGACAGCTCCCATGGCTAAGCTGGACGCGTCGGTTTCGACTATATATGGGAGATCGGGACGCAGGTGCTTCAAAATAGGTGCGGACGTGAATTTAGCTTTCAATTCCTGAAAGGCCTGTTCGGCTTCCTCGGTCCATTCGAAGCGTTTATTTTTCCGCAAGAGTGCAGTGATGGGTTGTACCACATGTGAAAATTCCGGGATAAATCTGCGATAAAAATTGGCAAACCCAAGCATGCTTTGGACACCTTTCACCGAACTAGGTGATGGCCATTTGAGGATGGCATCCACTTTTCGTGAGTCCATTCGGACCCCCTTAGGTGTCAGGATGAATCCAAGAAACTCAACCTCGGTGGTATGGAAAACGCACTTTTCCAGCTTTGCAAACAGTTTGTGCTGGCGCAATTTCTCAAGGACGGCCCTGACATGCTTTCTGTGATCAGATTCCGAAGAGGAGTACACAAGAATGTCATCGATATGTACGACAACACAAACATCGATGAGTTCCCGAAGGACATCGTTCATGAAGAATTGGAAGGCAGCATGCGCGTTGCACAACCCGAAAGGCATCACCTGGTATTCGAATAATACATATTTTGTACGGAAGGCCGTTTTCCATTCGTCACCTTCTTTTACTCGCACCAGATGATAAGCCCCCCGGAGATCTAACTTGGTGTATACGCAAACGTCCTTCACCTGGTCACGGAGTTCAGGGATCAGAGGCAGAGGGTAACGGTTTTTAACAGTTATCTGGTTCAATGCGCGATAGTCGATATAAGTTCTAAGGTCGCCTTCTTTTTTGGGCACGAAGAACAAAGCGAGGATGCCGGAGACTTTGACGGGCGAATGAAACCATTGGCTAGGTATTGATCTAAATATTGTCTCAAATGCAGATTCTCAGGTTCAGTAAGGGCATACATCCTGCTACAAGGGGGTTGTGCACCGGGCACCAGATCGATATGGCAATCGTACGATCTGTGGGGAGGTAACGTGTTGGCCTGTTCCTTTTGGAAGACGTCTTGAAAGTCTTGGTATTCTGGAGGTAGTTGCATGGAGACAGAGGTTACAGACGCCAGACTAATCTTCAGATTTTCTGGGTAGAAGGTTTGTGCACAATCTGGGAAGGTTATTCTCTTCGCTCACCAATCAATTCGAGGATTATGTGTCTCTAACCAAGGGATTCCAAGAATAATCTGAAACTGTGGAGCCTTGATTACATCAAACACAACTGCCTCCCGATGGCCGTCCGGACCTATAAGCGTCACCTCAGCAGTGGAATGTGTTACCGGTCCAGAGGCAATTTCGGTTCCATCGACTGTGGTGATGACATCTTTGCTGGTTTTAGGACGCAGAGGGAGGTTAATCCTAGAGACCAATTCACGAACCACATAATTTCCTATAGCCCCACTATCGATGTATGCCTTTATTGCATGCAACCGCTTAGGCTGTTCCGGATCTACGAGGACCGTTGGCACAATGAAATGCGAGGTCTGAGAGTTAGTTTTCAAGCTCGGCAAGCGGACCCCTACGCTTGTCGGGCGTGGTCGTTTCCCGAAACAGAGTCTTCATGGTTTTTATCAGCGGCTCCTACCACCTTCTTGGGCGGTTTTGCCGGGCAATCTCGTAGAAAGTGTCCAGAGGACCCACAATAAAGACATAATTGCATCTGCCGTCTTCTTTCACGTTCTTTTTGAGTTATACGTCCTTTAACCCCTCCGATTTGCATAGGCTCAGAGATATCAGCACCCTTGGGGTTAGCGTGGGTCTTGACCAACACCCGGGTCTCAAACTTGGACCGATCTGCTTTTCTGTTTTGAAGTCTGTGATCCAATTGGACCACTAAGTCTATGGGCCTCATTACAACTCAGGCGGTAAGGGTTTTACGGCGGCGTAAACAGCGCCGACCCTTACCGCCTGAGTACGAGGTCCCTTAGCGCCATGGCGGACTTAACACCTGCTTTTAGCAGGTGTTAAAATCCATGGCGCTAAGGGACCATGGAGTTAATTACGCCACCGTAATTTACGGTGGCGTAATTAACGCCTTCCCCACTCCCATTATGCCCTATGGGGCAAAATGGGAATGGGGAAGGGAAAATGGGAAAATGGGGATTTATCACCCCGCCAAGGTCGGAATGGGGCGGTAAGTCCGCCTACCACCATGGCGTAAACATAGTTTACGCCATGGTGGTAAAGTCACGGCCCAGGCGGTAACTTACCGCCTGGGTCGTAATGAGGCCCTATATATTCTGTGCATTCTTGGGGCGGATTTACAACTTGGGCCAGGACATCTTTAAGTTCTCCGCGTAGACCTCGATAAAATAACGTGATTCTTTTATCCTCAGGCCACCTAGTTTCCACAATTAGTCTATTAAAGGTTGCAATGTAGGATAGGAGGTCCTTATTGCCCTGTCGCAGGGATAGGAGTTCGTCATCCAGAGCCTGCCCCTGAGAGTGTCGAGCAAATAACCTTTCCATACTTGTTTGAAATCCTTGAAAATCACAGAGAATAATATTCTCCGTGATTTGCCGCCGAATAAAACCTTCATCAGGGCGGTATTATAGCAAAAAACAAATTATGTAGCATGACTTGGTCATGCCGAACGCTTGGATCGTGGTGTTCTACGGTAGTACAACAAGATTAAGCATCTGCTGTTCACAAGCCGTGACCGCAGAGTGAGCCGCTTGCAACGTTGCTATAATACCGCCCTGATGAAGGTTTTATCCGAAATGCATTAGCACCAGTGTATTATGGGCAATTTGAGATGCAAACTCATTGTGTGATTTACAAAGACAAACTTTGGCGGCAAATATTACAGGAATGTGAATTGAACAATTCCTGCTAAGAATCAAACAATTCTTTGAATTTCATTACTTTCATATCGAAAACTTGATACTTAATCTACAGCATATTAAATATTAGCAACCTAACTGGGGCTAACTGTGATGTGCCTTTCCTAACAAAGTGGAGTCACTTTGTTTCCTGGAAGTTTTTTTGTTCAATTAGGCCCTAGTGCTACAGGACCGTTTTTTGGATTGGCAGCTCCAGGCGAGAACATTATAAAAGACTGTTCTGTATAGTAAATTCATGTTTTTTTTAATCTAAGCAACTACTACAAGACTAAACTTACAAGTGGTGCCCTCCTCACCCTCTTCATCTTCGATGAACTGTCACTCTCCCTCTCAATCTGTAAATAGATAAAACACAATTTGTGAAATGGGCCAGACAACAACTGGACACAGGTCTCTTGCTGCCCAATGGACTACCTTTTTTACAATGGCTCCTCGTTTGTGCTTTGGATCCTAGAGCGAAGCCAGACTACTCTTGGCTCAGCTCTGGCAAGTCCTATGAAATTCTTGGCTTACCCACAGCTCTATTCAGATTGTATTCATTTTGCATCCTTTACAATGCAATTTAATTGAAAGTTCAGGTTGGATGAGCTTTTGAGAAGCTTGCTTGCAAGTGTGCATTTGGAGTTGAAAACTGGCTTCAGCACCTAAAAACCCATCCTGCAATGTCACAAACTCGTTTGAATAATGTTGCTGTTTGCATCGTGCATCAAAGTCGCCTAGATAAGGTATCTATAGATAGTGGATATACGGCAATGTATTTAAGCAAATGAACGCCATTAGGCTACATTTGGACACTGGCATCATCACTTAAGTATTCAGAGGTGCTCTCTATATTTTAAGGGGTAAACTGTGCCTACACCTACAAAAAAAAATCTGAAATGTAGAACAAGCAACTTAATGCATTGTTCTTTAATTCTTGTAGGCATCCAGTTAGTAATGTGTCTATGTGTTTGTTGGATTCAATGCCACTGTGGCAATAATGAAACACCAGCCCCATCCAGTATGCTTACTGGCCCTCTTTTGGTAGAGGGAGCTCAGGTTTTTTTACTGCTGTCAGCGCAGTGAATTCTAAAGACACACTGTGGTGTTATAACTTTCATAAGACTGGTGTGTCTTCAGAATTGAATTTTAAAGCCAAAACAGTCTTAGGAAAGTTGTAACGCCACCAGCAAACATGTTTGGTTTAGCGGAATGTAAGTAGACATTGGGCCTCATTTCGAGTATGGCGGTAAGGGATAGCGGCCACCGGTAACGAGACCGGTGGCGGTGATCCCTTACCGCCATACTCCGAGTTCCCTTTGCGCCCTCGCCCTTAACGCCTGCTTTGAGCAGGTGTTAAAGTCGAGGGCGCAAAGGGGCCTCCAAGCCAATAACGGTGACCGTAATGAACGGTCACCGTTATTTGCATCTTCCCCATTCCCATTGAGCCCTATGGGGGCTCATTTGGGAATGGGGAAGAGCCTTGGTGAATGGGGAATTACCGCCCCGCCAACCTTGGAATGGGGCGGTAATTCCGCCATCCACCAAGGCGCTGCCCGTCCGGGTACGGCGTCAACCAAGGTGTTAATAGCGCCATTGGTTAGCGCCGTACTCGGAATGAGGCCCATTCAGCTATACAGGACCTGTATAGTTGAATTTCTACTTACATTCAGCTAAAAATGGCCGTGTTTGTCATGTCTTTAGAATTGAACTCTAAAGGCAGTGTTATACCTTTCATAAGACTGTGGGGTGTCTTTTCACGCCACTCTTCTGAAATTTATAAAAGAGCTTTGGCAAGGGACTCATGTGGTCTAGTGGGTAAGCGTTGTCCTTCACAGCCACTCTCTGGTCTTCCTGCACCCTGCCCCTTCCCTTCAGATGTCATGTCCCCCTCAACACTTTCAGCAAAGGGACTCCCCCGCCCAGCCCCCATCTCTTGGCTTCTGTCATCCTGGATGGTTAACTTCCAACTAGACATTTTGGAGCATGCTGCCGGCCTTGCATAACCACTGCACATCAAAGGTTCATGTGCTTATGGGGCACTGTTCCCCTGACACCCTGGGGAAGATTCACACCTGCCTCTGTTGTGCCCCTCTCGTCTGTGAGCCCCAGGCAGCAGCCCACTTGGCCGGCCCCTAGAAACAGCCCTAAATGTGCAGTGGTGCAACCTATTCTTGCGAAGGAGAGGTGAATAGAACCGCTCTATCTTTGTGAATGACGATGGTGTGGTGCCCCTTGCCCTTGGGAAGGGAGTGGAGCAGTAACCCTTTGCCCTTGTAAATGATGGTGCTGTGTTGCCCTTTGTGCTGATGAAGGGGAGTGGAGAAGTGCCACTCTGCCTGTGTGAATGACGATGGTGTGGTACCCCCTCCCCTTGTGGGGTGCCAGCTTGTTCCCTGAAGGAGGAGGAAGTGGGGCAACCTATCCCTGTGAATGGCTGTGGAGCAGCACCACGCTGTCCGTGTGATTGGCGTGGTTCTCCCTGCCCCTGTGAGACGGGGTTGAGCAACACCACTCTGCCCTGGTGCATCACGGTGCTGAGCTGGCCCCGTGAAAGAGGGTGGAGGGATTCCAGTTTGTTCTCTGTAGGGGGGCAAAGTGGTGCACTCTACCCACGTGAAGACATGGCCTACTGCCCTTGCACTGATTATGGGAAAGTGCCTGTGTCATTGCGAAGATGCACACGTCTAACTGGCACCCTTACACCCCTAGTGGGCCCGGAATATTAAGGACCCCGCTATTGTCTGTGTGTGTTTCTTGTGTTACCCAGTGGAGTAACTTTGCTGAACATTTTGGGGGCACATGACATCTAAAGGAAAGGGGCCGCTGCCAATTGAGGGGGGCATAATGGTGTCCCACGAACGATGCGATGGGGCAAGCACCCTTGGCCCCCTCTAAAATTACGCCTATCTCTTAGGCCCTCCACCGCACCTATTATATTTAAGTTATACCACTGAGGAGAACGTTTGAGTGGTGCCCCCTGCTTAGCAGATGTGATTGAAGTGGACCCCCTGCCCCTGTGTGGAAGGGGTTCTCCTTCCGTGTATTTTTTTCTTCAGATGTTACCACAGGTGGCCTGGCCCACCCCAGCCTTCCGCGTGCCCCCTGACTTCTCCCCCTTCTTCGGAGCCCGGTTAGCACCTTGTTTGACAATCCCTGAAGGGTGAGAGGGGTGGCAGCCGCGGCCGGGTTTTAGGCGCGGTTATGTTTCGCTGGTGCGCGGATTCCTGGCCCCGTGTAAAAATAACCCCCCCCCGGTTCGCACATTCCCCGCGGGCCTCACAGCCGAGCTCGGTTTTCTTCTGCCGGCCAGCTGTGAACAGCCATCTCAGGCGACCTTCCACTGCCACAGGCCTTCGCCACACCTCTCCCTCACCTCGCTAACAACTCCCAAATCGGATTCCTAACTCCCAAAATCTTTGGCCAGTTGGCGGTTAGCGGGGGTTTCATGAACCGCGTCCCCACGGCCCCCATGCGCTCATAACAATGGTGGCTCGAGCAGGCAAACCCAGCATTTGAAACTGTTTTGGGAAGGCACGCCTTTATGTTCATATCAAAGCCTGGAAAAGGAGCGCACCCTGGGGGAACGGGGGACTGCTGATTCAGGCAGCTTCAAAGGTGGTCTATGTTCAAGGGCTCAAGCTCTTGTGGGGAGCAGCCTCGGCGCTGCTGCTACCCAATTCCTATACATGCCAACCCTACAGATTTAGGCGGTAGGCCACTGCTTTTTAAGCAGTCCTACTGCCTACAGATTTGGGTGACAGATCCTACTGCTTTTTACAGTGGCAGGTAATTCATGCGACTCTAAGGCAGGCTGCAGGACAAAGCATGAAACACATTCATTAGTTTGTCTGTACAGTGGGCTGGTAGGTGAATACTTTGATTGGGCTCAGACCAATCCACTGACCTGACAGCTGCGTGACTGTGTCCTGCACTCTTGCCGGTACAACCTTTAGGTGAACCAGCAGTGAAGGCATAGCTCTCAACCATTTATCTCGCAAAGGCGGGTGAAAACACCCGATTTTACTTTTGGCGGGTGAGAGGCCCATTGAAACGAATGGGCATGAAGGAGCCTTGGCGGGTGAGTCAGCTGTTTACAAGGCGGGTGACACCCGCCAAAAGCGTGTGAGTTGAGAGCTATGGTGAAGGAAAGTGGCAGAGTGTAACACCATCACACAACATCTGCCGACAATTTGGTGTTAGCATTCAGAATTGTACATTTTTAACATTTCAACATCTTTCCATGTTGTGCTGTGTGTATGTTTTGTATTTCCCTGTGATGTCATTGTTAATGGAATTATTGTTTTTCCAACTTGAAAAATTCTACATCTTTTTGGTCACAGAATGTTGGCAAGTATTTCATTCCCCCTTGCCTTGGCACCCCTCTGTCTTGGCATCCCCCGTGAATGCGAAATGCGGGTGTTGAAGTTATTTTTTTAAACTTCAAAAAATTGGAAAATAATAAACGTTCATTCGAATCATGAACAACCCTCCTCTTGGCTGGAATCAATTTTCAGCGCTGTTTACGCCACAATAATCAACACTGAAAACAGACTACAGCCAAGAGCAGTTGTTGTCCTGCTGTGTTCCTGCTGCTGAAGGTAAGTTTATTTTGTATTTTTTTAAAAAGACTTCAATACCTGTGTTTTGAATTCATGGTTGCTAATGGTACTAATATCCTGCATCGCGCGCCAATCCTATTGTGTAACAGCACCTCTGCCTGTGTTAAGGGACCATCGCCCGAGGCGTAGCCAGGATTGTCTAAAAAGTTGGGCAAATGCCTAATGTAGTTGGGCCCACCGCAGTGACATTAACATCTGTAAATGGCCACACAGCACTGCTGAGTGGGCATGTACAGATTTAGGGTGGACCTTGCCCGCTCAGGCCCTAGCTTGTCCACGCCTCTGAATTCCTTGCTTCTCTTGGGCCCTTTAATTGGGCAGCGGAGCTTTACTGACAGGGTCAGACAGCCCTGTTAGAAAAGAATGCATTAATAACACTGGTATCGAGTGAGTCAGACTCCGTGCGCACGCCCCTGGCACGCAAACATGACTGTCAATGATATCTAAATTAATCTCCAGAGGTACGTAAAAGCTTTGCAATGACTCAATGTTCAACCTGTCAACACAGCCCCAACTTCCAAGAAAGTAGAAGTGATTCAAACTCAATGCTAACACTCACCTGTGTTAGGTGATACCAATGTCCAGTCCTGAAGAGCCAAATCCATTCCATGTTTTCATGAATATTTACACACAAAAAACGGAATTCAGGAAATCTAGATGACATGTATTTGCATAACACGTATTCTGGTGTGGTTGTCAGTGGGGAAGGGAAAATTATTAAAGTGGAAGTGTGTAAAAATGTTGAATTCGGCCTGGCAATATAACATGTTTTAATTGATTGGGTCAAAATGCCTCATTAAAAAAAAAAAGTACGGAATTGTAGAATTTATAATGTATTCTGAACAAATAAAAGCCGCAGTACTGTAGGTGCCCATAGATGCATGGTCTGCTTCAGTACACAGGAGCGTTTACCAACTCCAGGTCCTCCCCACCCCCGCCAGCATAACATCCTTCTCGAGTTCTCCGCTCATCCACCTCCAACTCCTTCAAGGTCAGTCGCTTCTCCAAGCAGCGAGTTGGTGGTAGATTTCTTTCTTCAGCTGGTGCCTCCCTCTGGAACAGCCTCACTGCCTCCCTTCAACTTGAGGAGAACCATCTCCGGTTCCAGAAGCACCTCAAAACCTTTCTCTTTGCTTCTGCTATTCTCCTCCTCTCCTCTGCTGACCTCCTGGCTGTTACTGGAACTGCACTGGCTACTTGGACACCCTCTGATCTCGGGCCCAGCCCCTCCCCGCCAGCATCACACACCTGCACTGTTCCCTGCCCCCTTCCCACGTACTTGCGCAATCTAAATGTCACCTGGCCTAGTAGGATCATTGTCCTCCCTCTGTTCCTCTCCCTTGCCGCGTCGCACCTTGAAACACTTGTGTATAGGCGCGTTATAAATGCCATATTATATCATAACTTCATGCTGGCTGTGGGTAAAGAAAAAGCACAAGGCCCGTCAGAACAACATATGCCAGTGTTGCCCCTCTTTCAAGTTGGTTGCATGCAAAGCAGACTATTGTGAGGAATTGCCATCTGGCAAGGGTTTAGAAGTCCCTTTTCTTTTTTTGTTAATTAATACAATTATGTGTTAATTCCATCTCAGAAAGGGTGATCTGCTAACCAGATCTCCCTTTTCATAAGCAGCATGCCAAACGCATAGTGTACACCTGTGCCCTGCTGCATCAATAGGCTGATTGGCAGTACCTGCTATCCAGGGGCACATAGCAGGTAGAGGGGTCCCATGCGACCATTTGACAGCTGCAGTGACAGACACGTCACTTGAGCACGGAGCTGTATTTAAGATATGCACCTCTAGAATATTCCGGGAATGAGGGTTGTCCCCAGAAATATCACGAAATATGGGGTAGCTGGGTCGCTTCAGCATGATCACCCAGCAAGAGTGGGTTTCACTGGATAGGATAGTACAATGGGGGGAAGGGCTAGGGCCTAAGACTCAGAATGGGCTGAGGGGCGGATTGGAATAATTGTGGTATAGCTGTAACCGGTAGGGAAACAATGAGGCGAGGCTCGCCATCTGAATTGTACCGATTGGTTGTTATTTCACTTGTTTTATAATTTTGCGTTCTATAACATCAATAAAAACTGTTTGATAAAAAAAAGATATACACATCTGTTCCCAATCTACATAACTAATGAGGGTTACTATCCTCGTGGCAGTGTTAAACTTTAAATATAAGCCATACCTGAGTTTAAAGGGTATGATGGCCAGCATTTCTATCAGTTATTACAGCTTCATCAATTTGATATCATACATGTGTCGGAACTGTGGGCCCAGCTCAGCTGTGGAAGGGTTATGTGTACTCTGGTCAGACAGCCTGGCCCTACGGAGTAACAGCGCAGGAGACTGGATGGAGCTGCTTCTCCTATGCAACACGTCTCTCCAGCAAGCTAGCTTCCCAGCAGGAGCTGACCTGGCAAATAGGAATCGAAGGGCAAACCCGTCCCAAAAGGACTAGCCTCACACTAGGGTACTGCATACCAAAGGTCATTTCAAGCTATTGACAAGGGAAGGGGTGGAGGTACTGTAGATCGAGGAAGTGCAGCATAACTGGAGGAGAATTCCTCCATCTTGCTTCTCTCTACGTATTCTCTTCTTTCTTGTCCCCTCCACATCCTTTAACACAACGCACTTTGGGCATGGTGTCAGAAGGCAAAGACCACTTGTCTCCAGAACAGGGATTGGAGGGTTCCATGTAATATTGTCCCTGCAAAAATGTCGCCTGGCAAAAAAATTCGCCAGTTTTTTGCAGGAACATTATTACATTGAACATGGGGGGCACACCCCCAAAACCCCTAAAACCTTTTTTTTTCAATGGAAGCGGGGGACACCACTGCAACCCCCGCTCCTCTTGACCCTATATATATGGTCACCATATATAATGGCACCACAACCTTTTGCCAGCAACATTATTTATGGCAACCATATGTAGGGGAACACTGGTACTGGATACCGATTGGAGCCCGAAAACAGGCTTGTTTTATTCCTATCACATGTGGACTTTTGTCTTTAAATGAAAGCCCCCCCCCCACAGGCGTAGGAGACACTCAAAATCTGGGGGGCCAGGGGACTCCTTGGGGACGCAATCCAAAATGCCATAGAGCTAAGTGCTGAAGCGTTAACACCCCTATAAACATATGTGTTAGATTTATTTTAAGAAAGAACACAAAATGATGGTAGTTTTAAAAGCACAGATACACTTCAAATAAGTTGTATATTTCTCATCTATGGTGCAAAATGTAACGATGATTGTAATTTTAATCAAACAGAAATAAACTGTGTGCACTGCTAAAACAAATGTTCAGACATTTGAAATCTAACAACAGGGATTTTAAGGAAACACAGTTCTCTAAATCTCTTTCAGGATCTCAGTGCAGTTGTACGGAGGGGGAATTGTATTGCTATATTGTTCAGCGGATGTGTTGGACTTGAAGATTGGTTTATAGAGGGTCAAAATAATTGGTTGTCTTTTATGCAGAAAAATGTAAACATTAATATTTGAATGAGATTGCACCAAATGAGGTAATAAAGTTCAGGATCTGTTTCTGCACTTCTGGACTCTCGTAACATTGGACACAGGAGGGAGAAGCTTGCGGTTGTTCGGTAAAGTCAATTTTAGATTCAACAATCAAATAATCGAGCTGTGCCTTTTTTTAATGTACCTTTGGAGCTATTGCTACACAAACTACTTTGAAGCCTAATATCACTGACAATAGCTTGGCGGGGAAAGCCAGACTGCTGGTGTCCTGTAGCACTGAGGTGGCATAGTTGGAAGGAACCCATGTAGTGTGATTTCTTTTGCATGGGGTGCCACTTCTGGGGGAAGGTCAGAGTCCTAGAGCCCCAGAGCACTAACAGGACACTACTGATGGAAGTTCACCCAAAATGCTGGTGGTAACACATGGTGAGTTAGGGGAGATCAAGGCAGACCCATCCTCACACCATTCACATGTGTACACCATTGACGGTGTCACCAACATTCACAGGCATTATTAAGCGTGTGGTGTGTGCTATCTGCTTATTCATTAAACATGTCACCTACCCATAAACAATAACCTGAAGCACAAAATAGGTTGTTTTTCACAATGAATATTTTGTTTGCATACATATGTACTACATACACTGGTTCATTTACAAGGGCATAAAGAAACATACGTCAGAAATACAATGATAATCAAATATATTCAATATGACACATAGGATAAACATGACATTCCATCCAGACATATTAGCCCCATAGCCTTGACTGCTGCTTGCTTTCTCCTTCACCATCTCTCTTTGGAAGAATAGCCAAATAGTAAAAAGGGCCAATTATTTCATAGTCAGTGAGGATCATGAACATTTGTTAAGTTATTTGTGGCATTCAGTATGCATGCAAAATTCTTTTGCTGTTGCTTACATTTCTTCCAGATCCATGTTATCTTTATGTATGTTACACACAGCAACATGCGTCAGTCTATTCTGATACATTGTTGTATGCAGCAAAGGTTTCAGTCATTACAAAGCACTGAAGCTTCTATCAGCCTCGCAGAACAAAGCGGGAACAGTAAAGAGGATCTGCAGTGGCTTCACCTGTTCAAAGAAAGCTCTTTCAACGGAAGGATCCTTCCAAAAAATGTCTACGAGTTCTGAGACTGCAGAATACTTGTTGATGCTGGATAAGATTAATTGTCCAGAGAGAAGGAAATATTTGATTTCTGGGTATTTAGCAATCATTTGGGGGGTCAGGAGGATAGCTCAGGGGCAACGTGTTTGTCTTGGAAGCAAGACAACGCATAGCAACACAGGGTCAAATCCCACACTTGTGCTTAGAAGCTTGTCACCAGCATTAAGTGCATTATAAAAGAAACATTTTAATTATTTCATAGCCTCTCACCGGTTGGTGGAATAGTTGAATGGAAGAGAACTGAAGGTGTGTGGTGAGGGAGAGTAAAATAAGGGAGTAGACAAGAGTGTTGTTAAAAAATTAGAGTCAGGGTGGTGGTAAAAGAAGAGGATCAGGGTGGAGGAGCATTAGGAAGAGGAGTCGAAGATACTAGGGTTGGGAAGATAGCTCAGCGGCAACACACTGTTTTGGAAGGAAGACAACCCCAAGCAGCACGGGTTCAAAACACTGTCCCGTGCTTCGAAACCTCTTCTGGATTAAGCATGTCATAAATAACCAATTATTATAATTATAACTCCAGGCACTAATGCAAATTACCAGCTATTTCCACCATGAGCCCAGAGAGTACTACAATGTGTCAGGTATTGTCATGATGTGCTCTGGTACTCACACCATGTACCATATATTGCTTCCCTATGCCAGATAATGGGCCTCATTACATGGTAGGCGGTAAGGGTTTACCGGTACCGGTATTTTACCGGTACCGGTAAACCCTTACCGCCTTACTACGAGGTCCCTTTGCGGGTTGGAGAATTTAACGCCTGCTTTTTGCAGGCGTTAAAAACCAACCCGCAAAGGGACCAGAGAGCTAATTACGTTACCGTAATTTGCGGTGCCGTTATTAGCACCTTCCCCATTCCCATTATGCCCTATGGGGCAAAAATGGGAATGGGGAAGGGCAATGGGGGAAGGGGGAATTACCGCCCCACCAACCTTGAAATAGGGCGGTAATTCCCCTTTCCACCAAGGCGGTGCCGGTATTTTACCGGCATGGACCAAGGTGCTAATAGCACCTTGGTCCACCGCCGTCCGTGTAATGAGGCCCAATGACTTCAAAAGCCCTGGCACTCACCACTTCAAGGTTTGGTTTTCTTATCAAAATTCAAGGAATGCATACCATTACCAGGTACTGCTTTCAATAAACCAGGTTCTTACACCATTCCCATACAATACCCAGGTACCCACACCATTGCCAAGGCTATGCACAATTAGGATAACCGTTTCAATCTCCATGATTCCAATTAGGAGGCAGTGCCAGCTACCCTGATGTATAGCACATCAGTGAAAGATTGCATTACTCCCAACCTGGAAATCAATGGTATCTTCCATTATGCCCACTTTGCACAGAAAGCCCAGATAACAATATGCCAAGTTATCAAAAGCCATGGTGGATTTAAATGTACCAAGTTAGCACAGTAAGGCCAAATTCCATTATTTGCATTTATCACACAAAAGCAAGATACCATTATGACCACCAGCACAGTAAGCCCAGACCTCTGTATGGCCATTAGCCCTCAAAGACCTATCCTGTAAGTGTGTGTGTGGTGCAGTGGGCTAAATGTGTAGGTCTGTCCCAGAGTGAGCTGCAGGGAGATGCGTGAAGTGCACTGCTGACACGTTGTGTGTGCACACACAGTGCAGTTCTGAACATGGTGTGTGCACAGAGCATTTGGGCTGAGTGGTGCTTGTGCAGTACTCGGGCAGTGGGTGTGTGCATGTGTGTGTGTATATGCGTATGCAGTTCTAGGCTGGTGGTGTGTGTATGCTGGTTAGTACTGAGGCTATGTCGAAGCAGTGTTGTGTGTGCAATCAATGCTGGGGCAGTTTGTGTGTGCAGTGTTGGGGAAGTATGTGTGTGCACAGTGCTGGGTTAGTGCGTCTTTGTACACTACAATAAAGTGCTTGGGAAAATGTGTGTGGTGGTGAGGTTGATTTTGGTGTACAGTACAATACTGTGGACAATGTGTGAGCATGTGTGCAGTGAACGAGCCTGGATGTGAGTGCTGGAGACAGTGTGTGCAGAGCAGTTGTTGGGCTGTAAGACTAAGGGCCTCATTACACGGACGGCGGTGGACCAAGGTGCTATTAGCACCTTGGTCCATGCCGGTAAAATACCGGCACCGCCTTGGTGGAAAGGGGAATTACCGCCCTATTCCAAGGTTGGTGGGGCGGTAATTCCCCCTTCCCCCTTCCCCATTCCCATTTTTGCCCCATAGGGCATAATGGGAATGGGGAAGGTGCTAATTACAGCACCGCAAATTGCGGTACCGTAATTAGCTCCCTGGTCCCTTTGCGGGTTGGTTTTTAACGCCTGCAAAAAGCAGGCGTTAAATTCTCCAACCCGCAAAGGGACCTCGTAGTAAGGCGGTAAGGATTTACCGGTACCGGTAAAATACCGGTACCGGTAAATCCTTACCGCCTACCGTGTAATGAGGCCCTAAGACTGCATGCAGTTTGGGGATGGTGTGAGTGCAGGGCAGGAAGAAGTGTGCGAAGATCAGGGTTGGGGTGTATATTCATTAATTGTGTGGATGATGTGAATGTAGAGCAGTGTGGAGGGTTTATTCATGTGTGTAGTGCAGTGTATGGCGTGAGTGTAGAGCAGTGTGGGTGTGCAGTGCAATGGGGTGGTGTGTTTGAACTGTGCTTGGCAGTGTAGTGTGCAGTGCAGTGCAGAGGTGTGTATTCATAGTGGAAGGTGGTGCAGGTGTGCCATGGAGTAGCGTGTATGTGCAGTGCGGGGTGATGTGGGTGTGCAGTGGGTTGGTGTATACACAATGCTGGGAAGGTTTTGTGTGTATGTGGTTAGGGGCTTGTGTTAGCTGGTGTTGGTATTTGGGGAATGTGCAATGTTATGATCTCCTTGGTCAGTTCTGGCATGTTATTGCCAAAGCATGCAAATGTACCTGCTTCATGCTTTATTATTAAAGGAGGTCCATAATGGTGAACACATCTCAGAACACATTTCCTTTCAAGAAAGACTTTCTCACACTTTTTGAAGAAGTTTCGCTTTGCCAACTTTTAGCCAAAATTTTAAATAAAAGTATATTCAAAAGGTTACTTTTTTTGATTACTTCCTGGCACAATCATGCAGCTTCTTAGCACTCTTGTAATCAACAACTGTTTCTAAGACCCACTCAATGGCACTCATTTGATCACTTTCAGTAGGATGAAAATCTGAGTTGGCACTGATAGGATGCTATGCAGCTGGTGCATCAACCCACTTAGAAATTTTACCACCTACATCATATCAATGTAGTAAATGTCCAGCAACATTGCACAAGCACACTTTTACTGAGTGTATTTACATGTGTTTATGAGAAAAGTAGCAAAGCTGGATTCTCTAGAATGTGGGTCAGTCTGGCAGGTGGCTCTTGGGAGGATCCAGCTGAAGAGGTATCAAGGCTGGTGGGGTTTTTCAGCAGGATGTCTGGGGCCCCCTTTGTCTTACAATTGGTAAAAACAGAGGCGCAAGTGGGGTGTTTAAATTATAATAAAGTTAAACAAAATGCAGTGAGGTGGTTAATAGCTGCATATTTTCACGTTAAAGTCAGCCATTAGGGGGCTGAAACACTAATGTCCCCTGAAAAACTATTAATTGGCCTTTGTCAGCAGGATGCTAATGGTGGGAAATTCTGAATAAAAAGGCACCAAGGTGCTAAAACCATTCCTATAGACTGCCAGAAGGAGGTGACCATCTGCTCTGCGCACATGTAATGTCCCAAATGAAAGGGATTATTTTCTGTTTCATAAGATTCCCAACCTGGGGCACCTGTTTCCTGACCCCAAAGCTCCATGGCACAGTTCAACTGAAAATATGTAAAGGGTCTGATACCATCAATGCTCTGGGGTGAGTGATGAAGTCAGCAGATAGCAGCTCTCTTCCAGGGGCAAGCAAGTAGGTCCAGTGGGAAATGGGACCAAGAAGTAGAGTTTCGAGGGCTGGGGACTGAAGAGCTCATTGAAGTCCAGGTTGGGAAACTGCAGCTCAGCCAAGCTTCGGGTTCGGTGCGCTATACAAGCAAATAAAATAAAACAAACAAACAAACAAGACCCATCTTGTTCAGGTAATAAATTATGTTTTACTCAAGCATCTGTCTTTTATCTGTTCTTTCATTCTGACCAGGGTTGTGATTTGCAGAGGAAATGTTGCCCTCCCAACCAAAATGGTTAGAAAAAGTCACCCCTTTGTGTTTTCGGGTAACAATTGTCATATCTTCTCTCTGTGGAAAACTGTGAAATATCAGTTTTACAGCAGATTTCTGGTCAGGCCCAAGCATGAACTGCTAATAAAGTACCCTCTTTCTTAAAGTGTGATGTTTTTGCATCCTACTGGTACAAAAGCACAGGTCTCCTCTTCAACCCTTCAGGTAAAACAAATAACCAGCATGTGTTTAACAGGAGAGCAATTCTCACCTTGCTAAATCTAAATAAAGTAATTTAACAGTAAATGGGGGCAGGCCAATCTGAAATCATTTGGCACTCCAAAGATGCCCCTGCCTGTGCTATTGTCACAGACCAGTGGATGTGGCAGGGGCGAGTGTGATATCTCGACCTGGGAAGGAGGCGTGCATGGAGCGTTGCGCTGGCAGCCGACATAAACACAACTGCACACCATGGAGGTTCAACCATAACTACTTTATTAGCGCGATCGGCGTGCTTACATTAATTGGGGTCAGCTGACCCTTGTCCACCCATTGGTGTGCCCCTTGTCAGGTGACTATGTCTGATGCTACATCTCCCCCCAAAATTGCATTGTCCTACACCATTTCCTTGATTCATATTCTTGGTTTTCGAACGATGCGGAAGGGTCTGGTGTGGTCCTGGAATGTGGTGTTGTTCTCCCCTGGGACTTCTTTGATGGCGCGCTGCTCTTCCCTTTCTGATTCATCTTCATCCGCTAAGTATCCTGACCTCTCTCTAACATAGTTCTCCTCTTCACTCCATGCCTGACTGAACTGTGGGTTGCCATCGCCTGCCTTTTCCTCGTCGCTGGCCATCCTTCTCTTTCCACAGTTACCTTGGATCCCTTGAAATGTTGATGGTCATAGGCCGGGAGTCAAACGGTGGAATATCCTTGTGGGCTTGGACCTGTCGTACTAGAACCTGTTCTCCGGCTGCCAAGTCTGCAGCCCGTGCCCCCCTCTTTTTGTCTGCATATGTCTTCATTCTTTCCTTTGCTCTGTTGTCCCTCCTCCTTGCTTTGCTTGTGCCATCATCCTCCTCTGTTACTTGATCTTCCTGAGGCACTCTCGAAGGCACGGGGCGGCCAAACATCAATTCAGCCAGGCATGTCCCAGTGGAGGCATTCAGAGTGTTGCGATAGTGCCTTAGGAGTTGGCATAGAGCTTGTCCGACTGGCATGCGTGTGATGGTTGCAATGCGTATGGCCCTCTTGACATTCGCCATGAAGCGCTCCACAACCCTGTTCACCTTGGGCCAGAGAGGAATGACCTTGCGGTGTTGGAAGAGCAAATATCTGGCGAAATCTCGAAAGTCTCTGCTGGTGAACGGGGGACATTGTCCAACTTGACCACCTTAGGGATTCCGAATGCGAGAATATTTGATCTATTGCTGGTATTATGGTCGTGGCAGCTGTGGAGGGCTCTTCTTTGGCTTCAGGATATCCCAAGTGTTCATCCAGCACTACCAGGACATACTCCCCGACCTTAGTGGCCCAAGAAAGTCTATGGCCACTTCCCCCCATACCCCTTTCTGGAGTGTGGTCATGTCCAGTGGTTCTGGGAACGCGGGGGGGGGGGGTGGGGTTGCAAGCTGAGGCAAATATGGCAGGACTTCAGTGTTATCTCAATCATTTTGTCCATGCCTGGGAACCATACTTTCCTCCGGAGCATATGTTTTGTGGACACTATACCACAGTGACCTTCATGTTCAATGTCCACTATGCATTGATAGAGTGTTGCTGGTAATACAATACGGCCTCCCTTTACTATCAGAGATAAGGGAGCTATGGACAGCTCTTTTTTTGACTTGGCGAGCGTTTTGAACAATTGCCCGTCCATGGCCTGGTTAGCTTGGATGGAACTTTCATCAGAATGCCATCACCCATTCCTGATGCACAACGTCGCGAGTGAGAGTGTTGTGTCTTCGGCCATGCATTTTGTCAACTCCGCTATAGAGATGGTGGGTGGGACTGCATGGTAGACGATGTAGTTTATGTGATCTTCCGACCTGCTGCTTGACGATGGAGACCCAGCAAGTGGATGACGGGAAAAGAAGTCTGCCGGATTCACGTCCTTCCCTAGTTTGTGTCGGATGGTGTATTTGTATTTTTGTAGGCGCCGTCCCCATCTTGCTATCCTAGCTGGCATTTGTGCGGTCAGCTTCCTATAGATGGTAATGAGAGCCTGGTGGTCGGTAATGATCGATCGTGAAGGGTTTTCGTAGAGGAACAGATGGAACTGTTCACATGCCCACACAACCGCTAATGTGAATACCTATGTGCGGCTTCCGTGAGATTCGTGCTGGCATAGGAGACTACCGTCCTTTGTGCATGTTCACTCCCTGAGTGCGGGGCCAGGATTGCTCCTAGTCCCAACGGGCTAGCGTCCACTGTAATTTCTGTGTGTAGTTTGGGTCAAAATATGACATGCACAGAGGGCCATGTCCTGTCTTATTTTGTTGAATGCCTCCTGCTGGAATGAACCCCATTCGAAAAAACTCTATCCTGTTTCCTCAGTGCCCCGAGGGGTGCGATCGTGGTGGCAAAACCAGGTAAGTACCTTGTGCAGTATCTTTCCAATCCCAAGAATGATCTCACTTGTGCTATGTTCACAGGGCGGGGTGCCTCTGTCAGTGCTCGGATCTTGTCCAGGTCAGGTTGAATTCCCTTCTGAGAAAAAATGTGGCCGAAAGATTTGACTGTACTTTAATTAAAATTGCATTTTTCTTTGTTCAAGGTTAGGTTGGGGTCGTCGAGTGCTGTGCAACCTTTCATCAGCGTGGTGACGTGAGTCTCCTGTGAATGACCAAAAATCAGGATGTCATCGCTATAATTTATGCAATGCGGTATGTGGCGGATGATCCTGCGAATCTCCTCCTAAAAAAATGCCTGCCGCCGATGCGATCCCAAAACTCAAGCGTTTGTAGCGAAAGAGACCTAGATGGGTGGTGAATGTCGTGATATACCATGACTCTTCACTGAGTTTGATTTGATGGTATCCTTTGTTTAAGTCCAGACAGGAAAAGACTGTGTCCCCATTGAGTAGGTGCCTCATGTCTGTGATGCGCGGTGAGTGATGGTGTTCTCGGGGATGGCTTCATTTGGTGCTTGCTTTTCCACACACAGTCTTATTTGTCCTTCTGCGCTCCTTTTTGGTACTGGGACCACTGGCGAAACCCATGCCGTTGGTCCCGATGTTGGCTCGATTGTGTCTGCTTCCACTAGCGCCTTTAGTTCTTTCTCTACTTGATGTTGGATGTTGAATGGGATGCAGTGCTGTGCAATGGGTTTCATGGTTGGATCAATGTGAAGCCTAATTTTACATTCCTTGAGCTTCCCAATTCCTTTGAACAGATGTAGAAAATTCGATGCTACCTTGGCAGCCGCTGAAACGTACTTGCTCGCCATAATCTGATATAGTATATGTATGAATCCCAGTTGGACAGCAGACTTGAATCTTAGGACGCATCCACTTGTGGCCTCTGGCACCAGGACATGTATTGTTATGCGATCATGCTTGTCCTTGTGATGGCACAAGGTTTTGAAAGCACCCAGGCATGGAAGTGGTTCCTTGGCTCCGTAAATGTTAATGACCACTTGCGCTTTTCTTAGTCTAGGTTTGTTTTTGAGTTTCATTTACTCCGAATCCGGCATGGTGTTTATTGTGGCCCCTGAATCACCTAGGAATTCAAACTCTTGATCTTGAATTGTACAGTAATGGTGAATGTTTGCCTCTTGTGTGGCGTCTCTCACTGTAATGTCATCTTTCAAGGCCTTTAGACCCCTCTTCTCGATGGTGTCTGGGTGGGGGTTCTGTGTCGATGTGGTCCCTGTTCTGACCAACTGGTTTTCATCACCTTTGACACATGGTGCAAAAATGGTCTTCCCCCTGAAGGCTGAGCATGTTTGGCCTATGGCCGGGCTGGATCCATCGTGAGGGAGGTCATACCTGCATTGAAAATACTGTCGTTTTTCTTGCCGGGGGTCTTGCGGGGTGTTTGGCTGAGTCGTTAGCTTATGTATTCCTTCTTCCTTAATGGTCGGAGTGGAGATATGCATCTTGCTCAGCGTGGATATCTGGAGGTCTAGTGCTGAGGGCGTTCTTGCCAGAACAAGGATCTCCGCTAGCGTGTGTGGTACCTGTACCAGTTTCTTTTTCAGTATTAAGGACTCACATCCAGCGATTACTCAGGACTTCATGGCTTCTGCATTATTATGTAATTGGAATTCACATTGTCTTACCCTGGACCTAAAGAGTGTTACAAACGTATCCATACTTTCGCCTGGGAGCTGTGTTGTGGTGTAAAACACATGCCTTTCATAGTCGACATTTCGATGTGTTGCAAAGTGTTCTTTCAAATTTCTTTTGAGATCTTCATATTTATATTCCACATCATCGGGCAATTCAAAAATGATACCCGTACCTCTGGGTCAGCCGTAACAGTGAGCAGGCCAATGATGCGCTTGTCTTCTTGAAAACCTACTGCATCTAGATGCGCATCAAACTCTTTCGTGCACCTGGTCCACCTCCGGACCAAACTGGTGGTGTCTATCATGTCAAACGGGACAGTACTGGGAAGACAGCCTCCCTTTTTGACCCTGGGCGGGAACCAGTGCGGCTTGGTCCTGATCTTGCACTGGGTTCGGCATGGTGCTGGGGCGTGTTACGTGCTTGACCTCAGGTGGCTGCTGACACGCATGCTACAGTGTCCTGGACCCCGCCATGGCTGTTGTGGGTTCCTATGATACCGTGTGCTCTCTCCCATGTGTTACTGGGCCCTTATATTCCTAGTGTGCCTCCTTTGCAGTGGGGCCGTGGTAATGGTTCTTCCCATCCCCTTTTGGCACTCACCTGCATGTTGCGCCTTTCAAACTGCTCTCGCAAACCTTGGAAGCGTTTTCCTTCTGGAGACTGCTGGGCCGACCAGGCCTTTATGCGCTCCACCCCTTGCTCTCCTGAGCATTCGGGGATAGGTGCTGCTCAATGACACGCAGCATCCAGCTGCTGCTTGTAAACGCTGTGGGTTTTCCTCCTCGTTGCCAATGTGATATCTCGACCTGGGAAGGAGGCGCGCATGGGGCATAACGCTGGCAGCTGACATAAACACAACTGTACACCATGAAGGTTCAACCATAACTCCCTTATTAGCGTGCCTGGTTCGCTCACATTAGTTGGGGTCAGCTGACCCTTGTCCACACATCGCTTTGTCCCTTGTCAGGTGACTGCGTGCAAGGCTACAGCGAGGAGGATTTAAATGGCTTTATTTGCTTTTAATACCTTACAAAATTACAGCCATTCTGTTTGCATATTAATATCTTTTAAACAATGAATCATACAAAAAGAAATACTTAGTAACTGTGTGGGCTTAACATTAAAATCTTGTCACTATCTTTGAAAAGATGTTCTGAAGAATGCCTTTGATTTCTCAGATTAGCCCTCTGACAGGAAGGTGGCAGAGGGTGCAACAGCATCTAGCTATGTGCCTACACAACAGAACAGTGACCCTAATGGGCAATTCAAAGGAAGGAAAGCATTGTCTATATTTCTAGCACTTGGGAAAAGGCAGGTTTCTAAACAGAAGGCTATGCTTCCCAATTGGAAAAATAAACAGCCTTTCTTTTCACTTGCTCCAGATTCTGGGGGGGATCAATCATATTATATCCACCTGCTTATAATTGTGGGGGGATTTAACCCCCCAGTTCCCTCCATGTCCTACGCCCCTGGTCTCCCCTCCTTCTTAAATTCACTTTGGAAGAAAGACCTTAGGAAGAATGAATTGGACCTCTATTGAGAGAGTTGACTGTCCAAAGCACTCCACCAGTGAGGTCAAGACTGGGTGTCCAAGGCAGGGGCAAGCATCCCCAGGGTACATTGGGGAGACCTGCTGCTAGAGCAAGACTGCCTCTCTGCAAGCCACACTGGTACCTAGGAGCTCACTGCACTGAAGGACCCCATGCACATGTGTGTGCCAGTCTCTCTTGTGTTTGGAGCTCAAGAACAAGGACTATTCTTATCTTTGAGTCCGTGCATTGGGACTCACAGCAACCTGAGAGTCAAGACAGCCTGGATCCCTGTATTTTTGCTGTCAAACTTTTGCAAGTCATGATTCAAGCCGTTTGAACCTGTTTGAACCAAAAAGACCACCCGGAACTGCCTTTAGCACTCAACTGATCTTCAAGCTGCTGTTCTGCACCCTCTAACCAGTTTGCCCCACACCACATGAGCTGAGCCCGCCATTGCCTTGGCTCGAACCTGAGTCTCATTAATGCACCTGACGCCTTTGAACTGCCTTTTGAGCCACCAGTATCTTTGTTGCCGCTCTTCATTGACAGTCAACCAGGCGCTGGGGGACCCATCAAAGCACGACCTTCCAATGCTGTATAAACTGCATGACTCGAACTGCGCATAAAGTCAGCAGCATCTTCACTGTAGAACGGGCTGTCGGACCGACCGTGGTAGCCATCACAATCTGCACACAGCTTTAAACCGCTTTCCGAACCACCAACACCCTTGCTGCCAATCTTCATTGCTAGTCTAACTGACCTTGGTGGCCTCATCGACCCACGACCCTCAAACGCTGCATTGGACCATTTGCCGCCAGCTGCATCTCCAGTTACCAGCATCTTTGCTGTGGAACCGACTGTAGAACGGACCTTGGTAGCCCTCTTGATCTGCACTCTTCAAACCACAACAAACTTCAGCTCGACTCAGCTCGATGCCTGCAACCCATCTAGAACAATGCGACCATAGCATTGGGACCTGATTCGATCTACACAAACAGTACCGAAAGAACCTGGTTCGATGCTGTCGAACTACCAAGATCATTGAATGGTAACCGGTAGCTGCTCCCTTAGTACATCTTTGGGTCATGGCGACAGGTTAGGTCCCTTTTGCGTGCAAGAACATATCCTTTTTTAAGAGCATTGCAGCTTTTACTTGCCCTTCACCCCTGATTCATTAACTGTGTGCTCTCCATATGGGTGGGGTTTCTGTAGTGGTTTTCTATTTAGTTATGATTGCAGATGGCGTGTTGATTGGGCAGTCCCTTTATTTTGGACTGTTATAGTTTGCTGTTTGGGTTGATACCCGATCACATCCACACCCATCTTTAGAGTATAGCCTTCCCATGGCCGTTGTTGCCAAAAAAGTCAAAGGAATTATTTCTCTTAATTGTGCCTGTTTTGCTTTTATGGTTGGGTTCACTCCTGTTTTGTAGAAATGTGGGGGCAGAGTAGGCACTTTAGCCACTGCTCACCCTTGTACTCCCACGGGGAAGAAGTCAGTTCATCACAAATATGGCGTCTGTCAACACAATGGGCCTCATTACAAGTTTGGTGGTATCTCAGCGGTAAATCTGCTGAAACACCACCAAATGGAATTGCTGTCACTGCCACTTGGTCTAGTGGAATTACTGCTGGATTACAAATGGTGGTTTGGTGGTGTTACTCCCCATTGATGGAGTTCATAGGACTCCATGGGGATTTTGGTGGTATATTACTACCGGCGGTAATACCACCAAAATGGGTGCATTTTGGCGATAAGGTGGCAACATTACCTCCAGCATTTTGCTGCAGGTTTGTCTCCCACCTTACTGCCAAACCTGTAATTCAGCAGTGCAGTAATACGGTGGTAACACCATTACCACTGCATTACCACCAATTATCCAACACTGCCAAACTCGTAATGAGGCCCAATATGCCAATGCTGCCCGCTTTCAGGCTGGTTGGACCCAAAGCAGATCAATAGGCCTGCAAATATTTATGCCATTTTACACCCTTTCATGGTGGTTTTGCCCAAAGAAAGTCTTGAGTCTTGTCTCAACAGGTTATGCCATCCTTTCACTGTAATACACATGTTGATGCTGCTTTTGCCAATTACCACATATTAGTATATGGAATATGTTTCCTTAGCTTTTGATACATAAGGATGTGTACATTATTAGCCTAAAGAAACAATCCTTCAAATATGAAAACAAAATATGCGTCATGAATGTTACTATCTTCTTTTGAATATTTGGATGGTTTACAACTCCTGTCAAGAGTGGAAAGGAAAGCTATGACTGCGGATTTAAGGAGCTAGGTAAGTACTCTTAGGAGGTAGGTAGGCACTCTAATGAGGCATGGTGTGACAATGTAAAATCACACTAGGGACTCCAGTTTGGGTGAGGCCAGTTCAGTAGATATTTAATATAATATTAGTACCCAGCGAGGCTCAATGAGCTTGTAAAATGCAACCTCATTCGCAGAGATTAATGAGATCGCACTTTGGATTTTTGAAAAAGAACTCCATTATCTTAGATGGCCGCATTGGGATATGCGGCAGAGGCTCATCTCATCACAGGTACTTGGAATGGAACTAAGTGTAATGATTGTATTGATTTATATCAACGCATGGCTCTGCTCTGCTGCTTGTACCTAGGTTTAAAATACTTGATTCTACATTTTTTAACAAAAACCCTATGAGGCTCTGATGTTTAAGTATAATTGGTGTAACAGACCAAGTTATTGTACTCTAGTGATTTAAATAAGTACTTTTGTTTGTTTTTCTGGAATGATAGAATTCGTCCTGAAGATGTAACGCTCAGCTGGTATCCACAGGGACGCCTCCCGATCTGGTTGGACTGCCTTCGACCTGGATTCTCCTCCCCTGGGTTCTCACTCTGCCAAGGATCCGATCTGGAATATAGGAGTTTGAATTTAGACCACAGTCTCCTCCTCTCTGGGCCCACCTCCCTCGTGACCCCACCGATCCCCTGAGAGCCTTCCTCACCTTGGATTTGGATATGGTGCGCTCTCCGCCCTGCAGTTCCGTGCAGGGGTGCGTTGTGGTTGTGGCGCCTTGCCGCCGAGTTGTTTCACTGGTGCGGGCCCTTGAGTCCAGACCTGCTGCGACTCAGCTCTTCAAGTAAGTCTTTGTTTTGCTTGTTTGTCCTTATTTGTTATTGCCCCAGTTAATGTCTTTTACCTCCCTCAGGTGCGGGAGGAATGGCGAATTTGCCGAGTCGGCTGGAGCTGCGCTGTGCGCGGCGCTATGTGCGCTTTTATGATGTGCTAACCTGTGTTATTCTTCTTTACAGGTCGTCTTGATGTTCCGGATAGTTGCTGCCGAAAGGATGCGGAGTGGTGAGAGGAAGATGTCCGAAATCACCGTCGAGTTGTCTGCGGCAGATTGATGGAAGGCCGGGATGAGAATAAGCCAACCGCGACTTCCATTCAGGTAAGCGTGTTTCTGAATTACTGTTTAAATGCGAAATGCGAACGCTTACTAATGCCGTCTTTCGTTTCTTTCCTTCCTTCCAGGTTGATTTACAGAGGAAGTGTCCGCCTTGATGCCGGAGATTCAGGACACTGGTCTGAACAACGGACGCTGGAGTACTCGCAGGTAAGGATGAATAATGATGGTCTCCTTCTTCTTTCCACAGGTGCAGGCCCGGAATGCAGAGATTAGACCTCGGTGAACGTCACGCTGCGAGTGCAGAGCAACGCGAAGCGTGTTCTGCATCTCGGGCGTGGCTTTTATAGTCTGTAGGTATCCCAGGTGTCTTCAGGGCTGACCACACCCAAAGAGCTAGACCGCATGGTTCAGTTCTGGAACTGAACCATGCGGGGGCATCCATGTTGTGCTATTCCCATTGAAGTTACAGCCCCTCTTTCTGCAACATGAGCCTGGCGCCAAAGGTGCCAGGCCTGACTCCAAGGGAGTCTTTGGGAGCATGATTGGGCCCTTGGGGCCATGCAGGAATGCTGCGATTTGGTCCAGAGGCCCCGAAAGTCAGGCCCAGGGGCTATGGTCGTGACAGAAGAAGGACCAGAAATCAGGTCCGAAATGCATTGGCAATTTGCTTGAATTCTGCCTCCTCACTTAAAGATGAACTTTTGAAATTAAAGAAAACTATAAATAGAATCACAAAGGACTTTTTGTCTATTTATCCAGTTGGAGATGTAACTATTATGGATCATTTTCAGCGGTAAATAAACTGAACCAAATTCTGTAGTAGTTTTTACTACACTATTGGCGACCCAAGGTCTGATGAAAGATTTTCATCTGACTTATATTTTTTTGCGGTATAAGTGTATACTGGGCTTTTTGGGTTTCGCCATTAATTACTTAAGGAACGCTAAACCACTTGAATTAACTCGAGTTAACCAGCAGTGCCCGCCCATACTTTTTGTTTTTGCCTCACCCGGGCCTTACCTGCCCCAGAAGGCTGCCATGAAAAGTGAGAAGGGACCACGTATAGTTCCTTCTCCCTGTTCCATGGCGGCCATTTTTTTGTTGACTTTTTTTTTCAATGTACATCAATGGCTGCCATGGAACGTGAGACGGGACTACACATAGGGCCTCATTACACGGAAGGCGGTAATGGTTAACGGCCACCGTTAATGGTAACGGTGACCGTTAACCATTACCGCCTTACTACGAGGTCCCTTAGCGGGTTGGTGCTTTAACGCCTGCTTTTTGCAGGCGTTAAAAACCAACCCGCTAAGGGACCTCGGAGCTAATTACGGCACCGCAAAATTGCGGTGCCGTAATTAGCGCCTTCCCCATTCCCATAGAGCCCTATGGGGCAGAAATGGGAATGGGGAAGGGCAATGGCGGAAGGGGGATTTACCACCCCACCAACCTTGGAATGGGGCGGTAAATCCCCTTTCCGCCAAGGCGGTGCCGGTAATTTACCGGCATGGTCCAGGGTGCTAATAGCACCCTGGATCACCGCCTTCCGTGTAATGAGGCCAATAGTCCCTTCTCCCCTTCCATGGTGGGCATTTTCTTTGTTTTCTATAGCTGCCACGAAAAGAGAAAATGGACTACGTTTTCTGTTCCTTTTTTTTCTTTTTAAACTTATTTTTTTTTCGGCTGCGAAACGTAATGCGCCTCGCAGCTGGGGGAATAAAAAACATTAGTATCCCAGTCCAATGGGCCAGGATACTAATGGTAATATTCCCCTTGACTGCGGACCATTACCGAATAAGGTAATGCCACCGGGGCCTTCGTTAAGGCCCTCGCTACTCTCAGGCCTGTAACTATGGGCCCCGGGGGCCTTACCTTACGCGATCATGGCCCGCAGTCTCGGGCCATATTACCTAAGTAGCAGCTTCAAGGTCGACACAGAAAACACAGACAAGGCACTTCAAACAATCCTGATCCTGTTGTGCTCCCTCCTGCCCCTCCCTCCCCTTGCAAAGCATTTTCAATACACAGTTACCAATGAGCATGGCAAAATAATTCATGGCTTCATCGGTGTTTTCACACCTTCCAATTAATACAATGGTTCTCTATTGGAAAACGGTTATGCTGCAGACATTCACAAAACACTTCTTACATCTCCCAAAAGAAATCAGCATAGCTATGTCCTAGCATCCCAATTGAACTAGCAAATACTTATAAATAATGAGTTTAAAGCAAGGTCATCTCGCTCTGAACTAAAAATTAGCTTTGTGTGTTACATGAACAAAGGCTTGTACTGACACTAGCAAGCGTGTGGATCGAGCTTGCTTGTGTGTGTCAACACGGAACTCCATGTTGTCAGCACGCATAACAGGCGCCTCACTATACTCCCCTGTTACAAAGATTGTAAGGCCTATCCAACACGTTTGTCTTCTTTTCTCCTTCTCATCAGGCTTCACTTCCACGTAACTTGCAATTGAACACTCTTTTGACCCATTTCATCCAACTTCTTTTTTTATTCACGGGGAATGGCCGAAGTCAGAAACTGTGCACAGTAAATTCAGAAAGCGACTGCAAGCATTGGAACTGCTGGTGTGTTTGATACATGAAAACCAAGGATCTCAGTATGTGATGCCCTAGGATACAGAATTATTGCAGGCTCTGCCACATTCTAACTTCAGTGGAAGCCAGAGACATATGGGGCTTGTTTGAAGGTCACCGTGGATTAAACAACAATTGAAAAATGTATACCTGCAAAGGCGGATTAAAGAGGTATTGAAATCAATGCTAGATTTCAGCGTTCCTGTGCCTTCAGTCAGGGAGGAGACACAATGAACAAAGGGGTGAATCACACACTGTAGGTTCAACTTTTGTCTTCAAGCCCGCGGGGCCTCAGGAATACATAGGCTGCTGCTGGCACCGGTCCCTGATGATACTGGGTGTGCACAAAGCAAAAAAAGTGATCTGTCCCAACTATATATGCCCACACTGCCCCTAGCTCTTTCTCATGATAGTCCTGTTGCCCCCAGGCCATGCCGGGTGTTGGGGTGGCACTAAACACTCGTCATCATCCATGCACCTCATAGAAACACAGAGCCATCTTCCTTTCAACCTTCCTTTATTCTCTCTACATCATAACTGCCGTTTTCCTTCCCTTGCTCCTCCCCTTCCTCCTGCCTCCCGCTCCCTCCCATAGTCATGGGCTTCCCTCTTAAAGGGGCTCTGTCCTTTTTCCACTTACAACACCTCCCCCTCTCTTAACATGATACTTCCCGGGTCACATTTGTTCGATGAGACGTTGGGGCCTCTTTGTGGTCCGGTGGGGCCTGCCTGGTTGCTCGTGGGTCTCTTCCACACTCTCTTGTTGTAGTGTTTCATAAGTCTTTGCTCTCTCCTCTTCCTTTCTCTCGATCTCTTCACCTTTCATTGGTTCCTGCTCTTCAAAGTATAGCTCATGGAGGAGGGAGTCCTTTGGCGTCATTTTGCCGTAGTTCTCTGTCATAGTGGTCACCTGCTCATCGGGCACGTAGTCCTTCTTGTGGGTTACTTTGAATGACCTGTAGTGGACACTGATGAGTGCGTGCTGTAGTGCTGTCCGGTGACTGAGACGGCTGTGTCCTCTGGCGGGACTCGGTATCATGCGGATGGTGTCCAACATTCTGCGGTCTCCTTGGTTTGGGTCACGTCGTGACTGTCCTGGGCTGTTCTGTCTGTGCTGTCCTCCATTGGGCGGCATGGTCTTGGGGTTTATTTAGTGGGTATTCTTCCACCCTTGTCTGGTACGGTTGCCTTGTGCTGCAGTTTTCTGTGACTTCTATTTCCCCCCCCCCCAGGGTACGATATTTCCAAGGGCACTGGGCGGTTGTGAAGCTCATAGTCCTCTCGCAGAACGGGTGGTGTTCGTGTGTCGCGTGCTGGTCCGTAAGGGTCGAGGGGGTGTGCATGCCTGAGACTTGTGGGTGGGCTGGTGTTCACGACCTTGATGTCTTTCCTGATCTCTAACCGTGCTCTAGGTGTACTCGGGTCTCTTGCCTGGGGTGTGGGTTGGCATGTCGAGCTTGTGGGTGGTCTTGTCCTGCACATTCTCTGAAGGTGACCTTCCTGGCCACAGCGCCAGCATGATCGTCCACAGGCTGGGTATGGTTGTCTGTGGGTGTGTTTCCACCCTCGCCCGTGCCATTGCTCTGTGTCCGGGCCTTCTGGCCAGTGTCTTCCCGGTTTCCTCCTTCTCCAGTGTCGAGTGGGCACAGAGTAATGCGGTCGCTCTTCCGTGAGGGCTGCGATGGCGTCGCTTTCCACTTTCCTTTCAATGGTGTCTGCCTGTACATTAACTCTCTCGTACGTTTTTGCCAGATTGAGTATTTTCACTAGGGGTAGGGGTTTTATGAGAAGGTGTTTTCTCAATGTTGACGAGGTGCACCCTTCTATGATCCTTTGTCTTATAGCTTCTTCATCATTGAAGTTGGCGAAGTCGCAGTCACCTATTTTCTGCTGGAGACGTATGACGAACTCTCCCATGGATTCGTGGGGGCGCTGCCTGTGTTGGTTGAATGCAAAGCGTTCGTAGTCTTTGTTGGATCCTACTATGAGTTTGTCGTTTACTGCGTCGAGGAGACGTTGGTATGTGGATTTGTCTGTAGCTGGGATTGTCTTGATGATGTCCTTTACCTCTTTTCCTACCAAGTTCCTAAATATGCTGAGTTTGTTTGGCGGGTCTTTGTTCCCAATCGCTCCTAGAAAGTCCTCAAATTCTTCGACCCATTCTTCCCATCTTGTTCCTTGGTTGTGGTGCGGGTTCAAGGCGAATGGGTCGGGTCTTCTCATGGCCGCGGCATATGATGTGGGGCCCAGGTTTGCTAGGGTTTGTACGCCTGCATCGGCGTCTGCTTGTGTTTGGTCACTCATGGTGCGGGCGCGTTGTGGTGCTCCACGTGGCAGTAGGGCCTTGGTTGTCGCTCCTGCCTTTCTGGATGGTCATGGGCCGTTGGTTGGCCTGTGGCGTGGTTACTGGTATCCTCGGGTTGAGCAGCGGCAGTTCAGGCGCCACTTTACTTCTTGTGGGCTGCTGGTAGTATCCAAATGTGTTCCCTTGGTTCTCTGCAGTCTGCAGGGGTGTGAGAGGCGTGATGGTTCTCCACCTTGTGGTTGTCCTCGTGGTGATGCACAAATTGTGCTGGTATTGTCCTTCTGTGGGCCTGCCCCTTTTCCTGCACCGGTGGCCTGCGTGGTGGCAGGTAACTCTGGTGGGGTGTTGGCCGTGTTCAATGTGAGGTGGCACTCTATCCACTTGATCCGCGTAGTGGGCTGCTGTGGTAGCGTTGGCAACACGTGTGGCCTGCGAGGCGTGGTCTGCGCACGTTTGCTGCTGTCCCCTTTTTTTTTTGTGTGAGGCCTATTATTGGGCTCGTGGGCTGGCGTCCCGCGGCCAGAAGGGTGTCCTGTGACACTGTTGGGCTTGTTTCCTTGCTTCCCAATTTTGTCCCTTCTATATTTTATTATATATTTTTTTGCGCTCGCGCGAGCATTACCCTTTTCCTCGCGGCTGCACGAGAGTTATGGCACGCTTTGTGGGCTGTTCATTGCTACCACCCTTTATTCGGCATGATCGTGTGTGGTTACTGGGCTCTCGGGTTTGCCTTTAATTTTCGCTGGTGCACTTATACTTGTCGTAATGTCACTTAGCAGGAGACGTGGGGTTACTGCCACTAGGTCATGCGTTTCAGGATACATGTGTTATTTACTTTCTATTTTACTGTCACTATGTGGGAGACACGGGGATTCCCTTTCCCCTTTTTTTTTTCTCGACCCCCGACAGAACACCTTACTTGTTGGGGTTGCAGTTGCCGCGGTCCGTTTATTCTCCTACTCTTGTTGCCGCCGACGGATGAAGCGGGCAAACAGCCAGGCCTGCTGCGCTGTCACGGTGGCTGCAGGCGTGGTCTTCTCCTCGCTGTTCGGCGGCTCCGTAGTCCTGGTGGCGGCTCCTCTTCCTGCTGGGGTCCCCTTCTGCGTTGGCCTCCACCTGCCATTGGATTCATTCCGACGGCTCTGCTGGACGACCCTTGGCGGCTCCTCCTTCAGCTGGTCTTCGGTTGGCGGTCCTCTCTGCTGTCGGGGTGGGCTCCCGCGACATCTTCCCTCTGCTGGCTGCGTCCGGCGGTCCTCTCTGCTGTCGGGGTGGGCTCCCGCGACGTCTTCCCTCTGCTGGGCTGCGTCCTGCGGTCCTCTCTGCTGTCGGGGTGGGCTCCCGCAATGTCTTCCTTCTGCTGGGCTGCGTCCGGCGGTCCTCTCTGCAGTCGGGGTGGGCTCCCGCGACGTCTTCCTTCTGCTGGGCTGCGTCCGGCGGTCCTCTCTGCTGTCGGGGTGGGCTCCCGCGACGTCTTCCTTCTGCTCGGCTGCGTCCGGCGCTCCTCTCTGCTGTCGGGGTGGGCTCCCGTGACGTCTTCCTTCTGCTGGGCTCACGGACCCTCCTCCCGAGCTCCTCACGGGTCTTCTTCTGCTGCGGGTGCACGGGTCCACCGTCTCCTCTGCTGCTGGGCGCACGGGCCCCTGTTCATAGCGGGCACACGGGCCCCAGGTGCTGCTGGGCGCACCGGCCTCCACCTCCTCTGCTGCTGGGCGCGCAGGCCCTACCACACTTTGGGCGCATGGGCCCTGCCGCTCGCGCGGGCTCGTAGGCCCGATGATGCTGGGCACGCAGGCCCACTGCGGGCACTCAGGCCCACTTGTAATTGCAGGGCGCTCTGGCCCACCACTGTTCCTGGGCGCACAGGCCCACTGCAGGACACACGGGTCCACCACGAGGGCACACAGGCCCGTTACTCTGAGCGCGCAGGCCCGCTGCAGGGCTCACGGGCCCACCTCCTACTGCCGGGCACACAGGCCTCGTCGCCGCTAGGCACACGGGCCCCCGTTACTGCTGGGCACACGGGCCCTCCATTGTTGCTGGGCGCCCGGGCCCTTCACTGCTGGGCACACGGGCCCCCGTTACTGCTGGGCACACGGGCCCTTCACAATTTTCACCACGGCGCGGGACGTTTCCCTTCGTCGCCAGTTGTTGGGGTGGCACTAAACACTCGTCATCATCCATGCACCTCATAGAAACACAGAGCCATCTTCCTTTCAACCTTCCTTTATTCTCTCTACATCATAACTGCCGTTTTCCTTCCCTTGCTCCTCCCCTTCCTCCTGCCTCCCGCTCCCTCCCATAGTCATGGGCTTCCCTCTTAAAGGGGCTCTGTCCTTTTTCCACTTACAACACCGGGGTCACACACAGACACACGCAAACTAATCCTTTTGTCCGACCGGTTTCTTTGGCTCCACTCCTCTGCAGGTGCTGAAGCGCAGGTCTTTGCCTGCATTATAAGTGGAAATCCCCCCATTGTACGTCCCAGAGAAAGCTACCTGACATAAGCTCTTCTGTGCTTGCATTGGCTCTAAACCCGAAAGTCTCTGGCCTCCTCTGGCAGCGTTCGTTCAACTGCGCCACCTTGTATCTGGTGGGTCAGAGGCTGCAGAGACTTTTGTTTGGTGGTATTGCTTAGAGACGTAAACGCGGCTGGTCACATGGGCCACCTCTACCAATTTCACTCCTCCATTTTGCGCAAATAATATTGACTTCCTGTTAGGGACCAAATGGATTGGGTAAAGGAAGGGATCACTGGGTTCACAGTCTTTGTAGGCATTTCTTATGGGTGGAATCGTGCTACGGGAGCCCGTCATATTGGCACAGCTCTAAAGTTTCCATTTGCCAAACATAGGAAGGCCATCAGACATGTTTTATTCCCTTTGGATTCTGGGACCTTTTTATTGCCATTTTGGAATTTAGGAGAAATTCCAAGTCCCAGAATTCAGGGCAAAAACAGCATTCGATGGACTTCTCACGCATGGCCACGGGAAACGTGAGAACTCTTCACGGGCTACATGTACAAATACTGCACCTCCAATATCTGCAGGGGATGCTGGTTGCCTTTTGCGAGCCAATAGGGTTGCACGATAATCCGGATCCAGACAGATGGGATTACCTGGGGGCATGTTCTTATCCTCTCACTGACTTGATGGGGTAAACACCTTATTCTTCTCTGTAAAAAATCGCTCATTGCCTTCCATCTCTCATAGTACATGGGCAAGAATCTGAACAACAGTTCTCGGTGTTTGCTTTATTAGTGCAATTCCTGTTCAAGTCCAGGGCAGGCGGCTCGTGGAAACCAAGGACAAGGAGACCAGAATCCAATGGGGAAGAAGGGGCCCTAGTGGACTAAGTCAGGCCAGGTAAAGGGAATCCAATTCTATCCCAAAAGGGAATCATGCAATGCCATAAGGATGTCAGGAAGTAGCCAAACAGGCCAGGATAGGACTAAGCAGGAACCTGCACCAAACTGAAGAGAACATGTTTGGAATGTCAAGGACAGCTGTAAATCAAATGTCAAAGAAAAAGTCAAAGGGAACAAATAGTCAAGAAACACAGAGGGGGAAGAATGGGTGGAGGTATTGATGTTCCCCCGAGAAATAGGCATTGATGCCAAGCTCAGACTGATACAGCTCCGAATAGTACACAGGTCATACTACTCTAGAACATTGACGGCCAGTTGGGGTAAGGCCAATGATGGAGGATGCCTCCAATGTAAAAGAGCAGAAGGTACCTTTTTTCAGATGATCTGGGAGTGCGAAGTACTACGGGAGTTCTGGGTGGTGTGCATTACTAGACTCTCTGAGATAATGGGATCCCCAGTGCCAAGAGACCCAAAACTGATACTGCTGGGGGTATGGGGCGAAACAGACTTAACCAAATACGAAAAAGCGTTCCTTGGAGTGGCTCTAGGGGTAGGAAAGAGACTAACCGCTGCCACATGGGGCTCTGCAGATAAAATATGTATAGAACGATGGTCCAACGAAATGAACAGATGTGCCTCCTTGGAACAACATATTTATACTGCAAGGGGGTGCCCTCGGAAATTTCAGAAAATATGGGGGAAGTGAGAAGAGTAAGGACCAGTTTGGAACATTGAAGGTGTCCCACATGAAACTGGCGTACACCCACCCACTGGTATTATCCAGCCTACCCCCCCCCCCCCAAGCAGTCGACAAACTTTGGTGCTCTGCGCATGGCTTGTGATGTTTACCGTCTACACTGTTTTCTTACGACCCCGCTGTCTGTGCTGCTAATGTACATTCATATTGTTTTTGCTTGTTTTGTAAAACTTAATAAAAAAGAATTCTTTAAAAAAAAGAAACACAGATTAATCCAAGCTCTGAGTACTAGGACACTCTGCTGTTAACTCCTGGTGGAGCCGTCAAGCTTGTCTGAAATGTAGGCTGGGAGGAAAATCCGGCAAGCTGACCCTCAAGGCAGAGTAAGACTTGATGTTCTGAGAAAGGCCCAAGTTACTACCAGACTAAGCTGAATCCAAATGTGTGGGCAACCCTTCTTTTTTACTCTGGTTGGCATGGATAGAAATAAGACTACCTCTATTAGAGCCCCTTGGGAGGCAACAGCGTCTCAGGAAATGCTTGCTAGTGAAGCCAGGTCCGGGGATTTAGGAAAGTCTGATGATCCCTTGGTCTTTTGAAGTGCAGGTTGACTTGACGTACAGCCCAAGTCAGCAGGACTCCTTGGAAGTCCCTTGATAGTCAGCTGGGCACCTAATGACGCATGGTGTCCTTAGGGCCCAGGCAGCAGGGTCAGAGTCTTCTTCCAGGCCATAAGCAGGAGCAGAAGTCCAAGAGATGATGTATTTTTATTTGTATTTGTGTTTTGTAAAATGTGTATCTCACTGTGGGCATCATAGTGCTACAGAGTCAAAATCCAGCTGCTTTGACAGATAGCACAATGGAATTAATTGCTGAAAAGATTAAAATGTAAGATTCTTGGGAAATGCTATAAATTTGCATTCAGAGCGCTGAGATTGCAGCTGGAATAGTAAAGCATTCCACCAATCAATACATTCTTTATTGCTATGTTATTGGTTGACCAATATAGAGCTTACATATACAATCACATCCTCCGTTCTCAAGTGATTTTAAAAATAAAATCATTAGGAAAGAAATACTGCTTAAAAATCACTCATGAAAGCACTTCTATTTGCAAGTCTCAGCTCAATTCATTAGTCTAAAATCTGACACTTCGATAGTCAGCTAATCTTGATTCTGCAGATCCTTCCAATTATTGTCCCGTATGTCTTTGACTTATTATTCTAAACTTCTAGAGCGGTCGGGCCACTCGCAGTTATTATCTTATCTCAATTTGCATTGTCTATTTTTACCTCTTCAGTCTGGCTCTCATCCTGGGCAGCCTACTGAGACTGTTCTCTTAGCTGCATCAGAGTCGTACCTACCTCCTCATCACAAAAACATGTCATCTATTTTAGTTTTGTTGGACCTCACTGCTGCATTTGACTCTGTTGATCAATATACTTGGTTTCATTGTCCTTCTATCTTAGGGCCCTCCTGTTCTGTCCTTTGATTGGTCCTCAACCTATCCTCATAATCGTTCTTTTTTTGTATTTTTGGAAAGGTCAAATAATAATAATAATTATTAGGGCATTATCAGGGTATTTACTGAGTGCGGACCTAGATTCGAGAAGCAACAGAGCCCTTCACAATCATAGGGGGAAGAACACAGTGAGGGAAACAGAGAAAAAAGAGCAGGGATTTAACATGGTAGGAGGAGTTGGGCAATTGGCAGCAAGGGATCTACAAGCAAGCAGAGGGAGAAAGTGGGGATCACCTCACCAAGTCTCAGGTAAGGTGAGGAGTGCAGGGTGTGGACCTGGATGGTAGGGAGGAGCCATTCCTTGAAGTGGAACGTCTTGAGCTCTTTCCTGAATTGTAGAAGCGATGGGACAAGTCGGATGTTGACAGGGAGAAGTTTCCAGAGTTTTGGAGCATACACCGAGAAGGCCTGTCTTCTGGTTCTTTCCTTCCTGCACCATCGTAATTCAATCCTGCACATTTCCTTACTTCTAATGAATCATAGGCCTGAGTTTCTCAGTGAAGTAGCCTGCGGACTTCAGGATGACAGCTTTGTTGATGATGCAACAGGATTTGAAGATGATATGGGCTAGCAGTGAGAGCTAGTGTAGTTCGATGAGGGTCAGGGTAATGTGGTCGAATTTGTAGTGTGCTTTAATGTTTATGTTTATGTTTAACATTTATATAGCACGCCAGGTACCCTAAGGCTTAAGGGCGCTTAAATACAAAACT